>NC_079335.1:14627623-14936623 GCF_029582105.1 Oenanthe melanoleuca
AACACATGTGGTAGGAAAGAGATTCATAAATTCACATCCTGACTCTTGTCTTCCTGGGTTAGCCTGCAACTGGAGGCCTCTTACAATGCTAGAGAAAATTTTCACTGCCGGACTTTTCTCAGAAGATGGATTGCTTATTTCAGTTTCTTGATTAACTCGTAATTATGGTGATTATGTTCTACTCATCCAAAATTCTCCTCTATAAGAACTTCATTCAAAAACAGTTTGCTTTCTTCTCTTTTATTAGCTTGCAAGAATTAGAAAAACTTGCAGGTGCAAACTTTTGCTAAACCAACCTCACAGGTAGGTGGGAAGTTAAAAGGTGATGCAGAGGCTGCTCTGTCCATGTAAACATCAGAGAACAAAGGTTTCAAGGTTATTATCTTTGTTCTGATCCCTTAGCTGAAGAGATATGGTTGGAGACCAGAATTTCTTTTCATAGGAAATTTGACTCCAGATTTGTTTTTGTTTTCAATGAGAAAGTCAGCTCTTTGTTTTCTCACAGATCATTCATCAAGGGAAAAAAATAAAGGAATCATTAAGACATGTCACAGTATTTCATTTTCATTTCGGGAAATACATTTTGCTCTGGTAATATGTAAATATCTTGTTTTGATATGCTGCAGATATTTAGCTTTTCAGAAAAAAAGTAAGAACAGAGACCAACTCCTTTCTTTCTGATTTCTTTGGAGATTGGTTTATTTGTCCAAATGAAATTTTTTTATTAAAACAAAGCCCAATTTTCCAAAGAAAACTGTTCTGTGGAAATATTTATTAATCCCAACTTGCTTTTGCTGTTGCTGAATGTTGCTCAGATTGTATCATGACTCCAGTTTTCATCAGCAATGAACCAATCTCTCTGTCCCACCTGAGTGTGTATATATACATTGCACATGTACACACATGCATGCACAGGACCAACTTCTGCCCTCAGCTCTGTATGTTAATCAGTGGAGATTACCATCCACGTTGTGTGCATGTGAATGGAAGCAGAATTTGGCTCAGGATTTGTGATCAATATATAAGGCTTACTGAGTGATTTGAGATGCTCGGAGAAAGCTGCTACATAAATGTTAGTCATTATTATTTGTAATAATTACCTACAGCTGTAACTATGGCAAGCCTCCACATAAAAACAGCTAGCCCCTGACATATGGCTTCTGTGCTTCAGCTCCAGATTCCACCAAAGTGCACAATAAACTCTTTCTTTAAAAGCATGTGCCTGAAGGGAACATGTAACCTCTGGCACAGCACTGCAGCCATAACGACGAGGGGAGAGTTCTGCCATCCTTATTAGCAGCAGTCTGACTCTACAGAAAGGAATGGGTGTTGGATCAGACCCTATCATGGAATAACATGCTCCTGAGATGCATTACAGCCATGGGCAATGTAGGCAGCAAATTAAATTCAGGTTGGAACTGGGTCAGGGCTGAAGAACATTTTGTAACCATATTTTTCCAATGTGGCTGCAGATTAGCTGGATCCTTATTTTTGGGGATGTCTTGATTCTCTTTGGTTTTACTTTTAAACTAAAAAAATAAAAATTACAAAAACAAAGCAAAAAAACAAAAACAAGCCCAACCCCCCACCTAAAACCCCCAAACCAACAGCCAACAAGAAAACAAAAACCCCAAACCAAAATAGCAAAAAAAAAAAAAAAAAAAAACCAAAAAACCCAACCCCACAAAGATCCTCCCAAGACAAACAAAACCTTCCAAGTGTCCTCTTACTTTTTCTAGCTTTTCCCATTTCTCACATGGCCCGTACGGACATTTAAAAGATGAAACACAGAAACTGTTGAGCAGCACACAATGCTGCTACTCAATAGCCTCAGGAGGAAGCAAGGAATATGGCATATGACTGAAACTGCTTGGGAATTTAGGCAAACAGCCTGTAATTGCCAAATTGATTTTGGCCAGAAGACCAGGGCTAACACCCACAATAAGTATAAAGTGCCATGGGATCTTTAATGACCCCACTGCTTTGGACACAGTTTTACCTTTATTTAATGCACATTTTATGTTTGTGAATAATATACTCCATAAAATATATACAGTCAGGAAATGCCAAACATTGCCAGTTTCCCAAAGGCAATTTCAGAGCTTGCAGAGAGCACTCTCAGGCCTCGATTCATGATCGTGTTAAACTTTGTTTATATGAGGTAATCCAATATTTTATTCATTAAAATGCACCATGCACCTAAGAGGAATTAAACAAATGCTTTACTATGCACTAAAATTGTTCTTCCCCCTTCAGTGAGGATTAAGCAGGAATACTCCCTGGCCCTTGTGTGGTTGGGAGGCTGTGGATGCTGCCTCTGCCTCACAGCAGCTCTCTGCATCTTCTGCCAGGTCCCTGCTGGCAAAGGCAGGGCAGAGGAGACTGGAGAGGGCAGGGGGAAGTTTGTGTAATGAGCTGCACAGGATGCTGAATTGCCCTGAGGTCTCTTCATCTTTGAGGAGAAGCTTTTGTCCAAAGACAGTATGTGGAAATCCTGCCTTGCCTTGGGATGTTGTGATACTGATGATGGCTGAAGGTAAAGGGATGGTGGGTGCCATACTGAGGAGAGACATAGCAATCACTCAGCATAACATGGCACTAGCTGATTAGCAGTGAAATGGGGGAAACAGCCGCATTTCTGAATTCAGAGTGGCATCTCCTACAGCTGCTTGCCTCAGGGATTAATTGCCTCTGAGTACCTATGATGAGAATTCAAGTTTTTCTCTGTGCTTAGTCCAGCTATAAGAGCCCTTTGTGTTATACTCTTGGTAATTTTGCTTGGGTGCAAACAGAACAGGATTTTCAAAAATAAGTCACTAAACTTAGGATCCAAGGACTTTATATGCTCACACTTAACTCAGTGATCTGATTAAAAAAAAGCAATCTGAGTGCCCAAGGTCTCCCAAAGTTGTCAGATCTGTAGCCAGGCAAACACAGAAAGCTATAATCAAGACTGTGCAATTATGTACATATTTGTAATTTTAAAGATTATGCTTCTATTCTGGTAATGACTGGGGTTTTAAACAGTCTTTTGTATTTACTTTTTTTTTTATAAGGAAAATGATGGTGATCTGAAATCCAGATCAGGTCTCTTTGGGAAAGACCACAGTCTAGTTCACCTACAGCACCCTGATTTGTACCCTGCTGAGCACAGTGTGCAGCAGCTGGGGTCACTGGAGTCATGTCAGATCTTCACCTGCCTGCAGAGGTCCAGCCTTCCATCAGTGCCAAGAGCCTTCAACAGAAGGGTCAGGTATGGCTGCAAGCACCACACATCTGGGAGTAAGGCTTGGTGCTTCCATATCACTTTTCATGCATGAATTCCACCACTTCCAGAAAAACACTAGTACTGAGAAAATCTGTACAATACTTTTGGCACCTAAGTTCTGAGAGCCAACCTGGCATAAGTACCTTGTTCTCTCTTTAAGATTTATCTCCTCAAAACCTTTCTGAAGGTTGATGAATACAAACATCATCTTGTGGCTTGGATTCATGTAGGCAAGGAAGGGTCTTCCTCTCAGTGGGGAGGAGCTTAGGTTTTTATTCTTGTCAGCCCCCATTTCTGTCCAGAGAACAACTCTGGACTTTGAACACCATTTGCAGTTTTCAAGGGTCACAGATTTGCAGTACCTGAGGTGGACATGGATGCTCCATTTGGAAGACATCTGTCCCGTGGAGCCTCAACCTCCAAAAACAGCAGCATCCAAACCAACCTGATCTTCCCCAGCCTGTGTGTGTCATGCTGCTCTTTGCAGCCACTCCCTCTTCCTGCACCCCGAGTGCTGCTGGAGGGCAGGGAGCAGTGCCAGTGCCTCTGGAGCAGCTCTCACAGAGCCTCACTCTCCTGCTTCCTGCCAAAGAGACTTCTTGTGCTGGACAGCCTCTGCTGGGGACGGGCATGCAGCACAGAGGAGGTCAGGGTAGGCAGACTTCATTTACTTGGCCTAAAAACCTATTACTCCTCTCTGTTTCATTAGTCACAGTCCCAGGAGCATTAAGATTAAGGGGTGTTGCCATGATGATGTCTGGTGCTGGGAGACTCATACCAGGAAATGAAGGCCAAGGCTGTCAATTTCCAAATTTGATATAAAGCAAAAGGGTGTTTCTGCAAAAATGATCAAAGCAGGGACTGATCTGGAATAAGTATTTCAAAAAGGATATTTGGAGTGAACAGGCTGGGAGCACCCCTTGCATGGTAGTGATGCTTGAAACAGATCATTCCCCTTTTTAAATGTCAAGTCTTCCACATATCATTCAGCAGGAGATCCTCCTAATTAGTTTAGACTTTTCTCTCATGGGTCACACCCTTTATCACTTCCCACTCCGTATGACTTGACTTATGGAACACTTGGCTTCAGAGGCAGTCTCAGGGCTGCTCTTTGCATGCTATTTGCACACAAATTACTTACATCCCCTATTAGTCACTCTTCTGTTGCAGTGATACATTTTTTTTGTTCGTTGTGAGTCTGAGGCAGAAGGAGTATCGTTTGGATATGTGAAATCACTCCCAGTGTGGGAATAAGTCCTAGTGCTTGATTAAAAACTAACACTTCAACACATGTAAAATAGCAGGGCTCAAATCAGCTGGATCAGAGCTGGTTTTGCTCCTCTGTGCAGCCCAGGTCTTAGCCTGAGAATGTTTGTTCAAGCACTGAAAATACAGGATGAAAAGGAAGATTTGGCATTTATTTTGTCATCCACATGAAAGTGTCTTGGGCTGAGGGATAATACCTGTGTCTCTCCAAGCCCAAGGGGATGACTTAACCCCTCTGCTCAGGCACCACTTTCCAAAACAGGGTGATGTCAGGAAGACTCCTTGTGCCAACCAGCCTTTAATCTGCTGGGTGAGCTGTCAGCTGGGAAAAGAATAAGGGATGAGATTGTAAATTCTGGCTAGAGGACAGGATATGAACTCAGGTAAGAGGACAAGGCAGCTTCTGAAAAAAAACAAACAAACAACCCAAAGAAACCCAACCCAAAAAAATGGACTACCTCTTTCCTTTCCTCCTTTCTCTTTTTCTACTTTGTTTCAGTCAAAAATTGCAGTACATGCTGCCATGTTCAGATATATGGTGAATTCTGATGAGCAATTAAGTGGCCATCAGAAGGGACAGAGCTCAGCTCATGAAAATATTAGTATCTTAGCTGGGGTTAGGAAAGAGAGAGACACACAGAGAGTTGAGAAACCAGGAGATTTTCTGAACAAATGTAAGATTTTTGATAGCCAGGGAGCTCTTTTTCTCCTGAAATTAATGAAATTAATTACATCCAGGATAGGGAGTATCACATCAGTGGAAATAATACATATCTATATAATAATCAGGAACTGAGGGACAGCAGAAATGAGGCTTGTTGTGCCAGCAAGCCCTAAGCTGCAGTCCCAACATCTGGGGCTCTGCTCCTCTGGAGTCCTGCGGTACAGGGCTCATCCCAGCCCGGCATGTGGAGCAGAGCTTGGGAATGTGAACAGAAAGTACCACACTTGCAGTGCTGTAAATCAACAGGCACATAAAAGGAATTAAAATGAAGGGCTTTTATATTGTGATTTTGGGGAGCTCTCACTGGAGAAGATTTTTAAGTACTCAGGCTGACAGTGACACTACGTAACAGAGACTGGAAATGGGCCTTACAAAATCACTACTTTGAGATAGCTGCTCACCAGAAACAGCTGGAGATAATTCTGCATCTTTCCCTTGAAACAGCTCTTTCAGTTTAGAATCCATGCATGGAAGGGAAGGTGGCTCTGCAGCTCCTCTGACATTTTTGTTTTTCACAGTTCACTGTGATCAGTGGTGGTTTTTCCATTGGCATTCAGGTGAAATTATAGGGAATAACTACATACAAAATCTTTTTGGATCTCTGGGCTGCCTGCAATGCCAAGGCTTGCCTGAGGCTCAGAGGTTTTGTCTCTGGGAAAAATTAGGAGGTCTTGACAAATAATTGTAACATGCTGTTACAGAGAATCACAGGAAGGAATGACAAAATCCCCAAATGATTGGGTATTCTGTTCTTTTGTAACATTTTGCTTTTATTAATGCAAATTGTGCTCACATATGTTATTCAGTGGCCAGTTTACTGCATCCTATGTTTGAGTCCCTCGTAATGCACATAAGAATTAATACATTGTGCCTGTTCTGTCTTCACCTGCAAATAAATTTCTGAAGAGGGACATAGAACTATAGATAATCTGCATAAGGAACACACAAATTTTTCTTATGTTTCAGCTGAGGAGGGTCTCTATCATATGGGTTTACCTTCTGTTTTGGCTTCCAGTGAATCCCATGATGCAGAGGAAAACTTAGTAGGAAGAATGAAGTTTTCCACCCCAGATGGTAAATTAGTCCAGTTTCACTTGAAACTTGGCTTTTTTGCAAGTGTTGTTGCACTTGGCCTAGCAGACCATAATGAAATTTCGAACTAGGATTGTTTCACTATGTGAATTAAGTATTGGGCATATTCCATTCCTGGATGGAGTAGGACTTTCCAAGCAATTACTTCTCTTATCTCCAGGGGCTACTGTGATATTCAGAGTGTAAAACATGGAGATTGTGACTCTTGGGCTCTCACTGAGTGCCACTGCTGGCACTGAGGATAATATGGGAGGGAAGGACTGGAAGCAGCCAATGTGGAGCAATGGTGATCCTTATGGACAGGAGTGGGGCTGTGTGAGAGCTGAGCTGGGAAGTGATGGGGCTCAGAAAGGAAGGTAGAGATCCAAAACCTTTAGGAGTGGTGGTGGGAGAAGCAACTGGAATGTGGGTGGAGGTAGGACAACTCCTGAAAGGAATGAGAGAGAAGGTGAGGACATCATAGGGCAAGGAATGATGCAAAGGTAGAAGAGAAGGTCTGTGCAGCAGAGTGCTGGCCTTGTATCCCAGCCCAGCTCTGCCAGGAGGTGGAAACAGGGAAGTGACAAGCACAGGTGGCAGGTGTGTGCACAGGTGACCAAGCACTGCCACCAGGCACTGCCAGCTGCAGCAGCCAGCCCTGCAAGGGAGCTCTGAGACTGCCCTGCTTCACCTTTCCTGTGCCTTTGGTCACTGCAGCTCAGCTGGGACACCCAGCACAGCCTGAGCTCTTTGGGAGCTCTGAGACTGCCCTGCTTCACCTTTCCTGTGTCCTTTGGTCACTGCAGCTCAGCTGGGACACCCAGCACAGCCTGAGCTCTTTGGGAGCTCTCAGACTGCCCTGCTTCACCTTTCCTGTGCCTTTGGTCACTGCAGCTCAGCTGGGACACCCAGCACAGCCTGAGCTGTTCAGGATTGGCTCTGCATGTCAGAGGGCCCTGGGCTTTGCAATCAGACTGAATTTTTTATACGTAATAATTTATACACAATAGTTACAGAGTAGCCTGGATGAAACCTTGATCTGGGCCAGACTGTAGTTTGCTGACAGGAATTTCATCCCCAGCTTCAGTGCCAGAGATGATAGTAATTTTTTCTTGACTTTTGCATCAGCAATTCTATGTTTTGGGATAGGAAATTGAGTCTTGTTCTTCTTGGACATTGAGGAGCCAGAAGATGCCAAGATATTTCTAAGCCCCAGAAGCAGAGGCTATAGAAATGAATCAGAAGCCAAGCCAAAAGCTTCTCTTTTGGACAACTGCAGCTGCTGGTTTCCTCAAGCCCGAGCAGACACTTCTGAATAGGCTGTCCTGAGCACTTTCTGTTTCATCTGGCATATGGGGTTGAGATTTCATACCAGAGTTGCACTGTTTTTGTCCAAAGTTTTATTTCTTCCTTTGCCAAGATTAAGATCCACTCAGAGGTTCTTATCCAGCTAGCTCTCCTGCAGGTGCCAGGACATGACTGGATGCTTTAAAGGCTTACTCCTTTTTATAAATGACATGCCAGCCAAGCTCCATTACTGCTCCAGAGAGGTCCAGAGGAACTCAGAATATCTTAGGGAAACAGAGCTGGAAGGGATATGAGGTGACTCAGAGCATCTCCTGCCTTGAGACACTGTGGCTGTGCAGTCCATAAGGGGTAGTGTTTTCAGAAACACTGAAGTCTCATTTTTAATCAGCAGTTTTTGCTAATTCAGAAGAAGAGACGTGGGCAGGCTAACTGTTGTGAAAAATGTGTGTTCATCAGGTGTGGAGGCTACTGACACCCCTCTGGTTTTGGGGGAACTTTTTTGCAGCCATGTGCAGGACTCAAAATATCTTTCTTTTAAAACAGAAATACACATTGTATCCTCTTTATTTAGCTACAAGTCAGTTCTGTTTGGGTGAGATAAATCTACCCCAAAGCTCTTGCAAGTTATCTCAAATTAAATGGTGAGTTGTGACATTAAAATGATAGGATTGTATTCTTATTTTCTGTTGTTTGTATTTCAAGTCATGGCTACATTCCATCAAAATGTGCCTTGAGATTCAGTTGTTAGCTGCCTCCTTGCTCTTTGAAGCTGCATTCATCCTGCTTCTTTCAAATGTAGAATGTTTTTAAGTACAAGGAATACACACCAAATGCAATGGAAAATTTCACATCCTATCTGACTAATACCAAAAGCCTTTGATTTGAAAGGTCACAGAAAAGCAGTGTGGTGCAATGCACCTCTCACAGATTGTTTGCCTGTGGTTTAAGTTCCAGTCTCTCCATTGTTGTGCCACTTTCTAAGCACTGTTCCTGGTGCCCCTGGAAATCAGCCCCTCCACAGCCTTACCCTGCTCCTCCTGGCAGCCCTGCTCCCTCCAGCTTCAGCTCAGGCTGAGGTGACAACATAATGGAGCTGCTGATGGTCAGGTTTCAGAAAACAATCATGCACCTTATGAGAAACAATCACTAAAGCACCAGCACTTAGAGGAGCTAGAGATAAAAGAGTCTCATTTTCTTGGCAGCCCGTGTGGATGTTCTGCAATGACTGATGATATGCGTGTTATCTTGACACCATACTCTCCCATGTTGAAACTGTTTATGGGAAACAAACATCATGTGAAAAACAGATTGCCAGACACGAAGTAAATCACTCTGATGAGGAACGAGTCAAGTTCTGCCAGTTTTACCCACACTGTCATTGTTATGATGTAACACATTCCTCATGACTGATACTGCATCCAAATTAGGGCACAAAACCTCCTCTTGATCAGTTAAGTGAAATTCCCTTCCCTGCTGCACACACACAGCACAACCTTGCTCACACACAGGACCTGGGTCAGTACAAAATCACACCCTGTGTTAGGGGAGGGTTAAGAAGGTGGGCAAAATGATACAAATTGTGAATTTTATACCCTTCCTCTTTAATAAGCTGTTGCAATTTTCGGAGTTCTGCTAGCAATGATTAATAAACATTTGGTGTGCTAAACATATGGAAAAATCATCCCATCTGGACCATTTAAAACTAGGACGTAGACTTTATCTTTGTTTATTTCATCCTTAGCTAAAAGGCTTATTATGAATTGCAATAATCCAGGGAGCCAACCATGGAAGACAGACAAGCTCTTTAGATAAAACCAAAAAGGCAAGTTTTCTAACCGAGGACCAGATGTATTTTTGGGTATTGCCCTTGTACATATTTAGCTGAGCTTTTCAAGTGGTGAAGATTTGCATGTTTGTTTTGCAATACTAATGAATATGTTTTAGATTTACATTTTAGAAAATGGAAACTTTTATCTTCTTGGGGCTTTGTAAGTTAATGATTTCCAGAAGATAGTTTGGTATCCTCTTTTAACCCTTCACCATTGAAAACATATCACTTTCCGAGGCACAAGGATCTAGTGCAGGCCTGCTGAACCAAACCCAGGAGATATATGTGACTCTTTCTATTGTTTATTTCTGGAATTACATAAAATGTGGGTTTTAAATTTTCAATCTAGTGAAAACATATGTAAATGGCAAATTATTTTAAAACCGACTTAATGTGAATTGTGGGGTAGGCATTACCATACACATGATCCTTTAATTAGATAAATAAGGAAAATACATTTAGAAAAAGATAGTTTTGAGACCCAGTATCTTCCATGAGTGATTTAGTTACCTCCAAGATAAAGTCTGGTTTAGGGTAGTAAGGAAAATGTACTCTATAACAACATTTTTACTTTTAGTAGAGAGAGCAAAGTTGCAGTTTCATAACATAGTTTTTCACCCTTTGATTTTCTTTAGAGAAAATAATTAATGAATAAAACATAATTTTTCAAAGGCTTATCCTCACTGGCAATTTTTATATGACACGAGCCCTATCAGAAATGAAAAATTCTTCCTTAGGGAACAACAGAACATTTTAATACAAGAGATAGCTGGAGCTTTGAACTTTGGATGGTTGATAAATCAGTCTGAAACAGCTTTTCTTCCAAATTTTTCCAATTGTTCATGCAAAATGGAACGACAGGAAACAAAGTAGGATCTCAAAAGATGCTTATTTTAGGAAAAGC
Source organism: Oenanthe melanoleuca (assembly GCF_029582105.1). Taxonomy (NCBI): domain Eukaryota; kingdom Metazoa; phylum Chordata; class Aves; order Passeriformes; family Muscicapidae; genus Oenanthe; species Oenanthe melanoleuca. The sequence goes on from NC_079335.1 coordinate 14,637,993, forward strand.
ATAGCCCTTGGTATCTAGGAGGCTGAAGCAGTGGCCCAGAGGGGTCCTGATGTGGATGTTGTGCACACTGCAGAGCAGCTGAGGCCACACTCAGGGCAAACACCTCTGGTATGAGCAGCTAGGCTCCCAGGCACAGCTGTGCAGCCTTAGCAGACTGCTCACTCCCAGGACACCCCTGTACCTCAGGGGACATGTGGATGTGCACAGGTGACACTCTGGTCCTCAGCCACGTGTGCATTTCCAGGAAAAAGCTCCTGGAAGGGGTCCAGCTAGATCCCAGCTCCAGCATGGAGGCAGTTTGGTAAAGCTAAATGCTTTCTACCTGTTTGTTTTTAAAGAGAAAGTCACAGTCAAAGTCCTGTGTGCTGTTGGCACAGCAGGGGATGGCATGACATTGTGCCTGTGGCTGGGTGACAGCTCAGCAGGAATATCCAGCTCTGAGCTCTTTAGCTCCTGCCTCTGCACTGCTGTGGCAACACCCAGCTGCTGGGGGCAGGTGCTGGATTTCTGGGGTGCTTTTAGCAGCTGCAGAGTTTGTAGGGGGTCAATGGGGTCTCAGATTTGCTTTTCATACCTGTATCTTGGACAGAGCAGAATGGCAGAGCTCAGCAGGGTAAACCAGTGCCACTACCTAGGCTAAGGACCTGACAGTGTGGGGGAAGGCAGGAGGGGGGCAGGGCTGTCTCCAGGATCCTGCAGCTCTGGTTGGTACATCAGGGGAGGTCGGGTTCTTTAGCTGTTGGGTGACCAAAGCTGGCTCAAACTAGTCACACACAGAGCCCATAAGCCATGTCTGGGATCCTTTTGGAATCATGTTGCTGTGACTCAGTCTCTTCTCACCAGCATGGGCACTGAGGACCTGGCAGGGCACTGCAGGGGCAGGAACACCTCTGTTCACAGGCTCCCAACCAGGTGTTTCCTCCTGAAACAGGCCGTGCTGTGGAGGAAATGTGCTGTGGGCAGAACTGAGCCCCAGGCCACTGGCAGGACCATGCTGATTGACCCCCATACACTGAATTAGAGATGGTTTTGGCTGTTGAGTGGATGGACTCTGATTTTACAACCTTGCAGGGAAGGTGCCCTTACCTAGGGACAGTGATTTGTTTCCAACAGAGCCTTTTGGTGACACTGGTCCTCCACTACTGAAACAACTCTGATGACTGCATAGGCATCATTCTTTTTTCTCTGGGCAAAACTGAGGTCAAGGCAAATTCCATAATTCCTGTTTACTTTACTTTGCTACTATTTTTCCTTTTCCATTGTCTGTAACATTAATACCTCCATTTCCATCAACATGTGCATAAGTATGAGTGCAGCTGGAAACCGACCAGCACGCTCTGCTGAAGCAGTACTAATACTGTGTTCTAACACTGCAGACTCTTATTTGCATTAAATTGAGAGAGGCTTATGCACCAAGAGGCAGAGAGCTGTTCATCACATACTTTTCAGGGAATGGGAGCCTTGCCCATACTAGAAAGGTGGTTAATATGAACTAAGCAAGCTGGATTTAAATCCATCCCAATTTTTTGGATGTGAATGTAAGACATATAGTCTTGACCTGAATTAGTCCATGTTAATTAAATATAAGCTAAACATTGTTTTTTTCTCTAGGCTGACAGAAATCACACATTTCCTACAGACCTTTCACTGTCTGACCTTTAGTACATACAGGATGTGACACTCATTTTATTTCATCTTATTCCATTTTTCCACAGGACTTCTGATTCTTCCAAGGAATCTGTGATGGACAGAGAATGAAGCAGGCCTATGTCACATACAAAGCAGGAAGAAGTGGAATAGTCTGGTGTTTAAGGCTGTGATCTAGGAGGTGTAGCTTCTATCTCTGCTTCTGACACAAAGTCATGGGAGGCTGCCTAGAAGTCTCCCCACAAATTTCTGAAAGTAGCTGCTAATATTTTCTTCATTATTTTCCAGGAATTCCACGTAGGGAATTGAAATCTGATTTCAATCAGCTGAAGTCAATAAAACCTGCAGATGTGGGGCTGCTCTGAGGATTCAAGGTCTTGGGTGGTTGGCACTGTACACTGAGTACCAGAAGTGAAGAAAGGAGGTTTAAAATGTCTGAGTTCAGGTTCCCTCAGATTTATTGCAGCCCTTCTGTTTCATCTTGCCCAAGGCAGTTACAGCCACGCTCAGACAGCCCTAGAGCAGATTTCCTCCTCAGCTGTGTGCAGGCTGGAATCTGGGGGAGCTGGAGGGCAGAGATCCAAACATCACCTCTCTTTTCACTTGAGCTGCTACTGCAATTGCAATGCCAAAGGTGAACACCTTGGCATTGCTGGCAACTGTTGGAATGGAGACCTCCATTTTCCAGCCCCCTTCCCCTTCTGCACAATAATACAGTTATAAAAATAACTCTCTCACTTCAGGTGGATGTAGTGGCTACATCAAAAACAGAAACTTGCCAGGTCTGGCACTGTCTTCTGATGCCAGCTGGCACAAAGGGATTTTGTCCACACCACTGACCTCTCCTAGTCCTCAAAACAGGAAAGCTCTATACAAACCTCAACCCAAGAGTGGCTCCTGATCTTTGAGGTCTCTGAACTGGGAATGGTTTGGGAAAATGTTACTTGTACCAGCCTGTATCCATGCCAAGGACCATTCCAGCAATGCAAGAGCAGCATTGGCAGATTTGTGGTATCCAGAGTATTCCCTAGCATTTTTAATTTTCCTGCTATAAGTGAAGGTTCTAGCTCTCAAAGGGCACTAACAATTATATTTCATTCTTTGTTCACCTCCAGGTGTGAGGAGCACATGGGTGGCAGAGGAATAACTGAAGTATGTCTTTGACAATTCTAGGTGGCAATCAACTTTTTTCACCAGCCAGCATCAAACAGACCCACCTCATGACCCCTAAACTGACCTCAGCAGGTAGCCAGCTTTCCAAAAGTCCCTTTTTTTGGCTGACTGAGTAAGGCAACATTTGCATGCAAGCAGATCAGCCAGCCTCAATCCCCACACCTGCATGGGCTTGGCCCTGCAGCCTAATTTCTGCATCCAGACCTGAGCTTGCTCCACCCATGCTCTGGGCTGATGGATGTAACCTGTCTGGGGAAGCCTTACGTCCTGCCTGCCCCAAGAGTCATGCTTCAAGTTAAAATTATGTCAAGCCCTGCTTACTGCCAGAGCCCAGGAGCCTGTGTTGCCTGGTGTGCAGTGCAGGCAGCAGGAAATGCTGGTGGGAATGCCATGACTGGTGGAGCTGGCAGGTGCCCTGCTGCTCCAGCCACATTCACAAGCCAGAATATCAGTTTAGTTTAATGGTGTAACAGCCCTCCAGTCAGCATCATGCCTTCACAGAAACCTGGCTGGTTGTTCTGCTGCTTCCTTTGGGTGCTTGCTTTTTCAAAGCATATTTTCTGAGGAGCAAAGGGGAAGCACTCCCCAATCTGTTTTGTTGGGATTCTCCTGCCCAGACCTTAACAAGCATCACTGGGTAGGTTCAAGTGATTGAAAAGCATTTTTTGGCCTGAGCCAAAAAAGTCACTATGGTCATCTTGAAACTTTAATAAAAACTTGACACACTTCTGTAGAGGATAATAGCTAAATTTTGTCCAAGGTTACATTGACTCAGACTGACAGAATATCCCAAAAGAATGATTGTACTGAAGGGATTTAAGGTCTACTCTTTGGCCACAGTAAGCCTGCTCCTTAAATAGGAGTTTTCCATTGACTTCAATGAAAGGTGGATCATATTCACATTTTTCCATAAAATTTATAAAAAGAAATCAAAATCTTTCAGTCTTTACTTGGTCCATTTTCAGGCAAAACTTTCAGTGTAAATCAACTGAGAGGTTTACAAAAGGAGGAGCCATTGGAAATGTCCCATCCCTGTGACACTATTTGCTGTGGCCATTTCTCATAGTATTTTCAATACTGATAATTTACTGTATGAAATTAAACTTTGCTGTACAATTTCAAATCCTGGTTCTTCAGACATTATATAAGGAAAATGTTGGCACAAAGACTGCAAACCCAGATTGTCTAGATTTTTAATTTTTTTTTTTTTTTTTTTTTTTTTAAAGAAAACTAGTATTATTAATTTATAGAGCAGAAAACCCTAAAAATTTTATATAGAGTTCCACACACCTTGTCTTTCACAGACCTGGAACAGGTTTATTTTAAAATATGGAGGCTGACTTTTGTTAATCTTTTTGCTAGTTCCAGTGTTACCAGTTCATTCCATGTTTGCTATTCTGATACCTCTTCCAAGAGTGTTTCCTGTAATTTGGGGATTTCCTGAGACATGCTGAGTGCAGTCAGCTTTGATTTGTTAATACATTGGACTTGATATTGTTCAGGTTTAAAGAGAAAAAGGTATGAAGAGAGCTTTCTTTCTCAGCAAATGACAAACTTATTTTTTACCCCACTCCAGCAGCAGCTGCTTTAGGTGTACATTTGCTGCTGTCAGGACAGGGACATAATAATTTTGCAAAAATAGCTTTACTGGGAGGGAATTGGTCCCCTGTATTAGACAGGAGGAAGCACAATTTGTTGTGACTTTGTCTGGGATGGTTGCTTACAGCAGGTCAGATTTTTGTGATCTTTCTGTGAGCAGTGGAAGGCTCTGAGGTCCCTCAGATCATGCCTGGAGTGCACACAGGTTGGGAGCACTCTTTCTGACCTGTCTGAATGAAGGATTACCTCCTTGTACACTTCACAGGAAAAATCTGACATTGACTCCAGCTCATTAATAAAGAAGGCTGGGCCAGGAACATTATCTACCTTTCTCACATCTCACTCTGGGAAAGAAGTCAAATTTTACTCCTGAGAAAATTTCATATTATTTGAATGCTGTACCTTGCAATAGCCATTGAGTTCTCCTGTTCAAAACCCCATTAAAAAAAAAAAAGAATTCTTGTGGATACCATTCCCATAATTATACTGTGAAGCTAGGATAATACACAGTCAACTGGGGTTATTTTGCATCTAAGGAGATAGAACAATATGTAGCTATTCTCACTTTTTCTGGAACTTTTCTCACTGAGAGAACTTTAGAAAAATCCATCTAATTTATAGGACTCCTTGGGCCTGGGGACCACACATCAAGCTGCAATATTTAACATATCATAGCAGCAGCACAATACCATATAAAAATAACACAATAAATGATTAATAGACTAACTCTCTCAAACTCATTCCCTCTGATTATTTCTTTACAATTAAAACAAGTTGCTAGGGTTTTTTCAAAAGAATAAGAGATTTCTCTCTGAAGTTATTCACTGCTGGTATTTATTTAAGTTTAGAGGAGCCTGAGCTCCTTTGGCTGTCTTCTGAGGGCTGTGTTGGGCCATATAGACACCCTGTCTGGTTCCAGACATACCTTCTTCCCCATGCTGGTCCCACTGCCCTGCAGGAAGCATGGATTGTGCATGGTGGAAAATGCTGCTGTGACTTTCTAGCAACATAAATGGGGCAGCCTTGGGGCAGTCTGCCCCTGGCTCTAGGACTGAGCTGATCCAAAAGAGGTTGGGAAGCTGTTTCAGCTTTAAAAATCTGGAGAGATGCACCCAGGCTTTCCAAAGGTTCAAGATAGCAAGATGTAATCTGGATAATTAAAACACATTTATATTTTAGTGCTTTCTCACAAAATGTGTCATTGCCATTAGCTCTGAATAGTCAAGATACACAGGTGACAACACCATGTATCTTTACCCTGGGCAGATTGACTCCTGCATGTGCTTATCCCAGGGACTTTCATGGCCACAGTAGAGATTCCACTCTGGGATATAGCAGAGTTCTTTATGGGAGGTACTGCTGCATGAGGGGTTTGTGAGTGCTTAGGGACAGCCCTGCCATTGTGCAATTTTCTCTGCCTGTTTGTCCCTTTGGTGCTCAGAACTGGATGTGACTGAGACATCCCAGCTGCCATTGCTTCTAGGCTCGTGGAAATAGCATGGAACAGCTCAGAGCACATCTGACCTCCCTGGGTGCAGCTGCACTCTCTGGTGGCATTGTGTGGCAATGGGGTCTGGCAAGGCACAGTCCCTCTGAGAGGGGACCCATGTGCTGAGAAAGGAAGGAAATGTGCTGTGCTCCAGCAGGTCTGTTAGCCTGGATAACTGGGATTGCAACAGAAAGAGGGGAAAACATCTGCCCTGCAATGGAGACACATGTATTATGATACATGGATGAAAAACTCTGGAATGATGAAAGCAGCTTTACACCACTGCCACAAGCGTGGGACCAGATGCCTTATCCCACAGGCTGGTGTGCCTTGCCATGGAAATACTGACTGCATGGGCTGCTGCTGCTTGGTGGAAACCATATGAGGTCAGGAAGTGCTACAGCAGTCCAAGTCTTTGCTTCCTGGGGAGAGATGGGGCTCTGCAAACCACGGCAGAAATATTGGAGAAGCTTGGGATAATCCATTTCCTAGAGGACGTGTAGATACGAGAAACTGTCAGGACATAGGCTCCAATTCTCCCCCTTGAAAAATCTCTTGGTACATCAACTGTGCAAAAGAGGCACTGACACACCACAGGCAGTGGTCTGAGTGATTCACAGAGGCAGGTACTCAGAAGCACACACCTGATAAAGATTTTGAGATGGTGCTATCAGGGTCTTTGGGCCAGTGTGATGGAAAGAACTCTACTTTAAAACAAATTGTCCTGTGACATTGCTGAATGAGGAAAATCTAATGTTAGATAGGATATAAAAATACCTTTATTTGTTCTTTCACCCACTGTTCTCCACAAACTGGTTCTGAGCTCAATATGACCTTTCTACTTGAGCCCATCCCAGGTAAGGTGTCTCTGTTGCTATTTTTTACCCCAGAAGGTGTTTTCTCCTCTGTAGGGCCTGAAGGCTCCCTTGGGGTGGTCCCAGGCAGGAGGGTTTCCTTGTGATGAGGACACAACTGATGGATTTACTCATTCCACTAAATCTCCCCAGTGTAACTCTTGACAGAAATACCTGGACCTGGTTTCAGCTTACTTCACTCTTCTGAAGTTCACACTTCCTCCTGGTTCCAGTAAGGATTTATTCCTGTAGGTCCAGGCAGAGGGATTCACCCAGTCTCAGAACACTGAGTGTGTAAAAATGATGCTTTTTGCTGACTCTGGGCAGAACAAGGGCTTAATGCATTGTCTCTTTGAGTTAAACTAAATGTCCCTGTTCACATATGCAACTTGTCAGGAAAATAATTTTTTCCAACACAAAATATGCTTTAAAAAACATATAGGGGAAGTGGAACCGGTGATCAATTTAATCTCAGAGAGCAGGCTTTGAAATCAGGGCTACAGCAGCCAGTACACAGCACTGGGGGAACTGGGTATTTGCTGAGCCACTGTTGTGGGAAAGATGGAGCAGAAGTGGCCCACAGTGCCTCAGTGCTGATGGCCACAGGCACATACAGCCTTTGATATCTTGTCCTCCCACAACCCCCTTATGTGTGAACAGCACAAGCATATGAAGAGGTTTGTGTCAGCAGCAGAAGGAGTCACCCAATCCCTAATCCTGAAGGTGTAAGGACTGGCATTCCTCGTTTCTTCCAGGCAGGAACAAGGGGTTAGTGCATGTTTCTGGTTTTTTTCAAGCTCTGTAAGCTAGAAGGATGTCATCATGTGCAAAGCCTGGAAGAAAAATGAAACCTGCTGATGTGAGCTTGCCCTTGCTGCTGCTCTGTGCACACTGAAGCTCCCTGGTGAATCTCTTTGAGCTGAAGAAAAAGCAGGTGATGATGGCAGCAGTGTGCCAAGCCTGAAATAACACACCCAGCTCAGCAGGGCTCACCAGCACTGGCTGGTTCTGCACTAACATGGTCACACAGCTTTCCTGGCTCCAAACACCAGCAGAGCAGGCTTGTGTCTGCCCATAGTGCACTCTGTCAACAAGACTTTCTAGTGCACATCAAGCTTCAGATAAAATCTTGAAGGTGTTGGATGTCTTCCTAGGATGTGCTGAATATCCTGTGCTCCCATTCACCTTGGTGGGAACCATTCATTCCTGTGTTGCACCATGGAGCTTTAGGGTGTTCAGATGTGATATTTCTGTACACAATGAGTAACACATTGTTCAGTTGCTCAATAAGGTGTGGATGGGTTTGATTTCCTGGGTAGAATCAGCTCTGTTTCTGTTTCAGCTGAGCTGGCTTGCACAGCTTCTGTCAGTGGGGTAGGGAGATCACAGAATCACAGAATATGCTGAACTATGTGCTAGTGTGGATGTCTGGCAGCTCCCTCAGCTTTAAGGATGAGACTGCAGGACTGTGGCCTCATCACAGCCACCAAACTTGGAGAGAAAGGTAATTCCTGTCTGCAGAAATAGCCCCCTTCTCTCCCTATTATGATGCTGAACACAAATAGATGTTTATTTTAATACAAAGGGAAAATGAAACATTGCAGTAGTCTAAATCTCTTTAGATTAATACAGAATGACACAAATGTTGCTGACTCTTCATAGAAGGGTGTTGTGAGGACTCTTGCATTCCTGTCAATGTTAATAAATTCTGAGAGGTTTTGTCATTTAGCCTGTGATAAGGAAAATATTCCTCCCTGTTAGCTATGCAGCATGAATAGACCAACCTGCCAAGCTTTCATTGTCATTGTCTACAAATGTATTGAAAACTTACAGCATGTGGGCACATACACACAGGAGCACACCCAGACACACATGAACACAAATACACACACAGAACTCACAGCCAAGTGAACAGACAAACATAATTCTGCCTGTTATGCTATAGCTGTTATGTCTCAGCCTTCTTTTTCAGCACATGGAGAAACTGTAACTTATTGTTTTTCATGGTTTAAAAAGCCTCAAGCAGTGATAGCACTTGTTACAGGTTTCACCAGACAGTCATTATCCCTGAACACAGCTCTAGTTATTTTTAGATAAACACCCAGGAAAAGGATCTGCTATCTGTATTAGCCTTATATCCTTGAACAGGCACTGGTACACAGTAGGGGAACCAGTGTGGCCTGGGAAACCAAGACTCAGATCCCTCCCTGGGACACATGGCTATGCTTGATCTCAGGTAATGTCACCTCACAGCTCCTCCTCTTCCCTCTGTCTCCTGTATTTACATTCAGCAGTGCAAGAAGGCACCCAGTACATCTCTGCTTATGCCCTTTACAGATATATCAGTCAGCTGCAGCTCTCACTTCTCAAGGGTGGTGTTTATCCAGGCACCATCAGTTTCTCCAGGCCTGCATGATGCCAAAGAAGAGGACTGGTTTTCACAATACAACTCCAACTGCAACTCCAGCCTCCAGGAAGGGCATTATTATATTATGCAGATGCTTCCAGCAAGTTAGGAACCTTTATTTCCCTCTTTATCCTCAAGGGAGAGTTGACCTACCCAAGATTTAAACTGCCCACTGGAAGAGCCTTTCTCAGGAATGTGCTAAGGTGCTGCCTGTGAACATCAGACACAACTGCCTGTCCCAGATGGCTGAAATCACCCTAAATTTCCTAAACAAAGAGCTCCTCATAAATTTTTACCTCAGGCTGAGTGGCAGAACCCTTTAAAGTCTTCACTCTCAAATCAAAACTCTATTGATAAAGTTGAAACTTGAGTCTGCACCAAGCTTTTGGATAGCTGAGGAACAGAAAGCATTTGCTTTTATGCTGCCTCACTGGAAAATGTCATCATTTACAGTGACACTACAGTGTTTTGCAATGAAGAAAGACGTGACATAAATCTGTTTCTAATTTTAGCTTGAATGAAGCAATTATTTTAAATAATTTGTGGTCAAGGTTGCTTGCCACTGCACTTTTATTTAAACTCATTTGAAGTAATGCTTTCTTAACCTCACTAAATAAAATTGGGAAAGCCAGAAAGCAATAGATCTTCATTAGGGTTGTATGTATAGGCATCAGCCAAATCATTATCATTAGCAAATCCATCAGGCATACCTAACCTTAGTCCAGCATTTAGATCTAATGAGATCATTAACTGCTTCATTTACAACATTATTGAAGTTCTCTGTACCATCTTTTTGTGGCCCATTCTTTTTTCAATGAATTATATATTACTAGCTCAAGACTGAAGACTGTGCTCATGTCACTTGGATTCCTGAAAAGTCATATCCCAATCCTTATTAAAGGATGTCCCAGATATAGAGTTTTTTTTAGACAATAGCCTCCTTTAAGGGAGAATTCATAATCTTTGTGATCTAATCAGAAAAATAGTGCTAAGCCAGTCTGAGCACACTCATAAAATTGATAGATATGAACCATGAGAATCAAGAGAAAAAAGAATGGAACAGAAGAATTGGTGTTTGTTAAAGAAAGTAAACCTGTCCTCCAAATTCACTCAGTGGAAGGAAAAGATACCATTTCTAGAAAAAGACAACTCTGGCCAAGTCAGTAATTCTTTAGCAACTGTAAAATGGAAAAGAAACATACAGAAAGTGAAATCCAGGTCAGAAAACTAAAAACGAGTATAAAAGAATCACACAAGTATTTAGAAAAAATAAGAAAGGCCAATGCAAAAAATAAGCCATAGAGATAGAAAGGATAAGATGAAAACACTGTATAACTTCCTTGGCAGAAAGAGGAGGGTCAGAGAAAGCATTGGCCAGCTAATAAATGGGACAGGAAAGCTAATAACAAAACATGCCAAGAAGGCCAAAGTGTTTAATGCCTTTTATTGCTTCAGTCTTCATTAAAAAGCCTGACTGTAATCAGATGGCTGACACAGTTAACACCAGCCACAAAAGGGTAAGAACTCAGGCAAGAATAGCAAAAGAAATGTTTAGAAACTGCTTAGATAAATTAGATTTTCTCAGATCATTCAGGCCTGTAATTCACCCTAGGTTACTTAGGGAACTGGCTGAACAATCCTGAAGGCCATGGTAATTATCTCTGAGAATCTGGATGATGCTGGGCTAGAAAAAGGCTGAAAGAGTGCCTATTATAAAAAAAGGGAAAAAACGAGGACACAGAATCCCAGTTGATCTGACTTTCATTTCCCAGAAAGATCATCAGACAAGGGTTCAAATAATGTGCAAGAGAGCAAAGTGATAAGTAGTTATCAATGTGATTTGTCACAACCAGATCATATCAAACCAGCCTGTTCCTTTGTTTGTTTTTCCTATGACTGGGTAACAAGACATGTGGATAGGCAAGAATTCAGAAAGGTTTTTTGCACTGCCTCAAATGGCATTTTCATAAGCACCCAGGGAATTGTGGTCTGAATTATGGGCCTCTAACTTTGCTGGGCTCACTGAACAATAATACTGGAAAACATGCTGCATTGCTTTCCATGTCAGCTTTGGTTTGAAGCTCTGCTGCCCAAAAGTCACGGCTTTGGGACCACTGACTCCTGACAAAGCTGCTGCAAAATAGCCACAGTATTTATTGTGAATGACAGCCAAGGATCTGCTGTCAGCAGTTCAGTATTCTGCTGATTGGATTTAGCAGGTAAGGCTCTGTAAGGGGCTGTCCAGGGTCCAGATCCACTGTTGTCATTACAGTGACTTGAATGATGCACTAAAGAGCACACATTTTAAATCTGGGTTTGACACTAAGCACAGACAAATTGCAAGCATCTCGAGGGAAAGGCCTGAAGAATTAAAGAAATACTCTAAAAGAAGCAGGAATATAAACTGGCAACTAGATAGGGCTAAATGCCTCCCTGAATACTTAATGGTAAATGAGAGGAGAGGTAGCAAAGATCTGGGAATTGTAGTGGATCATAAGCTCAGCATGAGTCAGTAATGGCATCCTGTTGTGAAAGAAGCAAATATTATTCTGGGATATATAAACAGCAGAATTGTACAAAAGACATATGAGGTAATCCTTCCATTGGTAAAGTCTCCAGTAGGGAGCCAATTCCAGTTTTGGGTACCAGGCTTCAAGAAAAATTGTAGAAAGTCCAGGGGAGAGAAATGAGCCTGCTCAGAGGTCTAGAAAACATGCTCTGCAGGGGCAGGTGTCAAGAAATATCTCTGCTTAATTTATGAAGAGAAGACTGGTGAGACTTGTGCCTGCCAGGCTTCAAATAAATAAAATGCTACTTCAATGAGATGGTAATAAACCTTTGTGTCTCTATTTGTTGTGGCTAATACAATAAGTTATGTTTAACAAAGATTTAAGTTGACTTTTTGAAAAGTCTTTTTTCTGGAATAGATTCTTTCAGGAACAGTAGCATCCCTCTGATGAGGGCCATTAAGACCAGACTTATGAAATACCTGCCAGCAATGCTGCAGGTAGAGCTAGTCTTGCCTTAGACAGATTGATGAATTATTCCTATTTTCTTTGTTTCTATGATGATGGATTGGTTTTTAAAAAATTCTGAGTCCAGACTGGCACATATTTACCATAAGCAATCTCTGTACTTGTCACAAATATGAAGATGCTGTGTGTGATATTAAGCTTGTTGATGTGTAAACCACTGTGCAAGTTAAGCATTTGGTTAATCTAAGTGCATTCACTTCTTTTGGTAAATTCCCATTTTCTTTAGTTCTAAAAGCCATTAATGGCCAAAGATAGCTGTGGATGAAGGATGTCCCTGTGGTTCTATGTGCTGATCCTCAGTCCTCCTCACCCAGAGGACAGGGAGCTGGTGTTAACATTGTCAGGACAATTTCTAATCATCTCTGTGGTTCTGGCCCCACAGATTGGGATAATGATTGGTCTGGGGAGGTGGAAGAAACTGCTCCTGCTCTTTCTTGCTGCACTTCAGAGACAGCAGGAACCTTTGAAGAAGCCTGTGTGATCATGAGTGGATTCTAGCTAATGTTAGCCATCTAACAGTGGGTGCTGAGCACGGTGCCCTCCCAGCACCCCACAGAGTGAGCCAGGGCAGCTCTGTCCCTCCTCCCAACACCCCACAGAGTGAGACAGGGCAGCTCTGTCCCTCCTCAGTGTCTCTCCTCACTCTCAGCCACCATCCAGGGTCCCACCAGCTCTGCTGGGCGTGTTGGGTTTCAAGGCTGCAAAGAGGCAGTCAGCACACTTGAGTGATTCAGCCAAATGGTAGCCACAGAAACAGGACTGACCTGGCCTGGGGATGTGGCTAATCTCACCCAGTACCTGCACAGGCATTCTGCCCAGTGTGAAGAAAAGAGCAGGAACCTAAAGCCAGATGGAGACAAATGCACTGGGCTGCTTCTTTTGGTGGCAGTCTGCAGTTGGATAAGGCTAGAGTGATGTGTGACAACAAGTGCCCTCATTTTGGCCAGCAAAAAAAGCCTTTGGTCTTGTACTTGACTAAAAAAATGTCAGCTAGGAGCCATAACACACGGAGTTGTCTTGTTTTGCTCTTTATTCCAGTGAGTGATGCCAATGCTTCGTTGTTTATTTGGATTGTTTTTATCTTATCCAGTGTATTTTGCTCTGGGCAAAGACACAGGCATTAAGTCAGCAGAAGGACCTAGGTGTTGCAACACTGTGTTGGAGCCCTTAACTGTTAGGCACTGGGCCATGTAGTGGAATCCCAAGCCCCATATGAAATACTGGTCTCCCTAAACAAAGCACGGGGTTTAACACAATAATTTATCTCTAAGCATCACATGGGAATGTGTCTCTGCCACTCAGCCATTTATTATTTCCCAGCCAGGAAAGTTAGAGAGGAGGAAACAGTGTCTCATGTGACTTTGGAGAACCTTACACCCACTGAATAACAAGCAGCAAAGGGGGAAGGGGCAGAGGGAAGACAAGCAGTTTGGAAACAGCCTAAAGGCAGAAATTTGACACAGAAACTCTTTGGCATAAATTCCTCAAGAACAGTGAGGCTGATAGAGGAGAAAAGAGGTCCCTAAATGATTTGTGAGCAGAAGGCAGGGTGCTGATGTATTTACATAATTTATTCATAACAGTTTGCTCAGCCAGCTCTACCAAGGACATGGATACTGGACGCTTTAAATGTTCTTAGGGGAGGAGTAAATCTGACTTTTTGAGCTGAGCCAGTGGCTACTGACGTTTCTGCCGCCCTTTCTGTGCTCTCTGTGGGTTGTGGATCAAGTGCTGATGCTGCTTGGTCCCATGTACAGATGTTCCACCTGTGCAGAGGGAAGCTGAGCACCCACATCCAAGCCACTGCTGGATTTCTGTCATTTAAAAAAAAATTGTATCCACCCTCAGTATCGTGGGTTAGCACCCCAGGCTCTCAGACAGGGCATGCTGTGGGAAAACACCAGCAACTACCAGTTATGAGATATCCTCAGATGCCTTTGACTGCCTCAGCCTATTCAGAGCAATACTGGTCTGCATGCCCAGAGAAAAGATAAAACTGCCCTGCACAGCAAGAGAATCCCACATTGTGCTGGGAACAGGAAGGTCCCTCACTGCCCTGCTGCTCCCTCCCACTTCTCCTTTTGCTATGCAAAGTCAGATGAAAATGAATTAGATGCTTGTACTGAGCATTTCAATGGGACAGAAACTCAGCAATATTACCTGTCAGTGGGTCTCTGGGAAGCAAAAGATCCAGCCAAGTCCTGCTGGATCTTGAGCAATCTGTGCACAGTGTTGGCATGGCAACCCACAGATACAACTTCCATGCATCATTTGTCTGGGGACAAGCCTCTCTCCAGCCTCCAGCCTGGAGCTCACGCTGGCCAAGTGTCTAGTTAATCTGACTCATTGAATTGCTGGAAGGGATTATAGGGTTAAACTGGGATAACCTAAATAGGCTGATAAAAGGCTATTCAGTAAGAGATGCAAGTGCCCAGCATCTCCCAGGTTTCAGCCCTCATGCTCTCGAGTCCTGAGTTGAACTTATCTACAAGAATAAAGGGTAGGCACTGGAAATTCCCCAAAAAGCTTGGAAAGACACCCAGTGTGATCTTAGTCTCTGTGAGAGCTGGAAAGATTTATTTTAGAAAGAGGTTTGGATGGTTAAATATTATTTGGAACTGTGGTTTCATTTTGTATGTACAGTGGTTTTACTCTTAGTTCCTTTCCTGTTCTATAATCTCCTCTGTTTCTTCAGTGTAATTAGCCTGTTGTTTCCAAAAGGCTGCTGATTGTGTGTGAATTGAACTCATTATGCACTGACATTGCTCTGTGTGGGTTATGTATGCTGCCTGTGCCTGCCATCCCTGACCTGCAGCAGAAGGAGCTTTGCAGGCTGAGATTTGCATGTGGCAATGGGCTGAGGCAGAGGGTAACTCAGCAGGCTCCTGGCTCAGCAGCTTCGAGACTGAGAGTCCCAGCTGGTGGCTCTGGAGGTGAAGCCTCCTCTTCTGGAAGCACAGGAGTCTGTGCTCCCTAAACAGGAGTGGATTTAATCAGAGGGGGTTGTTTTGGGTACTGCCTGAGGTCCAAGTGCTCAGCAGATGTACTCCAGTGTCTCCTGCAAGGTCAACTAAAAGATGAGTCCTTGCAGAGGGCTGATGTTTCTAGATTCTGCTCCACACCAAAACCTGTAAGTTCTGGTGAAAAGCAGTTTCTGGTTTCTGCCAGCATGGCATAGTTATCCTGGAATAATGGTCCTTGAGAATCTGTGTCAGGGCTTTTAGGCTCTAAGTCCTGCTGTTGTGGATGCTCTATGGGAACAGGATAGAACTGGGCTTTTGAGAGTTTTTACAACTCCACAAGTCTTTGGAAAGGCTGGCATGCTTGGTTGCCTCAGAGCCATAGGTTTTATAGGTGTGTGTTACCAGACTTGCTTGCTGGACTTCAGGTTTAGCTTTGATCTCCTGAAAATTTCAGATCATTTAGTCTCAGCAAGTGACTTTTTTTGGCAAAACTTTGTTTTGCTCCCAAACTTTTGTCTAACACTACTTCAGCATTGGAGGAAAAGCAAACCTTCCCATTTGGCTTCTCAGTATGCTTTGAGCCAAATTCTGGGGGAACTGCCTTATCAAAATGGAACATCCTTGTCCTTCCCAGTCCACACTGTCTGGACTTGCTACACTCTCACAACTCCCACTAGTTCTGACAAGTGTTGCCAAGTCACATATGTCCAACAGCATTAATTCACAGGAGTGTATAGAAGATGCCATTCCTTCAAGTATCTTTTGTATCTGTAAGTTCTTGAAGTGCAAAAGACTAGTAAGTAGAGATATGTATTCTAAAATACTTTCAAAAAGCTCCCTAATTTTCCTTCTGTGAAGTGATCACCAGTGCAGTGATACACAGAAACTAAACAAGTTTGAGTCCAGGAGTAGGGAAGAAAGCAATGAGAACTGCATCCCTTTTGTCTTCTACATACAGACACTTACAGGAATTTCATTTAATTGGTCTCTGCCCAGGGTAATGTGAATTTTGTCCTTAAAGAATGAGTAGTCATTCATTTGGTGGAGAAAGTCAAAGTCAATGTTAATGAGATCGCTCCCCCCGTGCAGGGAGGTGCTGTAGCTGAAATGAATGTTATCAAACATAAATACCATTTATGGATGCTAGGCTCCCACTCTGTGTTGGCTGGCAACTTTCAAAGCAATACTTGTTTTAGCAGCTAAACTATCAGCCAAAGTGACCATTTCTTCTTGAAGACAGCTTGACAATCTAGCAACTTCTACTGCAGTGTTTCTACTAAAATGCACAGTATGAATCATCACAGTCACTTTCTATTTTCAAAAGTGATAGTGATAAAGTATATTGCTATGTAAACATAGGGGATAAATTCTCAGTCCAGCAGTAGCAAGAGGAGGATGGTGATGGACAGCCA
Source organism: Oenanthe melanoleuca (assembly GCF_029582105.1). Lineage (NCBI taxonomy): Eukaryota > Metazoa > Chordata > Aves > Passeriformes > Muscicapidae > Oenanthe > Oenanthe melanoleuca. The sequence goes on from NC_079335.1 coordinate 14,654,572, forward strand.
CAAAGGGAAAATGTTTGTATCATAATTGTGCCTATTTTTCTTTTATGGAGCTCATTCATAATGCCTACAGAAATTAACAACATGGCAAGGGAAAGTGATGTGCACAGCAACTGCCATTCCTTCTACCATGTTGCCATATTAAGCTTTGGTTTGATAATTAAGTAATTAGTTTCTATGAATCTGAATCATTCCTCTTAGAAGGGAAGGGCTCTCAGGCTCTTGCTGGACTTGCAGTGTGGTCTGTGGACTCAGAACTGACTTATGTTTGACATGCAATTAAAAGCCATTTTTGGAAGCAAACATTTTTTCTATGAGTAGGAAAAAGCAGTTAAATGTTTAGGTTTACACTGACATTTCTGCTAATAAATGGCTCATTTAATCTCAGATTCTCAGTGTTTAAGAATTTGCTCAGCAGAGGTGGAGCTGATAAGAACTCGTGCAGTGGGTAGTATCAGACCTCTCTGTTGCACCAGAGATTCACTCCTGCTCTGCCTGGCAGCATCCATACACCCATCCATACACCACCACAATGCTGGTGTCCCTCCTGGCTTGGGACTTGTGCAGGTGCAGCGAGTTGGCCTGATCTGCTGACCAGTTTCTTAGGTGGGAGGTGCAAAGGAAGAGGAGAAGAAATATCACATTGCAGTGAAAACCAGATAAAGCCTGCAGGGTCTTTGCAGGGAGAACATCTTCCAGCAGAGTCAAAGGCATGACCACTCCCTCAGCTCATGAGCACATGCATGTGAGGGCATGCCATGACTGCATATGCAGAAATGTTTCCATCACGTGGTCTGCTGCTCATTCCCAGTCTCATGGTCCAATGTGAATCATCCAGAAAGCTCAGAGGTTTGGGAGGCAGCATAATCAAGCCTTTGGGGAAGGCTGGTCCAGCCAAAAGAGCATCAGTGGGGGACTTGGAGTGGCTACACACATTTTCCATTCTTAGCCATGATCATCTGGAGGGTGATTCATCTCTCTGAATGCAATACCTTTGAAAGACTCCACGGAATCCAAGCTATGCATGTGAAGCTGTCATGTCTGAGTCCCACAGCCTTCTTTCTGGAGGTCCAGTGTCTACTTCAGAGTATCTCAAATGCTGGGATTCAATACCTATATACATTAACTGAATTGCATCCTTAACTTTATCAAGTCCTATTTTTTTTCATGAATGTAGGAGTTGCTCCCAAGAGTAACAAGATGACTTAAGTCTTGTGGAAGTCTTAGTGGTTTAGCAACTGTAGAGTCCTTGAAATATCTTCATAACATTAAACACTGGCAAGTGGAGGGATGTAGGGCACACCAGTACCCATAATAGCCTTACAAATTTAGCTATCCCACTTCTGAGAGCACAGCCAGATTAGCTATTTTTGCAGGGCTCTGCCTTGTCCTGCCAAGGCTTAGGAAAGTTTGGTGTGTGGGGACACTGGAGCTGTCTGATTTTGCTGGGGAAACCAGAGCACAGCCCTTTGAGCTGCATCAAGCCAACTGGTTTGGGGTCTTGATGCTGGTGTTAGGTACTGAAGCCTGGCTGGGGTGGGAAGGGTTTCTGGATGGAATACTTGGACTGTGTCTGGCTGATTAATTAGTCAACCTGATGAGCTGTCCATGTAGGTATTACATTTGGGATGTCTGCTCATTCCTGCATCTTCCTGGCTTCCCAAAGTTCACACAACTGTACAGTTTTAAGGACCAGGCACAGAGCTCCATCTGGCTTGACAATGAGACTTAGACACAGAAGTCAGTTAGATCTAGAAAAAAAAAAAAAAAAAAAAAGGCAAACACTATTTAATATATTTTGAAAGTGTGGTGACCTACACAGTCATAGGGAAGTGTCATAACCACAGCTGCTCTCCTGCCACTGTGCTGCCTTAGTGACAATGTCACAGCATAACCTAATGCCCAGGGAAATGTCCAATGGCTCTGGAAAGCCTGTTCTCTAGATATTAAGCCTGTAGAGAAACTGCCCTTTTTACCTGTCCTAGCCTGTTTAATACCTTCACAAATCACACCACCTCGTTTGTCTTGCTGTGTCAAACCTCCTGGTCTGTCTGAGCTTTGTGTGCTGGTACAAACAAGGTATAAAAGTAGTTCTGTTCTTCAGAGCTACAAAACAAGGACATGAAAGTCCCTGAGATTCTGAGAAACTGGAGTACTGAAGTTTGAAATTGAAACATTGGCTGAATGCATGAGTCATGTTCAAAAGTCACATCAGGACTTGAGATCATTTTCAGAAATTATTATGTTGTATTCTTCCTGATGGGATTTATATTATGTGGGACAGTGCCATTTTAATTGTCTTTCAGTCAGGTAAATAAAAGATCTAGTTTACTCTCATGGTTTAAATTCACCTGGAAACTAAGCACTGTGCATCCACTGAGTCCCTCCTCCCTGGTGGGATGGGAGAGACAGCTGAAAGGGTAAAAGCGAGAAAACTTGTGTGGAGATAAAGACAGTTTAGTAAATAAAGCAAAAACTGTGCACACAAGCAACTCAAAACAGGAATTCATTCTCCTCTTCCCATGGGCAGGCAGGTGTTCAGCAACCCTCAGTGAGGCAGAGCACCATCACATGTTACAGAGATTCCACAACACAAACACCATCACGCTGAGCTTTATGTGCTGAGTGTGGTGCCACATGTTAGGGAATAGCCCTTGGATCAGCTGGGATGGGCTGTCCTGCCTGTGTCCCCTCCCAGCTGCTTGTGCAGCCCCAGCCTCAGTGGTGGGGTAGGATGAGAGGCAACAAAGGCTTTGGCTCTATGTGAGCACTGCTCAGCAATAATGAAAATATCTCTATATTACCCACATTATTTCCAGGACCAATCCAAAACACAGCTACTGTGAAGAAAATTATTTCTATGCCAACCAAAACCAGCACATTTACTAATGAATCTTCTGAAGGCAATCCTCTGTATGAGGAAGACTGTAGAAATCAAGCAGAAGAAAAGATCTATCAGAACTGAGCTTGCCAGGGCTCCTGTCCTCAGAGAGTGTTGATGATACTCTGCATAAATTCACAAACCCTCATGAGATGCAGATCATCTCCCAGTGGGACTGGAAGAGCTGAAGTCTTCCTAAGGAAGAAAATATTTAGAGTCAAATGAACATAAATCTCAGGCCTGAAATGATTCAGATTATAACCTGTGGAAGCTCGAAGGCTGGGACTATTATCAAAGGAAAGAACAAGGGATGAAAGATGGGATCTCTGTTGTGATGCAGCAAGCAAATACTTGCTCTATCTTGTTAGCAATGACGTTCAGAAACTCAGCTAATAATAGCCCAGCCTTGATACCAGAGAAATCAATCCCCATGTACTGGGCTATCAACACATCTGATTTGTGTACGTGATGTTCAGAACTGCAAGGAGATGTGGGATGAGACAAATCCAGTGTAAAGTGTGACAAACTGCTGGATATCTCTTTTCCTATTGTCACACCCTGCTGAAGGAATGGCAACAGGAAGGATCTATTTCAGTCACTTGAGTACTGTCTCCTGTGCACTTATTTAAAAGGATACTTGATCAGTGCAAAAACCTTGAGTCAGAGAGCTAATGGTTGTCATAATATGATGTTATGTTGCTTAACACAGATGATGACAAGTGTTTTCTCTAAACTATCTGGCTTATACCTACATATGAGTAATCACTTGTGGAAATGTCAGAGAGGATAGAGGAATGTGGTAAGGAAAAAGAAGTTAATTATCAATCACATTCAAAAGTCTGAGCCAAAACAAGTGAACAAACAAACTAACTAAAATCCCACACGTGACTTTGAATATGAGCTGAGACAAGAAACTGTCTGATAATGTTAGTCAAGTGGTTTCTTCTGTACAGTGAACATCTTGCATGCTTCCAATAGCTGGAGTGGGTTGGCTGCCTGTGTTCAGCATGATGGCCTGGTCTCTGCTGGTGAGCAAGAATCACAGCCCAGAGATTCTTTGCTCCTTACAGATGTTTATCTCAGTTGCAGTTGCACACCTGAATTAGAAGGAAAAGTGACTTTTTTTACAATAACTTGTGTTGGGATTGACTGACAAGGTCTGGGCAGCAGGGGAGCTCCCAGGGTGGTTTAACCTCAGCCAGCAGCCAAGCCCCAGGCAGCAGCAGGAGTGGGGAGAGAATCAGAAGGGTAAAAGCCAGAACACTCATAGGCTGAGATAAAGACAGTTTAATAGGGAAAGCAAAAGTTGAGCACACAAGTAAAGTAAAAAAAGGAATTAATTTACTGCTTCCCACAGGCAGGCAGGTATTCAGCCATCTCCAGGAGAGCAGGGCCCCATCACGTGTAGCAGTGACTTGGAGCAACAAAAACATCACTGAAACCTCTTCCTTGTTCTTCCCCTTGCTTTATATCCTGAGCATGACACCATATGGTTTGGAATATTCCTTTAATTACTTTGGGTCACCTGTCCTGGCCGTGTTTCCTCCCAGCCTCCAGGCGCCCCAGTTTCCTCACCACCATGGCCATATGAAAGGCCTTGGCCCTGTGCAAGCCCTGCTCGGCAATAACAAAAACATCTCTGTATTATCAACTTTGTGTTCAACACAAATCCAAAACACAGCCCCATAGCAGCCACTATGGAGAAAATTAACTCTACACCAGCTGAAACCAGCACAAGGGGCTTTGCTGAGAAGCTGCCAGGAGCTTTCCTCATTTCCTACAGAGCCAATGCCAGCTGGCTCAAAGACAGACACAATGGCCAAGGCTGAGTCCATCAACCACTGTGATAAGCTCTGGGATAAAGTGTTTAAGAATGGGAAAAATATTGCACAGGAACAACTGCAGTGAAAGAGAGGAGCAAGAATGTGTGAGAGGAACAGCCCTGCAGACACCCAGGTCAGGGAGGAAGGAGGGGCAGGAGATGGTCTAGGTGCTGTAGCAGAGATTCCCCAGAGCCTATGGAGGATCACAGGGATGCAGAGATCCACCCACAGCCCAGGGAGGATCCCAGGGATGCAGAGATCCACCCACAGCCCCTGGAGGATCCCAGGGATGCAGAGATCCACCCACAGCCCCTGGAGGATCCCAGGGATGCAGAGATCCACCCACAGCCCCTGGAGGATCACAGGGATGTAGAGATCCCCCACAGCCCCTGGAGGATCACAGGGATGCAGAGATCCACCCAGAGCCCATGGAGGATCACAGGGATGCAGAGATCCACCCACAGCCCATGGAGGAGCCCATGCTGGAGCAGGTGGATGCCCAAGGAGGCTGTGATACCCTGGGAAGCCTGCATGGAGCAGGCTCCTGGCAGGACTGTGCACCATGGAGAGGAGCCCACGCTGAAGCAGGTTTGCTGGCAGGACTTGTGACCCTGTGAGGAGCAGAGAGGTCTCTGGAGCAGCCTGCTGTGCCATGTGGAAGGGACCCATGCTGGAGCAGTCTGTGCAGGACTGCAGTTCATGGGAAGGACTCATGTTGAAGTCCATGGAGGACTGTCTCCTGTGGGAGGAGCAAGGCAGGAGTGTGAGGAGTCTTCCCACTGAGCAGATATGAGTGATGAACTGACCACATCCCCTATTCCCTGTATCCTCGGTAAAGAAATTGGGATGGAAATTGAGCTTTGGAAGAGAGGAAGTGTGAGGAGAACATGTTTTAAGATTTAGTTTTTATTTTTCGTTACCCCATTCTGATTTGTTTGGCATTAATTTCCCCAAGTCGAGTGTGTTTGCCTGTGAGGTTAACTGCTGAGTGATCCCTCCCTGCCCTTATCTTGACCCATGAGACATTCATGTTCTAGCCAGGCATCCGTAGGGGTAACACTTCCCATCATCCTGAACATGCTCCCTTCAAAAGGGTAGTGGGGTTATTAAAAAATGAAATTCCTGAAAGTCCAGACAATAAACACAGGCTGTGAGCTTCCTGGTACATGTTCCTGTTAATTTATTTGTTTGTTTGATTGTTTCTTAAATAAATAAATAAACATGCCAAAATCAACGCACACATTTATTTTAATGTCATTTAGTAGGGAAACTCTTCTGAGCTTGTTCAAAACTTGAAAACAGTCTGACCTCAGTCTCCTACTACAGATATGTCTAGACTAGAATTTGCCCTCCTGTTGTAACTTGTGTTTATTAGTTGTTTGCCAATTAGCTGCTAGAGTTGGTGAAGACATTTGAAATTGTAAAAGATAATCTAAACATTCCAAGAAGACGTGTTGCAGCAGTCAGACATTTGTGGTTTACCTTCACTTGTGCACTGAGGTAGCTCACAAGTGTTTGCCTCATGGAATGAGCACTTATGGACTGCCTCAACTTTCTTTTATAAGCATATTAACCAAAAGGAAGTAATTGACAATCAATTAATTTGGGTCACACATCAAAACCTATGTAATACCTGAGTATTCTAGTTTCAAACTGAATTAAAAACATTGGTTTGTATAGGCTTGGCTAAGAGGTCACAGTGCTGAAAGATGTGAGATACATGGAACACTTTGTCCAGAAAAATGCTTGAAGAGTCCATGGGTAGAGGGAGAACAGCCTGCTGCATGACCTCCCAGAGACAGAGGGGGAAGCTGGCTGCCCACTGGAAAACTGTGAGCAGAGGAGGAGGATGCAAATCTTACCACAATGGATAAGAATGCCTACTACAACATAGTGGTTTGAAGAAGATTAAAAAATGGTGGCATCTCTCTTTCATAGAAAGAAAGCAGCTGGCCCCAGCAGTCTTTCATTTGATGGAAAAAAATCAGAAAATAAGGCAATGTCTTTAATTAAGAGGCCCCACAAGAATCACCTTTTTTTTTTTTTTTTTTTTTTTTAATATTTCTTCTTACTGCAGAGAGTATGGTGAACCATAGAGCTGGATATGGGGGGTGTTTGGTGATGGTAGTGCACAGTCAACATGTCTTGGAATGGTACAGCTTGATTACAAAGTGAAATCTTACTGACATCAAAGAAATATTTCAGAGTAAAACTAACAACCAAGAATAACTGGCACAGATAATATTGAAATAAAATGGATCATAATGTACATACTACTCCAGTAACATTTATATTACAACAAATTAGGCATCCTCAACCATTTGCTTTTGCTCTATAGAGAGCAATTAGAGGCTAAGATATTAAGAAGGATATACAAGGCAATAAATGGCTTTCATGGAAAGTTAAAACCAAAGGGAAGTGAAAATATTTGGTAACCACAACTATCATTTATGGAATCAAATAGTCTCTTTCTCCACTGTAGACACTGTCATTATTATACAAGTCACAGGATCATTTATCCTCAAGAATATAAATTCTGGGAGACCAAATGTGTGTTCTGGGAGATGAAGCATCCAGTGAGAACCTGAGGAGCTGAGGAAGGCCAGTGGGATTAGGGATGATGTTAAATTATGAAATTCAAATTGGATTAATGTTTCCCCTTGCACACTGATGCTCTGACCTCCCTGAACCCAAGCTGATGTGGTCCTGCATGCAGAGGGAGAGACACTAACCTGTCCCTTGGGCCCTTGTGCCCAATAGCAATGACATGGTGGCCAAAGAGGAAACTTGGGATGCAGGTGCCTTCTCTTGGCTTTATTTCAGCTCTGGTTTGGCCACTGCCCCATGAGCTGCAAGTTTTCCCTTTTCTTTTCCCTCTGATAGCACCTGGAGGGAAGAAAAGGAGTTTTTCTATGTGGGGAAGTGAGGAACATCAACTGGAAGAAAGAGAGGAAGAAGGAAGCAGCCAGCCTCTCTTCTCCCTCCCTCTGCCTCAGGGACACCATCCAGGTAGCACCAAGGGGTTGTTTGACAGAGGAACACAGCCACTGGACCAGCAGCAGCCCTAGGCAGCTGCTGGCATCCTAATTCTGCCCTATATCCCTGCTTTCCAGAAATAATTACCTAAGGACAGATCTAAAATCAATTAGCTGATCAAGGGAGTGACCTGTGTGGAAACTCAGTGATGTATCTGAACTCAGACTGTGTCAATAAAAGCTTCAGTCATAGCACAAGTTGAGCCAAGAGTGAGGTACATTTTCCCATAACTTCATGCATAGCCAATTCCTTAGAATTGAGCAGCCATGTTCAGCCCACTGTAGGGCGTAGTCTTTTCCACCCTGACTACTTATTTCTATGGCAACTCCTCTTACCAGACACATCTGTGTATATGTGTATATGTAAATAAATAATAGATAAGGTACCAGTAAATGGTGCTAAAGCTGTGCCAGCTGCTCTGTTGTGTTGCAGGCATCTCCCATTCCAGCCCTGTTCTCCATGCAGGTCTGTGCAGCAAAGACACAGAGCAAAGGGTTGGGTTTTTACTTGGAGCCTGTGTTGTGGTTTACCAGCAGCACAGTGTTGCTGCACTGTGCTGGCAGGGAGCAGTCTTCCCTCTGCAGCCATACCAACAGGGAAAATTGGAGCTTCCCTGATGCCTAATGCAAAAACCAGGCAGTGCTTGCAGTTTTGGACAGACAAAGCGAGTCAGTCAACGTGGTCACTGTGTAAAGCAATAAGGAAGAACTGCTTCCTAATTTGTCAGCTTTTGGAGCTAATATGTGAAGTTAGGCAGCTTTTCCGTCTCTAATAATTAAAAAAAAATAATCAGGAAAAAATTACATTTTCTCCTATATTTCCATATCACTTGACTCGATGAATTCCCCTTCTTTTGACGAGGTGGGAGCTGAGTGGTGGAGTCAGGACATGTTTGACTGTATGGAATTTTTTCATTTCTTGGATAATTTTTTTAACTTTCTTTGCTTTCCTTGCTTCACACTTTCCAAAGCATAATGGTCTGAGAAGTAACAGGCTCTGTCATGCCTTTAAGATGCTAGAAACTTTCCACTTGCCTCAGAATTCTGTGTCTTAAGGAAGAAGCCTTAGACAACAAGATCCAAAAAGCACGGAGTTGCATAGCATTGAGGAGGAATTTGGCATTTTTTAGGGGCTTACACCTCAGTGTGAGTGCAATCCCACCTACAGCAACCCACCTTACCTCTCCATCTTTCTGAGAACTAGAGACACTTTAAGTTGCAGCAGAAAACTTCTTTAGCTTCCTTAATTTCTGTTGCAGTTTTTTTCCCGGAGGTTCCTTCCTTTTGGCTGAACTAAACATGCAGGTAACTGCTTTTCTGCCTGGGGCCATTTATAATTCATACAGTAAGTGTTCCTCTGCTCTGCTCTGCTCCCCTGAGGGGCATCCTATGAGCCGTGCTCCCAGACCACGCAGCTCTGTGGAATTCAGGGAAAAGGCACTGTAATCTTGGCTACTGTAATAGAACCTCTCCAAACCCACAGATGAAGAGTAGAAATTCTCTGTTTTGTATATGGTTATTGTAAGAAAACAGAGAAGATGTGGAAGACCTAAGTTGGGTTTTTATTTCTTTTTTGTGGCATGGCTCTCCAGAACTAAGAGCACAGGTATTAGAGACAGAGACATGAGTCTCCCCTTTTCAGCTGATTAACCCTGCAATTATGCAGCAGGACTAGGCTCCCTTCTTCTTGCTTCCTCCTGGATGCACGTCTGAAACATTAGGTTTCTGGTGGACCCCAGCTGCAGCAGGAAATACCTCTCCCCAGTGTGGCTTCTCCTGGACCTGGAATGTTGTTCCTGCAGCCAGGCAGCAACAAGCACCACGGTCCCAGTGCCACAGGATGGTCACTCAGCAGGTGGATCCCAGCATCACTGGGATGGGGCTGAGGCCATTGCAGTGGGGCTGAGGCCATTGCAGCAGGGCTGAGTTTTAGCTGGAGCTGGCCATGGAACGTTCCCTGCAGCCCAGGGACACCCAGGCTGTGACTCCCCATCCCTTTCAGGCAGCCCAGCCAAGGCGACGCTGCCTCGGGGTACACGGTAGCAGAGCTCAGAGATTTAAAGCAAATCTTCAGTGCCTGCAGCCTCTCAGCTGCCTAAACAATTTAGGTGAAGTTTTTTTTTGGCTCTCTGTCCTCTACCTAGGCATCTAAATTGTGCATGAGTTGCACTTTAGGTGCCTTGCTGTTGTCTTTGGGTTTTGCCCTCAGCTGTGAGCAGGAGCACAGGTCTGTCTGGCACGTGCAGCAGAAGGACAATGTCACCCGTTGCCTGCATCCCAGAAATCCACTCCCCATTGCCTCCTTTGCCCTTCCAGCTCTCAAACCTTGTGACAGTGATTACAAAGCTCTACGTACCATTCTGTAACTGCTCCCTTACAACCAAGCCTGTGAACTCAACTTCCCACTTTTTTGATCCAGTTTATATCCACATCTGCCAAAAGTATTCTCTCTGTGCTAAAATCTCCACTTTCTGCTCAGCTTTTCCACCCTTCCCATATATATGCATTCTTTAGCCGGGATTGTTTACTTTAATAATAAGCCAAATAAAAATGCTGCTCTTGTCTTTGAGTGTTCACCCCAGGCTGCTTCAGATGTGAGGAGCAGCCAGGACAGAGAGCTGAAGGGATCCCTGTGCCCAGGATTTGGGTCTGGCATGACACAAAACATGGGCTTGTATGATAACAGTCTGCACTTGTTTAACGATGGCTCCTTCCCCCTATGGTGCAGGATCTCTGGAAGCTTTATTTTACCCTAATTAATTTTCACTCCTCTCTGCTTTCTTGGTTGACCTTTTCCATTAAGTCTCACAGAACAGATGAATTGTCTATGAAACTGGGGTTGTTCAGCCATTATTCCCTGTAGCTGTTCTCCTTTCCTCTCCCCCAGGGAAGCAAACCCATTGAAGCAAGCTGTTTAAGATATTTGCAAGGGAAACTGTGAAGTTTTTGGCCTTGTTTTTCAATTTAAATATGCTGGTGCACAGCACAGGCAATTAAAGCCCCATTTTCATGGATATTTTATATCCAATCCTTGTATAGATGCGTATACAGTGTAAGTAATTGCTTATTTTAGATATAAGGGCTACACTATAATAATAATTTATCATCACTGGTGAAAAAAAATTCTAAGCAGACTTGGATTTTGTTTTCTGGAAGAAACATTACCTACCAAGGGAAGAGTACACAGAGGGGTCTGCTACTCAGAAAATAGAGAATTCAGGAGTTCAGTTCCAGCTGAGGTTATTGTTATTTCTGCACAAGTCCTAGAATTTATGCAATAAATTGGAAATAAGATCAAGAGGATTTTTAATGGACTTAAAATGAAGACAATTATTGTGGTACCAGTTGTCATTGACACATAACTGCAGCAAAGTGATAGAGCAGTGGCTCACCCATACAAGCAATATTTGATGTGGGAACCTTCAGCAGGGGTGCTAAAGAGTCAGAGAAATTATGAAAGAAATTATTGCAGAAAATGGCAGAACTGTCACAGAGGGGTACAGAAAACACTGGATACTTAGTTCCTAACTGTCCTCACCTCTGGATGTTCTGTTTTCTTACAAATTAATTTTATTCCTCAGGGTTCTTCTCTGAGGAAAGCTTTTAAAATTTGGTAGAGCCAAACCATGGTTGTCTTTGAGTGATTTTTTTACAGTTTATATTGCCCTTGTGCCTTGCTGGTAAATACAGCAATTGCTTGTTTTGATTTCTGTTTGTCCTTTGGGAATATAATGACATGTTTTTACAGATTGCTACAGATTTATATATAGTCTAGATGACTTAATTAAGAAAAGTAACTTCCTCTGCCCCAAATACCTCAGTATTGAAAGATTTATTCATGGAAGTGGGCAAAATAAAATCGTATTAGTAGACCTGAGGGATCAAAAATTAGGTGTATATTTTTTTCATTGTGAAGAATGACTGGAGACATGAAGTTATACAGAGGTAGGACTCTGTCATCATTAGGAGGAAACCAGCCTTATTTAACAGTGGGCAGGAGGGCATGAACATTTCATTCAGTCAAAAGAAGCTGGTAGATAAATTACATCTTTCTGAATTCGATCAGGACAAGGAGCATGTTTCATCTTGTGAAAGGCTGTGTAATATCTTTAATAAGCACAGGAATGGAGGCTTTGCTCATGTATTTCATACAGAGCTTCAGCTCCACTGGGAAAGGAGCAGTGAGAGCAGCCCATAGGGAAGAGGCACATCCTGATCAGTGGCCGTGGTGTGGGAGCAGCACTGGGATGCAAAACCAACAAAGAGCTCAGTGTCTCCCTGCAAAACCTCTGTCATTACAGAAAAAGCACTCCTTGCAGGAGGAGCAGGGCTTGCCAGCAGAGGTGGTGCTGTGTCAGGCTGCTGCTGGCTGGAGCAGCAGACAGGGATCCTCACACCCGCGGCGGGCGCTGGCACGGGCTGCGCTCTGCCCAAGGATGCTCAGCAGCACCAGGAATAGCACTGGGTGTGTGCAACAGTGGAAAAAAAATTGTATTTAAATCCAGTGTTTTCCAAAAGTAGTTAACCCAGGAGGTTATAAATTATTAACCTGTAAAGCAGGAGGTTTAGGAGACTGCCACTTGTGTGTCCTGGAATAGTTTCTGCTACCTTTTTGGGATGGAGCAGAACCTTTCATTTAGTCATTGCTTTCCAGCTGAATTCACAGCAGCTGCAGTTTATCTAATCCTTGCAGTACATTTTCATTCTAGAAAAAAATCCAAACAACAAACAACAGAAAATTGGGTTTTGCCTCATTATTTAACTTTGTGTTGTATTACTAAGATTTTCATTACTTTTAGGTTGAGCCCATTAATTCTTTACCTACTTTGTGCTGCCACTCTTTTATAAGACCCCTTCTCATCAGGGAAGAGAAAGATGCAATCTGTGGTTAGTAACAACCAAGAATAAGAAGCAGAGATTTTTTAATGATATAATTAGTGCTTCTTTTTCCACTCTGAATAGATTATGGCCACTATGCTTAAAAAAAATATATTTGCTGGAGAAATGTATCCATTCACTACATTTATCTGTTAATGTCTGACATAAATTTATTTTGCTTTAAAAACGTAAAAAAAATTTCTTCCACAGTTGATTTGTGCGTTAATGGTTTATTGAAGAAGAATCCTTCAGTAGGAAAAGGTCATATACGGATGACGGAGAAAACCAGGATGAAATGATGAAGACAAACCACCTTGTATGCATTCAACCTAAACTCCTGTTGGCAGTGTGGGCAATTTGAGGATAAGAAACTTCAGGACCCTAAGTAGGTGCAGTGGTTGCAGGTCTCCAGCTGCCCTGCTGTCCCTAGGAATGTGTACAAACACACTGTGTATGTGTGTGTATTTATTAATAGGTATGGGAGAAAGAAACTCTCTGTGTAAGCTTTATGACAAATAGTATGTGATTTACTTTGATTTGTGCATATTGTGTATTAGAATGATCAGATTAGATAAAATACATATAAATGACTTTTGGAACTGCACAACGGAAATTGTGACTTCTACAAATAAGTAAAAAATTTTGACAGCTGTACAGGAGTACAAAAAGGAGAATTTTATTGCATTAAATATGGAAATGAAGAAATGCAATTAGCAAAATATTTTATCTGTTTGCAATTTAATATTTCTATTTAGTTATATTTGTCTTTGCTTTCTGAGTTTTTGATTGTTAATTTTTAAATTCAGGATGAACCAACACTGGATAGTTCAAGCCATTTTCTGAAGCTTAGAAGAGAAAGCATAATATATCAGAAATACTGCTATATAGAATATTTGAGAAAATACAGACTGAAATCCAGTTATTGGTACATGCAGGCATATCAGTCTTTATCAGCACATCCTGTTTGGGCTCTCTTCCCACCAACAGCTTAGGTGTTAGTCTCACAGAAGCAGTGTATTATTCTCTTCTGTTTATTTTTGGCAGCTACAAATACCATAGAGGATATTTGTTTTTGCAACACTGTAATGATGAAATAGATTTACTGGCTGCAGTCACAAGAATGCTAAGCAGATATTCATTTGTTTAATCTCTGCAGCTTTGTTGAAAAATTTATAACTGTCTGGGACAAATTGCTAGGAAAAAATTGGACATTTGGGTTTATGGTCATGGGATATTTTTATAGCACCCAAAAAGGTATGGGAGATAGTGTGGGCACTTAGAGCTACAGAACAACCAGTAGAGAAAAAGTCATTAGAGCCACAGGCTCCGTGGCACAAACAGGGTGCCCACAGCAGGCTGTCCTCAGGGCTGGGACAGGCTGGCTTTGCTCCCCAGGAGGTGTTTGCCATCTGGGTCCTCAATGGGAAGTGCAAGTGTTTGGTAAGGTGCTGCATGCCAGATGAAAGAAATCATGGAGCAGTTTTTAATTTCCATTGCCTCAGATGGAACCATTAGTCTAGACCTGGGGTTCAGCTCTATGAGGACTTTCTTTCTCTAGGATGGTGTTTTTTTGCCATTTCCTTCCATAATAGAAAGACAGACCTTTGATGTGGCAAAGACAAGGAAAAGCCACAGTCCCAGATCACCACTGATAACCATTATTTCTTTAATTATGAGCCCAGAGTCACCCTAATTTTAGACACTTCATGAAAGTGATTTCAATTCTGTACAGAAAGTAAATATCTTTCTGCAGAGACCTATAGTAACAGGTCTTCTCACCTGAACTCCTCAAGCAAAGCCCTTACAGTGGAGGGACTGAAAGCAGGTTGCTCCTGCAAATCAGCCTTTAGTAGCAGGTCAGTGCTTTGGAGAGATCTGCTTTATTCCTGCTTCCCTGAGCCAAGCAGGCTCATCCTGCAAGCAGTCAACCAAAAGCTGAAGACACAGAGAATACAAGAAAAGAACAGCATGGTGCTCCATCTGCTTTGCTTGCAGTGCCACCACACTTTCCCCCCTTCTCTTCTTGGAGTCTAGCAAGCCTGAGAGCTACTGGGTATGCTCAGACTCAGACAAGCTGTTTTGATCAGTCACCTTCTGCTTGTCTGCAGTGCTCTTTCCACTCCTGCTTTGCCTGGAGTAGTGAGGGAAACCAGCTCCCGTTTCTACAAGTGAATTGTCAGCCTTGTCTACCTGGTTTTCCTCTAAAGAAGCAAAACCAAGGTAAAGAAGACAACTCTACAAACAAAGCCTGCCATAAAGAATAGGATTTATCTGCTTTTTTTCCCTTCATTTTTATCTGTCTATCTGTCTGTTTTTATCCCAGTCTCAATATTGTGTGTGATATTTCTTGCAGCAACAAGTACAAAGGGCCCTGGATGCATCCAGGGATTTACACCACATTGAATTGAACATATTTTCATTTGTTTCTGCTCCCTCACTGAGTACGTTCGTTGCTGGTTTTTATTTTCTTTAACCTTGCTACTAGACACAGTATTGGTGAGGGAAGAAGCAGGCAAACAGCTCCAGCTGCTATGGCCATGAAATAAGCTTCATTTTCCAGTTTATTAACTTTGACCTGAAGGGCACTTGTTGCCCTCTTTGAAGGTAATATGATGTCTATAAAAGTATTTATACTTCACAGTTTCTTTCTGCTTCTTCCCTTGAATATTCTTTAAGAAACAATTAGGACTCTGCTAACAAAAGAGGTCCTTTTTACCTTTATATATTAAAAAATCACCTTGCCAGCACATTAATATTTTGCAGGAACATGAGGTTTTTTGACATTTTCTTTGCTTCAGATTGGTGGCTTGGATCTACCCTGCAATCATGCTGCTATTGCCTGTCCTGACATGCCTGTCTCTTCCTTTCATTAGGTGAACAGTATCAAAGAGCCTTGGCTTCATCTCACCAGGAAACAGGAAAATTTTCTGCAGCCTTAACTCGAAGAGGAAATTCTTCTCCTCCTCCAAATTTATATTTATAAAATAAGTGTCAACGTTAACAGAGGAATAAATATTTCAGTTCAATGCAATGGAGAAGATTTAAAAAACTTTTATAAATTACACCTGCAAATCCACAGGAGTATTGTTATTTACTTAGGGAAGAATGATAGATAGTACTCCCTGAAAAAAAAAAAAAAAAGGCTTCACTTTCTGAAGTACTATGCTGAGAAATCAAAAAAGATGTCTTCTTTCCATAGGGCTTGTGAAGTACATGGCATTTGAGAGATGATGGGAAGCTAGAGGAAATGGGAGTAAAATAGAAACAGTACTACTCAGTGATTGATATACGGGAGATTTGAAAAGTGAAATTATAATTTTTATCATCAAATTTGAGATATAATATAATGCAGGCTTTATTTTCCTCTCAGGTAATTTGTACATATATGTTTAGTTGCTGCTGAATAACATTTGGCATAGGCAAATCTTTGTTTATTTTGGGGAAAATAGGATCTCAGTCATTTCAGAAGCAAGAGAAGTTGTTTTTCTCAATTGCACATTTGAATAATTTAGGGTTCAATTGTTATTTATTTAATAATGACAGTATTAGCATCATTCAGCAGCTATTCTATGTGCTATTGTCTGTGATCTCTGAGTGACAGTCTGGAAAGATCAGGCTGACTTTAGCAAGAGATCCCATCTTGCAATCATGTAAACATGTTTAGCTTTGCATCCTTCCAGTCACATGGATAAGAATCTAGGCTGTCAGTGACTCAAGACTATTTTCTTCAGACAAGAAACAGCAGTTGCCCAGAAAAATTTATATGTTGCTCCAGTATCATAATCCATTACCATTTTACTAGTGTTTATTTTCAATAGAAAATTTACTGGCACTAAAATAGTTGAAACCAGGGTTTTAAACACAAGTATAGATTATATCTACTCCAACAACTTTATCTCTACAATAAATATATACAAATTTACAAATTCATCACACTGTAATTTTCAGCTGATGCTTAAAGTAATTACACATTCTGTGCTGATAACACATTCAAGGTTTGTTGTTTTTTTATGATACCACAAGCTGGCGAGACACCTAGATCAGGCCTGCTAATGCTAATTGGCAGATAAAGCATAAATCTGAGGGAGTCTGGATTCCTGCCTTTTGCCAATTTTTTGTTGATTGGGAACTGAATTCTTTTTATCCTAGCTTTTGAAAAATGCCAGGCAATTCACTGTTGTCTTTCCTATGTGGGTTTTAATCCATCAGTTCTGTTTCTCCACAAATACCTTGTTGTTTGTTTTTAATCCAGTAGACTAAAACAGTTTTCTTTTTAACTGCCTTTTAAAATCAATCATACAGGAGTCCCTAATGCAAAAAATAATTGGTTCTGATGACATAGCTATAACATTGATGAGGTTTTTGTTTCTTGTTTATTTATAGAGGTGCATGACCTAGCAATAATAGCAGTGATAAACTTTGAAATATAATAGTTTACCTTCTTGTCAGGTGAACACAATTGGTCATTACCTCTAAAGATTTTATACTAAATATATCAAGCTTTCTGGAAATGCTCTCCTTTCAAGGGTGTGAATCTTATTCCAAGACCTCATCCCTACACATCCTGTGGTCTGAGTACATTTACATTCTCTTCTTTATTATCCTTATTTTTATTATACAAAATAAAATAAAAACAGGGTTTCAGAATCTGTTCATGCATGAAGGATTTCAGAACCTGCTCATGCACAGCATTGATTTTATTGAAAATAGTTCAGTAATTTATCATAAAAGGAAAAGATTGGAATCTTCTTTTTGCAATAATTTTTTTTGTGAACTTAGCCCTGATTCTCATAAAAAACCAACTCTAACTGAAGGACCATGGGATCCCAGTAGATGTGGGTGAATGTGTAAAGGCAAGGTTATAAAGTAATAGTAGATGATCATAGAAGGCAAAATGACACAAAGATAATAGATAATTCTAAGCAATCAAGACAGAGTGATTTCAAAAATTACTTTCTGCAGGAAAAGATGAAGATGTGCATTGACAGCTACTGAAAATAATGGTATAGATCCAATCATGCCTCAGGAAGGCCCTGCTGAATGGTTCTCAGGAACCAAAAGAATACACTGGGGAAAAACTCTCTACATTTGCTTTATTTCTAATATTTTCCATGAAACATCCACTGATGGTTACAGGTGGACAGAGGCCAATGAGCAAGGTGGATTTCTGAGCTGGCCAGTGTGGCTGATCCTGTGCTTGTGACCACCTGTGAGTGGAGGGGCATTAATTGACTTTGTACACCTTTCCTTGCCATTAAAATGAGGGAAAAAAAATCAAATCACTGGCTTGTGATTGAACAAACTTATTCTTGCCATAGTTCATAAAAACAATTATTCTTTCTCTCTTCAAAGCAGGAGCTGCCTTGAATATCTTGGTTCTCTTTTTCTGAGATAGTGTCTTATAATGGTAGAGCTCACACAAAATGGTTGTATTTGGCTACTGAAAGTTTGCTTCAGATAATACATATTGAGATTAAAAAGGAAATAGAACAAAGGGGTTTAAAGTTGCTAACAGCCCTAGTGTGTGCCATTTTTATAATATGGAGACTTGCAGAAGTCAGGAAAATCTGTGTTATCCTAATATCTAAATTTTTATTGTTAAGTCATTATGTATTATTTTCACTGGGTCTTAAGGCCCTCTGTAACACATAGGTGGTAACATCAGACAGATCTACCAAATTATTTAAGTCTTAACTTGCAGATCTGTGTCTGCCAACACACAAATCTCGTATCCATTGTTCAGGGAAATCAAATCTTCAGAAGGTGTGAAAGCACCTGCCAGAATTGCAAACTTCAGTGGTAGCAAGGGAGTGCAGGCTGAGCTTTACTCACCTTTGACACTGAAAACTCCTATGTGTTTGTACTGTACATTGCTGTTCAATAAATATGAGACTATATATAATTTATAGATAAATGTACTTACCCTCTATGTCTCTCCAAACCAATTTAGCACAGTGTCTTCTTCCAGTACAGCATCATATGGTCTTGGTTTTGCCTTCTGTGGTCTCTCAGGGGCTCCCCTGAGCATGGGCTTGTGTCTTGCAGTATTTTGCAATAAATCAAATGTCATTCCTTTTGGCTGATGACTTTACATGCAAGACAAAGACCATGACTTTGTGCTACATCACTGTGTGGGTTGCAGGTAAGACTGGATTTCCTGCAAGGGAGGACTTGTGTGTCTCAGCTCAGTGCAGACAAACCTGTGTTACAGAGAATGTAAATAGAATTTTTGAGAAGTCTCATTTTGTCTGGATTTTAGATGTACAGTGATACTTGGATGCCTGTATTTGCTAGATACAACCTTACTTCTCAGTTGAATTTTGTTTTATTCCTCAACAAAATGGAAGAACATTTTGCTAAAACTAAGCAGACATCTTAATTCAGTTTGCTTTCAGTGTCTGTTTGCTTAACATGAGATTTTAACAAAAGCATACCTCTCCTATAGAATTCTGCACATATTATACATTCAATTAAATATTTTTATTGATACAGTGTTTTATTCATTATCTTTTCCTTATTAGCCAGCACCATACTGCTAATTTTGCCACTACATTGAATGAACCTATTCTTTTCTCCAACCTGTTAGTAGTTTGCTTTATGCATGCTTCTAAATAATGGCCAGTGCTCTGTTCTCTGAGTGTAGTATTTAAGCCACATTTAGAGTAGGAAAGGTAGGAACTGGTTAACTTACTGTTACTTACAATACATGGAAACAATCAAATTTGAAAGATCATCATAAAACTCAAATATTTTTGGTTTCTTAGCTGGGCCATATCTTGACCCAAAACTAGTAGTGAGATCTGTTCATTGAATTGCAGAGTTGAAAAGGCCCAAAAGAGTCTCATCCATCCCTTTTAGTTCAGACAGACCAGAGCAGGCTTCACTGGGTGGACATCTTGAACAAAAACCATTGCTCTATACTCTGCTTTCACTTTGCTTTCTGCAAGCTGTGTTCCTACAAGGCAATTCAACTATTTTATTATCCAATGTGCTAGATTGGGTTGTCTGGGACCCATATTTCTTCAGACACTGTGACAAAACATCCTTGTTCTTGAAGACGTGGTCTATTCTCCTCCCTGAATTTCAGTCAGTGTACTGCTATGGGGAAACATTCCTGAAAGGCAGGAGTCCTTTAAGTCCTGCCTGTTGGAGGGATGTCAAAACCCAAGCATGGCTGCACTGACAGAGTCAGTCCATTAGCAGCAGGTGGGGCAGTGGTAGGTCCCACAGTGACAGCAACAGAGCCACGGATTGCAAATAGTGTTTGGAGCCCACTACAGCCAGACATGGACATTCCTCTCTTCAGGTAAACCATGGGTGTCAATTCGACTCTGCAAGAGCTGGATATTGTCAGAACACATTCAGAAATTATTAGCAATATTAACAGATACCTATCTTTTATATTAAACCATTCCTCAGAAGACTCCAGCACACTTTGTAGAGGTGTCCACTGACATTTTCAGGTTGTGCATTAGGAATCCTTTCCATGTGGAGATTTCACTTTAACTAGGTCCAGGAAACAGAAGAATAAGATGACCATAAATATAAACACTTTGGAAACTAATATTTGGGAAATGAGATCTGTGAACCTAGTTTCTGAAATGATGACTGTGCTGTGTCCCTTTTTCTAGTCAGGATTTGACCCTTCTTGTAACTGAAGCAAGATTCTGTTTTGACAGTGGGAAGCAACTATCACTGGTGCTCAACAGAAATCAGAAATGGATGTTACACTGCTAGTTGAAGAATTATATTGGAAATAAATGAACACTGTCCCTAGGATAACTATTTTCTGTCTGCTGTGGTAAACAGCTTCACTTATCTAACTGTTGATTCCAACAAACGAGTTCTCAGGTACTTGATATGTACCTGCTTTCTCTGGAAGATGCTTGTGGTTCTGTGGGAAGATTTGTGCATAACAAAGTGGTGATCTGTGCATAACAATTCCCCCTAAAACAGCTGTATTTTAATGAGTGAATTTATTTGCTTTCAGTAGATGCTACTGAACTGTATTACTACTACAAGAGCATTAGACATAGAAAGATTTTTTAGCCTTTGGCTTAAGTACCAGTGCTGTTTATCAGGAAGAAGAAATGTGTATTGCCTTTTGCAGTTAAAATCTGGTATTTGTATCTAGTTTTTTCAGAAGCAAGAATATTTTTATTAGGAATATCAGGTTAGGCATAAGGACTAATTAGAGCAGAATAGGATGGACATACTCAACAAGAGATCTTATGGGAGTGCAAGGTTGTATTTATTTTAAACTAATGGATTTCACTCCCAAACACGTATTCTGTCATGTTTCAATCAGAGAGACTTCCAAGAACCAAGACATGTCTGTCCAGCTGGGCTGATCAGGATCACTTGTAAGGGACACAGAGAATAAAAGACACCAGCCACTGAGCCTTCTTTACCTTCTGATTGGCAACAACACACTGGTTTTGGATAAGGGCTTTCATACTCCTCAGGAGTCAGCTGTTGTCATGGGGTGACCTTCCACCTCAGAGTCCTTCTTCACCCATATATCTTGATCTTAACTTCTTCTCTTTTTGTTCCCTAGTTTGGGTGCATTTATGGCTTCTTCCTGGGACAGCAGGAGAGGAATGGCAAAGATGAAAGGCTGTAAGCTCCAGTCCTTCCTCTTGCATCTCTACACAGCTTTTCTGCTATAAACACATGAGAAGCCCAAGCTAGGCTCAGGAATCACAGATTTTTATTGATTATTTAAGTAACAAATGAAATTGCACCTGATTTTTTTTTTTATTACATCAGTGTCTAGTAGGCTTCTATTTTACAGGAGGAGGAAAAGGACTGAATTAATGGCCTTACTGGCTCTGTAGTGTCTGAAACTGAAGGCATGACCTCTGTATGTGTACAGACAGATAATATGTTCAATACAGCAGTTATGGTGCAGCAATGTCATTTGTCATTCAATTGAACCTAGCAAATAAATTGTGATGGTGAGAAATACTGTGTACAATATACTTTCATATTGGTGCAAACCCTAGTGAAATTAATTCCCCCATTTTGTTGTTTCATCAAGTCATTCCCAATGAGTGGTCCCTTTGTGATCAGTGACATTGATGGAACTGGTGCTTGGAACTGCTGCTCCTGAAAACCATCTGAATCAGAGGAAAAGTGCAGAACCTGGGTCTGGGTCTTCTGCCTTAGTTTGTGTTCAGAGGATTTGTAGGGTTTCTTTTATGCCTTTATGTGGCATAAAGATGAATAGACAAAAGTGATCCTGAAACTGTGTTTGGACAGTTGTAGAAAATGTTCTTCATGGCCTACCAAGCCACGTTAAAGACTAAGTATTGCAAGTTAATCAGTATGTTGAAATTTCATTTCTCATTAGTGGAAAAAGTTTTTGTTGACTGTGGCTCAATCACCCAAATTATTTGAGTGCCCTAAGAAGTGAAAAATCCTTAGTTCTACAACAGAATTTGGCAAATTGAGATGGAGGGCAGGCACAGAAGATGTGGATGAAAGTGGGACCACAAACAATGAATGAAGTCTGAAGGCTTAGACTGTCACAGGTTACATCTGAAATAAGTTCTGTCACATCACTGCATCAGTTTACATCATATGTTATTTTCCTTTTACTTGCCTTTGATGTGCAGCCCTTGGCTATGATCCCAATTCTGCCTTCAGTGAATGAAAAGGAAATTATCCACCTGACAGTGACTGGGTTTATTTCTAACTGTAGAGTGGGGTAAATCACAGCCAAGACTCAGAAGCAGTTGTTGTCCTGAAGAGCCAAGTATTTTGTTTTACACTGTGCACAGGACTGTGTCCATTGCATTCCTGTGTCACTAACTGAAAAGGAAAAGCAGGGTTCTGTAACCATGACATGCCCTGTTATCTCCCTCAAGTAATGAGCTCATCCAGATTACTCCAAGGGGATGCTTACATTTTATCAGTGGCGCCTTGTTGCACAATTTCCAGCTTCTTTCTTGAAGATACAATAAAAGATTTATGTCTGAAGGACTATGATGTGGTTTTCATCTAAGAGCAAAACAATTCCTTCTAAAAAAATACCGTATCCCCAAATGATTTCATAATTGCAAATAGTGTTGATGAGCTCCGTGGCTTAAATGAGTTTATAACATATTTGCTGTGTTTTCTAGTGAATATTTTTGGATGCACTTAGTAAAATTCCCCTGCTTTTTTAAACAGACACAAAATAAGTGTGATCCATTAGTTTATGTCTACTGTAATAAGTAATTTTTTCCTTTAATTTCAATTTTTTTTCGAATATTTCTAATTGTGTGTGTGTGCATGTGTCTGTGTGAAATAGTTTCAAATCTGAAAGTCAGCCATGTTTCTCATTATCAGACATCAGAAAGGCTTTTTTCTCCTTGTGTTTTCATGCCACTTGAGGATAAGCAAGTTTCAGAATACTGAGTGTTTTTGATGTATGGGTAAAATTCACATCTTCTTGGTGCAGAAAGCTTATCTGCACTGCAGATCTCAATTGGATATTCTGTTCTCATCCCCTGCTCTGGGCTCAGGTTGTTAACACCATGATTTCCACATGCAGATAATTCACAATTCCTGCAGCGTGGACAGGAGAATTGGCCTGTATCAGTAATGTCAACATGCAGAAAAATATTTTGTAATACACCTTGGATGAAAAGAGTTTCTGGGTCTGAGCTGCTATCAGGGAAGAAACATGAGACATTGATTTAAAAGACCAGTGACATGATTTTAGGTAACACTGTCTAGCTGGTTAGAATTAGTTTATCACACTGAATTATGAACATGGTCTTACTATGTTGGTTATTCTATTCCTTTTTACACTAGTAGCATTTGATGTTAGAAATGTGTTGTATTTTAGCCTGTCTGTGCTAAAGTCTGTTGATTTTACTTGAAAGACTTTCTGAGTGCTTTTCAGAAATAATTTACAGTGTTCTAGTTCTAATTTGTGTTACAGAGTTCCGTTATTCTTACTGTTACATCTGGTAAAAAAAAAGTATTTTTTTTTTTTTTAATTTATTATTTATTTATTTATTCATTTATTATTTTCTTTTTTTTAAGATACATCTCAGCTGTTTCGGTGTTCCTCTTTATCCAGGATATCTATCATCTAAGAGTGGGTATGTCTGAGGACTAAATTAAGGCAAAGCATGTATGTTGATGTTCTCAGTATTGCCATGAAGTGGGGAATTCTGTAGCCTAGTAAGAATGGACATTTCAGCTGCAAAGGTTGTGTCATGACATTAATATTCTCAGGATTAGTTTCAACCTTTGCATCCCTATGTTAAACATAAGAGACACAAGTCATTCTGGATCTGGATTGGGGTCTAAGTTTTGCAGAAGTTTCTGAACTTTTGCATTTTTCATTTCTCATCAAGGACTTGCCCAGGTCGCCTTTATTTCCCCTTTGTTAAATTTGTGCTGGCATTCAGCCCTAGATATTAAATTAGACTATCACCATTAACTTCTGACAAAATGAGTAAAAAAGGATGGTTCTAATTTCAGGAGGGAGCAATTGAGCAAATAAGGCATGGACTCACTGTCCATTCTGGTGATTACCTGTGAGCAGTGAGTGCAGCACCTTGTGGAGCCCAGGCTTGGCAGGGAAATGACCTCTCTGGGACACATCAGCTCCAGGGAGGCACTTAGGGAGCTGTGTGATGTTTGATCTGGTAACATCTCTCTCACAGTTCAGACCTGGAGGTGCTCTGTAGCTCACACAAAGACTGAGGAAAGCTACGGTCGAGGATACAGTGGGAAAAGAGCAGTGAATCAGGCTATAGGCTTTGGAAAAAACATCAAAGCATTTCAGCCTCTTATAAGTCCCAGAATACTGCATGCCTTTGCATTCAGATTCCTCATTCATTTAACCAGGATTGCAATGGGAATGGAAACAACAGAACATGAATCCACGGAAACAAAGGCGTTTGTATTATTCTGTGTGGCCCTCAGAAGCTGCAGTTTGGATATAATTACGACTCAAATGAAAGGACATTAACAAAGGAAATGAAATATTTTGTCTCTAATCTGTTCCAAAGAAAGCTTTTATGATTGCAGACTTCATAGATAGTTTTGGACACTTTTTTCAGAACACTATTTAAAACAGGTTATTTATCCTTTCAAATGGATCTATCTTTACTGGCATCTGAAAAATTTGTTTAAAGATATTTATTTTACAGATGACCTGTCAAATTCAAGTCAAAGAAAACCAAATTAACATTAGTTTTTTAAGGATAAAGCTGTGGTGTGGGGAAAATCAGGAAAATGTTGTACCATGAGGAGCTGCTTTATGGATTCAGTTTACTCTTTCAAGGATTTTTGAGGAGAATAAGGCAGAGGGATTTATAAGCAAGAAAACTTCTAAGGGAACCTCTGCTTTTAGGAGGGTCTTTGATTCATTCTACCTAGTCTTAGGTACTGAACCACCTAAGTAGTAGACACTTACTAGGTACTTACTACCTACTTACTTAACTACTTCTTGTGACTATAATTGCCATCATGTCCCATGGCAGCACATGGAGAGAGACCCAGGTACCTGAACAAAGGTATTCAGAGCTGAGAGGAGAGTGTGTGATCAAAAACCTGATTCTAGATTAAACAGTCTTTACAAGGAAATACATTTTACAGATTTCGTTTCTGCATCTTGTGTATCTGGCATTGAGGTCAATGCAGAGCAACATCTCCAGTTTCAAGACTCCTTTCTTTGCTACAGAGCACCTATAATGTCAGGATTGGATGCTGAGGGCTAGTTAATGTCTGGAAGAATCTGCAATTCATCACCAAATCTGGATCTTAAACTGGAATACCAGAAAGAAAAACTAACTCGAATACTAAAGACTTAACTTTAAAGTATTGAAGTATCTTCAGTATATGGCAATAAATAGATGAGAAACACAAGGAAAATCTTCCATGGTTGTAGTGCTCAGGTCCTAGCTGTAACAGTTTTTATACACTGAATGACATTCTTACTGACTGGCCATAATCTGCTTTCTCAGCTAAATCCTGTATTTGAGTAACATTTTCAGTTCAGTTCTGCCTTCCAGAATATTGTATTCTGAAATGTCCTTGCTAAGTCTGCATTGATTGACAGATGTGTGATGCTTAGAAAGGGGCATGGCTGCTTGGTCCTTTGCAGACACATCTGTGCCCGTCCCCCTGCACACACAGCAAGGTGAAGTCAGCCTGTAAGGCAATTGCAGTAAATTCTGCAGAGAAACAGCCCAAAACTAATGAAGCTTTGCAGTTTTTGGACCCTCACTTACCACCAGCCTGCTTGAGGCAGGCATAGGTGTGATCTCAAAAGGTTGTGCAGATGTACCAAACCCTGCAGTCAGGCAGCTCAAAAACTGCTTCATTTACCACCTCAGGGCTAGTCTGGAGGACAGCCTTGGAAGCTGTTCATTGTTATTCAAGTCCTACAGTGATTTGCTGCACACAGCAATAGGGACACATAGGATCTCTTATCATCTCAGCACTGATTTTTGTAGGCAATGGAAACAGGCTTTTAACTTCCTTGTGCTGCAATTTCCTCACTACAAGGATGGCAGAGACCTGCCCCTTATAAAACACCCTGAGAGCAACCAAGGGGAAGGATCACAAAGGTGGATAATGGGAAGTTTAATTTGGTTTCATCTATAAAGTGTTTTGACATCCTGTGATAAAGGATATTGACTTCAAGTTATTATTAAAATATTATTAATTTATATTTAGAATTACATGCATTAAATATTAATTATTATTCCTAATTAAGATTATAATTTTTTAGTATTTAATACTCAGTGTTATTCTCTTTTCCAGTACTCATACCAGCCAAACTCTAAAGTATGAAAGTTTTCCTGTCCAGAAGCTGCTCCAGTGTTACTGGGTGGAGAAGTGGAAGCTCCATGGCATGCCAGATTACATAAAGCAGTGTCAGAGTTGGACTGCTGTCATCCATGCTGATTTCAAACACAGAGCTGCCACTGGCACATTTGCAGCTTGTGCCAGGAGACCAGTCTGAGTTAGTAATCACTATTTGTCTTGTGCTTCAGACTGGGTGTCCCAATGCTTCAGTCCACACATCATCAGGGTGACAGAGTGTTTGAGGTGAGTGGGCAGAGGACCTTGCTGACTTGGAGAACCACAGCCCTGAGAATCAGGCTCCCAACTCTCTATCTTACACAGTCCTGTGTGAGTAACTCCTCTAGGAGCCTTTGTCCAGTGGTACTCCAGACAGTGACATTCAGCAGTGCAGAGTGCTGTCTGCTGGATAACAGCCACCTCTGGATGAGTCTTCAGAAAGAAAAGCTGCAGGAATGCCATTTCTCATCAGCTGGTGTCACTGCTTGGAGCCAGATGTTCGCAGCTGGGTGTGGTAGTACAAAATGGTCTAGGAAAGAAAGAAGAAAATGTTTAATAGGAAACATTAACATTCTGGCTAAGCTATGGGCAAATGCAGCAATCCCTTGTTTACAACAATAACTACTGGAAGCTGCAGAAATAGACCTCTGACATTTAAAGTAGTATGTTGACTCTTTTTGATCAGACAGGAGATAATGTCATGCTCTTATTTTACCATAAACACTCCTAATAAAGACTCAGAATTTCAGCTATTGGCAAGAAATAGAAGAACATGAAGTATCTTTTGAATATTCAAACACCAGGGTGTTTGGAAATATGTAGTTGCCTGTAATTGCACTTTGTATTTCTTAAACAATTTTCTTCTCTGTAGCAAATGTCTTGATTTATGAAGATGTGATAACCTGATTACTGGAAGTCTCAAAAGTGAGACAATTTGCCTTTTGTTCCCTTTCTTTCTAAAATAACCCAGTCTCTGGGAATGGGGAATGTTTATAGTGAACAACAGGGACTATATTAAAATATAAAAATATAAATAAGGAAGTTCTTAATGGCCTTTGGAAACACAACACATAATGCACACACAGTTCTCCCATGTTTTAGGAGGATAAACATTCCCTTTTTCGGTGGATATCTGACCATCTCACAGTGGCTAGTGAGTCACATGATGTGAAGCAGGGTAATTCTGGCAGAGCCAGTTTGGAGAATGAGAAGTCACAGAGAGTTAAGCACCTAAATGTGCACCAGGCCAGGAGATGAAAGCGACCCCAGAGGAACGCGGCCGCAGCGCTCGGTCCCTGCACCTGCCTGTAAACTGAACTGCAGCTCCCACTTAGAGACCCAAACTGGTTATATAAATAAAAGAGACTTGGGGCTTCAGAGCTGGATCCCAAAGAGCCACAGAGCCAGTTTTATAGCTGGCAAAGAACGCTGAGACCAGCTGAATATCATGAGTCCTGGCTTTGGGCTAGGAGCATTTAAATTGCTACAGTCCTTAGATTTCTGGAGTGAGAAGCCTAAGAATACATATGCTTTGAAAAGACACAGCAGAGATACTTCTCCCTTTTAAAAGAGAGTTGCTGTGGGACAATGCTCCTTTTCATTATTATTTTTCAGCTCAGTGGTTAGTACACTCATTCAGGATGTGGGTGACCCAAGTTCAGTTCCTTCCTCTGCCTGAGGGGCTGTGAACTCACATCTCATACTTCCTTGGAGAGTGCCACAACCACCAGCCTATGGACTATTCTTAGGGTGGGGGACATTAAATCCATCCTCTTGAAGTGGTTCTTATTTGCATCTATCCCTTTTCTGTGTCTCAAAAAATGGATAAAAACGTCATGTGAAAAGGAGCAGCTTCAGCAAGAATGCTTCACAGAGCCCTTCTCTCATTCATTCAATTTAGCCTAGAGTTGAGACCAGTTTCCTGAAAAGTGGAAGGTTTGTGTTTGATTCCTCTAGGGCTGAGGGGTAAAATATATTTTCCATGTCATGTGCCAGTGTTCTGACACTTAGCCATAAAGGGTAAGACTAAGGATGTACAAACAACAATCCCTTTGGGGGATCGATCTCAAAATGACTTCCCAGTTAGGGCAATTTGTGGTCAGAACCCCAGTGTTAAACTGTCCAAGTGTAAAGGTACAAATGTATTTCAAATAGCAGTTTACCATCTGTAAAGGTACATATTTTAGCTTCACCACCCAGGAAGTTCTTACATGAAGAGTAGCATTTTATACATTAAAAATCACTATAGTGGCTAAAACCAGAAACACTCATTTTATTCTGCCTACTGCCCTGCTATATAGATCTGTAGATTGGAAGTGCTGTATGATGGCTTCTTTGAAAATCTTCTCCCATGTTACAGTGATCCTACACTACTTAGGAAGGAGCATTTCTTAGTGCTAAGTATGTGACAGAGGAATGGCAGTCTGATTCCAAGTCCAATTTAGGTAGCCTAGATAAGAGAGTCCCAGTGTAGATAACCTGAGTTAGTCCAGTTAGTTATCTGTTGTCAGATATATCTGACAGGAGAATGATTGCCTATGCCAAGAAACAAAAATCAAAAGGATTTTAAGACAAAGTACTTGCTGGCTGGGGTAAGTCCAGAGTCCACGCTGATGCTGACTCAGATTCAGCAGTGATTTGAAGAAGAGAAAACTCAACTCTTCCCAGGTGTGTGGTCACACTGCTGCTCCTCAGGAATCAGAGCACAGCCCAGCACAGGTAGGTGGGGCAGAAGCCAAGAGCCCCAGTCCCTCCTGGCTGCTGTACAGAGGAAAGGCATTGCACATGGGAGCACCAGGAAGCTCCTGTGGAGACCTAATGGCATCTTGCTGCAGCTTGGTCCAGAGCTTAGGAAACAGAAGAAATCTGCACTTTACTGCTGCCTGCCCTGGGTGAGTGAATCCCTGTGCCCAGGGGTGCTGCCCTGCCAGCATGAACGTGTCTCTGTGCCTGGGCAGCCATGCGTGGATCAGACAGTCTCTGAAAGTCAGATAACTGCTCTTACAACCCTGAGAATTACACTGAATTACTCTATCTCAAGCATATCTGCTACTCTTAAACTACCCAGTGACAAGGCTTGGAGGAGATGGATTTGTTATTTGTGTAAACAAGTGGAGCAGACAGCATTGTGTGTCAGAGAGACCAGGCTGCCTCATTGTTTTAAACACCATTTTCTTAGACGGCTTGCAGAGTTATCTGCAGACTTTCCCTAAAATAGGGGACACATCTAATTGATAGCTGATGCCCAGCATAGTTAATATTGGTTGAACTGATGTTCTAATGAGCCAGAGTGCAGCTGATAAACTACAACTTCCCTGGCTTATAAATAGTGTATCACTTGTCCAGGCCAGCGAGAATGACTTCTCAGGGTAGCTGAGACAAAGCCAAGTGCAATCTAATCCAGGCCCTTATCTGTGTCTTATTTGAAAGACCTTACTTGAAGATCTCTGATTGTCATAGTTTGATAAGGGTCCATATACTGTGGATATATAGGCCTGTTGTTCCCACCATATTTATAACCTCATCAAGGTAGGGTTACTTTTTTTCCTTTTCTCGCTTCATGAAGAAGTCTCTGGGGGATCATTTCCAAGCAATTGAATTTAGTTACTTCATACAATGGCAGGTGAAATTAGTGCAAAGTAACAGGAGCTAGATTAATGTGATTTCAGGAAATAATCCATAAAAATCTTATGAGGCCTTTAGCAGGTTGTAAATTGGATTTTAGGCACGGGGAGAGAGAGAAAGAAAACTTAAAATCCTGAGGAAAATAATCAGTCAGTAATGAGAAGTGCTAACATTTTAGCACTTTATGATGAAATAAAATGCTGGAGAAAAAACCCATAAAAATGACTAATAGTGACTTTTTTAATGAGATGAATGATTAAAATTGTGATTATAAATGTAAATATATGCTTCTTGCCTTTCTTACCAAACAATTAATCCATTTATCATCAAAGAGCTGCAAATCAATAAGAAAAAATTGAGATGGAAAGAAAAGAAAAAATGTGTCTCAAATAGTTGCCATCCCATGCCTACAATGGGGAACTGATTTTTTCTTATCTAGTCATTAATTTTCATCATGTATTGATAAAGATTTGGAATGGGGAGCAACAGGTCTGATGCCTTCAGTTTGAGGAGGGACCAGCCTGTCTTCTTTAAAAGGACTTATTTTCAAGT
This sequence comes from Oenanthe melanoleuca, assembly GCF_029582105.1. Taxonomy (NCBI): domain Eukaryota; kingdom Metazoa; phylum Chordata; class Aves; order Passeriformes; family Muscicapidae; genus Oenanthe; species Oenanthe melanoleuca. The sequence continues at coordinate 14,685,174 of NC_079335.1, forward strand.
ATTTTCCACATTCTTTGTAACCCTTTTAATCCTTCTTTCACTGGAAATGGGAAATAAAGTTTTGAAAAATTGTGTGCAATCCTGTTTTAGTTGTTTAAAAGCTAGGTCATGACAAAATAAGAAATGTCTGGATAAGCTTGGGATTTTGATAATTTTTTATGATATACTCCAGACAGCTTTCTTATCTAGAAAAAGTCGTCAGCATCTTAGTGAAAGCATCTCAGCAGAGAAGTAGGAGAATGGATGGCTGAATTTCTCCCTCTCAGCACAGGCATTTAGGAAAGGAAAGGTCCTCTTTGAAATGTGTGTCACTTCTCCAAGCAGGGGCAGGGCAGATCCCTGTCCCACAGTCACAGCACACACAAGGAAACAAAGAGAGAAGGAGCTCTTAATTAGCAAATTAGATCTGTCCAATGGGCTTAATCTGCCCATGAGCTGCTGGCTTTTGTGTCATGCATGCAACCATGTGCCTAAATTACATTTCTCCTCCTCCCTAAAAAGCCTGGCCTCATCCCTATTGCTTTTTGGGGTGTGCTATCTCTTGGCAATGTGCTGGCATTGATGGTAGTGGTAGCTGGCACAGGTCAGAAAGTGCCAGGGTTCATGTGAACAGTGGTCTTGAACCAGAGCTCTGGGATCTCTTATTTTGTTGCATACATGACAGATATAACTCTCTGTCCTGACTGCAGATGTCCCAATGTGAGCTAAGGCTCAGCATTTCACTGTAGAGCCCTTTTAATACAAAACTGCTTATTTGCAGATGGTGATGAATCTCTTCCATAGATGGGTAACTGAAGAAGATGAAAAGCAATGTCCCTTCTCTCCTTTGACTATACAGAAGTTCAATATGCCTAACTTAGTTCTAGACATCTAACTTTACTTGCCTTACAATGCGGGAGATGAACCCCACTGTATCTGTCCTGAGATATAATTTCTTTAATTTCATGGGCCATGAAAACCAGCTGAAACCCAAGGGTCTTTGTGATTTGCAAAAACCAATGGTTTTGTCATTGTCCTTTATTCAAGAAGGTAGGTCAGTACAAGGGAAAGTCTTTCTGCTTTTCTCAGCCCTGTAGGGGTTAGAGCTGGAACACAGAGAAGGAGTTTTTATTTGATGTAGAAGTCATGCCAAGCAAAAAGAGGGAAGAGGGGCTGGTGGCATGGGGTTCAGTGTGTCCTGCTGAGCCCCTGCCCAGGGGAGAGTCACAGCAGGGCTGTGCTTGGACTGAGGACCAGAATACACAAAAATCCCACCCACTGCACATAAATCCCACCCAGTCCTGAGAGCAGACTCCACCTGCAGCCTGCAGCAAACATTTGGGCTCGGTGGTGACACAGACTGTCAGGGAGGCTTACTGATTTCTCATTTGGCCTCTTTTTCCCACCAGGGCTTTACTGGTGAGTGATTTGTCTGGGAAGGATGATTTTATTATATAGAGAGTCATACAGTAAACACCTTGGGGAGAACTTGGTTGTAAGGGTATAAAATTGATTTCCTTTCCCACAGAGAACTAACTTTGTAAGTATAAAGATATTAGATGTACACTTCATGTCAAAGTAAGTATAGCCATACCAGAGGAGGGAAGGAGGGGTTAAGCAGTTCATTTGCTAGTTAATATATCCTGAACAAAATTTCTCTTCATCTCCAGATGTTTTTGGATTTACTGTTTACAAAGAATGATATTAATATTTGAATGTCTGCTGGAGATGAAAGAGAAGGAGCAGAGCAGGTGTGAAAGGGAAGGGCTGAGCCCTTCTGAGACTTGCACATTGCAGGAGTGACATTCTGCTAATGAGGGAAAAGTGCTCAGCACATCACTGAAAGTTTTTAATAATCAAAGGCACCCCAGTATAGGAAGGTAAATAAACTAGGTGAAGATTGCAGTAATGGACATAAACTCTAGCTGGTCGTTTAATGAAGTTTTTTTAAATTATCAGAGCAATCCTTTCCTTTCTTCCTTCTGTATTGGAGGAGATTTGGATTCAGCTAGAAGCTAGGAAATTGATTTTCCAAGTCCCTCTATTGCTCTCCAATTTTCTGAATAAGGAATAGTTTTTTTGAGGACCAAGGACACAGAAGACACCACTGGGCCATTGCTGAGCCACAAAATCAGGATCTTGTCAAAATCCATATCCCTGCCAGCCAAGTGGGGCATTGCACTGGGGACCATCTCCTGGAGGTCCTTGCTGATTGCAAGGACCCTGGTGAAGATGAAAAAGGGGATTTGGATACATGTAAGAAGGGAAGGAGAGAGGAACAATGTGATCTGTTGAGCCTAGGTAGGAGACACAAGTGAAGATGTCAAATAAACAGACTGCTGGAAAAGGTAATTTCACCCCAACAGATTAAGGAAGGGAGGCTATGGCAAGCTTCACTAAAAACAAGAACTGCAGCCACATCTTCCTGAGTCACAAGGATCTAGGATGCAAAGCTGAAAACATTAAGACCAGCACCATACTCTCAGCTGGCTCTTCCACTTCTGATTTTATTACAGAACTCCTAACTGTTCATGTAACTTATTTTTTTGAGAGGTAAGAGTTTAGCTTTCAAAAAAGCTGTTTAACTGCAAAATGTAGGAGACCAGATAATTGAATTTTCCAGTTTAGATCTGATCTAATTGTCTCAGTTAGTTATAATGTGAATTGGAAGAAATTTCCAGAAGAAAAAAAGAAGCTTTTGTGCTAAAAGCAAACTCTGAAGACTTTTGTGGGCATTGTTATTTTGAGGAAAGAATAAAAAATAATCTACAGGAAATGTTTTTTTAGAATGAAAAGGTAGAGACTGCAGTTTGCAAATAAAAGAAACTATGCAAGAACACTGGAGCCATGAGTTATTGTATCTGGCATATTTTGTGATGCCCTTATTTTCCAAGGGGAGAAAGAGTAGCAGAGCTCTTCCTTTCATTTGTACCGCTCCAGTGAGGAACCTAAAGCTGTGGACTTTTTCAGAATAACACACATTTTCTAGTGAGCAGACAGATTGCATGGGCAGAGCACTTCTGTCCATGTAGTTTATATGAGACTGGAATTTATTAGCACAGTGTTTTTAAAGTGCAATAAAATGCAGCACTCACATCTCTCTGGGGATCTGTATTATGTAGAGTGTTGTGACTTAAAAAGAAGAAGTGCTGTCATACTGTGCTCTACCACCCAACTTGCAGGAGCAAGCATGGTTAGGTATTTAAAGGAAATACATTTGTATTTTCAGCAGGGCTGAAAAAGAATTCTTCCACACCAGGGCAATGAACCATCTGCCTGAAAAGCTTGACATTCCCCAGCCAAGTAGAAAACTTCTGTTCTCTAAAAGTAGGGGAGAAGGAAATATCACAGGCAGCTCCTCTGTATTAGCAGCACTTCAGCTTCCCAAAGGTGGATGTGTGCAGTGCCTGCAGAATGAGAGCTGTGCTGAGCTCTCCTTCCCACCTCAAGGGTTTCTTGTGTGATGGCCTGCCCTGGTCAGCTGCTAGCTGTGTGCTGGAAGCCACATCACCCTGCTGGCTTCTCAGTCACTCCCTGGGGCTCTGTGACAAACTGGTGGCACATTCTCCTCTCCCCCACATCAGAAAAAAATCTCCTTGGATATAATCATGTGCAAAAACCTAGTTGAGGTTTAAGAACCACTTTAGACTTCAGCGTGTTGCACTTACTGGAATGACATCCATGTGATGGAGAATTCTCTAGGACATGCACAATTTATCTGCCCTGAATGACTCAGTATTGGACTCAAGGCTGGGCTTTCAAAGTGTTGTGGTGACTTTGCCTTCAGTGCCACCTTTCTGGTTTTAGCTTTACCTGAATTGAAGTAAACTATTATTAAGAAAGGAAAAATTGTGTTTAGAGAATTCTAGTCTAAAGAATTTCAATGAGTATAAAATATAGGGATGCTATTTGGAGAAAATCTATTTGTGAGCTAGTTCTTCCACTGTAATTGCCCTTAAATAGGTAGAACTTACTACTGTTGCAGGTTCTGTTTGGAGATGAAAAATTATTTTTGGTCAGAAGCAGAACCGTTTCTTCATTTTTTTCTTTATAAGTATTGAGGTAGTTAGTTCAACTGTTTCTCTTTGTGAAGATTAAATAGTTTCATTTTTTGCAGTTTTTGCAGTAGTGTGACATTCTAATATAAATGCATACACACACACACACACACATAGATATATACACTTATATATACTTTCATGCATTAGTGGCTGACCTTGATGAAATGAAGCTAAAGCCAAGAGATTATTCAGGTTTACTTTGCTTCAGCTGTTTTTGCTTTGGTAGTTTTGCTTTAGTTTTGATGAAGATGCTAAAGAAATAAGATAATGGCTTATTTTCTTATTAAAGTCGTAGGAGAAGAAATGAACTTTCTTCTCATTTACCTCCTCCTTGAGAAAGTGAATATTCCTATATAAAATTCTCAGCAGGTAAGCATTTAGAAAACTCTGTCCTGGACCCTTGTTTTATTTGTTAAGGAACCCTGAAGATTTCATTTAACTTCATCTCTGTCTTGCTTCCTACCCTTCTTTCCCTCACCTGTTTCACTGAGTTGTCCAAGTTGAGAGTATCTGCCAGGATGCTGTGTATATCCAGCATACATTATTGCCCTAATGAGTGTATTCTTGCTTTTTCCTTAAGCAAATATTTGCCAGAAAAGAGGCACAACTTTTCTTTCTTTGGTGACTCCATGACTGTTTCTGTCACTACAGACTGTGATTCAAGATCCTTGGCAAATGTAGCTGTGGCAGCTGAAGAAGAGGTGTTTATTTGTGCCCACATCAGTTTGCCCTCTAGACCTGTTGAGCCCTAATAGCTGAAGTCACAGGAGATCAAGGAATCCAGTGCCTTAATGGTGACATAAGGTAGTGTGCATCCACTGTAGGGGAATTTCCATTAGGATTCTAGTTTTGTTGCATGCAGTCATGATGGAGACAGGTTTTTTTTCTGTGCTTATATCCCTGTATGTCCTGGAGAGCACAGACACCAAAGCAAACAAAGTGTTTTATATGAATTCCTTCTCCTGTGTCCATCAGCTCCAGCAGATGAGCAGGGATGAGGACATTTCCCCACTACACTGCAAGCCCAACCACACAGTCAAACTGTTGTCAGTTTTCAATCTCCTATGCAGTGTCAAGTGCTGGACATCATAAGATACTGGCTATGAAGGGCAATGGCTGTAGAAGATTTAACTTCTTAAATTAATCTTAATAATCCCTACTGAGGTAGAGTAGCAAAATAAATGAATAAACACACAGTGCTCAGTTGAATTCAGTTAGATCTTTCAATTGTCATCAACATGGTACATAAAGACACCTGCTCAGGCATGACTGAGTAGGTATCAGTAGTTTCAATGTTCTATTAATATATTAAGCTATTAATGAAATATTTAGAACACACACACACATGCACACAACACCCAAATCCATAACTGTAAATACTGTACAGTTAGGATGTAAGCATGTCAGGTAGCTAAAATAAAGATAAGAATTCAGCTGCAGTGCAAAGCTGTCCATAAGGAAGCAAATCTTAATGCATGAAGCATCACACAACCTTAATAGTATGTGGCTTCACCAGCTGTTCCTTTAATTACAGCATGGAATTCAACATACATTAATTGTAAGGTTTTATCTTCAAACCAGAGAAATAGAAAACACTATGGACATGACTATATTTATACAGAATCAAAAAATGAAATTGTCTCAAACTTATTTAACCTCCCCTTCTCTGCCAACAGCAACAATAACAGAAAATCATCTGTGTCCTGAGGTTAAATACTCAGTCTTTCAGCCTGAAATGTGAATGTTTTGGCAGTGCTGAAAGTCTATTAAAGGAGAAGTTTTGTTTGAGATTGTTTTGGAACCGAAGCTATTTGGAGCTCTATTAGAGCTCATTATAATGGAGGAGGGCGTGGGCAGATGTTCAAAAGCAACAAGGTTGCCACATCTTACCGGGGAATGGCTCATCAGCTGAGCAGTGGTAACTGGCCAGTTGCACAAACTTACCCTCCCTGGTTGTAAAGCAAAACCGAGTAGCTTAACTAATGAGTCATTAAACCAAAGTAACTCAGTGCTCTTGCTTGTGTGCCCGCAGTCAGAGACTGCATTGGAGCTGGTTCTAGTGCCAGGCGCTATGGGTGAGTTTTGAAGCGATTCTGGAGCGATTCAGCCCCTGAAGTCACATTTTCAAGGGTGGAAGGGGGGTTTCACCAGCTCAGAGGCTTATTCCCTGTGCCTCAATGCCCACACCATGTTTGAAGAGAGTCTTTCTCAAGAGGGAGCTCAAGTCACTCAGGCCAGGAGGAAAGAGATGAGAAAAAGCCCTGAGGTTTCTTGCAGGGAAGGGAAGAAGGGGAGGAAATGACGCAGAGGATCCTGCCCAGCTTGTGTGCTTGGTGAACTTTGTGGAAAGACCTGGGGGGTCTCCAGTTTCTTATTCAAGGGAGAAACTCACCCAGCATTTCCCCTGCTTTGTTATACCACAGCTTGGTTTCTAAATCATTCAGACACTTTGGAAAACGCTGTCCTAAATGTCCACTCCTACTCATTAAAATCAGTGGGTATCAAAGATTTTTGGTGGGAATGGCAGAGAGGGCCCTTACGAAGTTGCACTCCCCTTGCTTGTGACATGAACAGAGCCTGTTGTGTGAATGTGGTGTTGTGTTCATTCCAGGGCCATCTATTATTCTCTGGGTAACAGAAAATACCATTTATTTCCATTTATGCAGACCATAAATCAACATGATATTAGCAGCATGTGATCTAATGCTGCACAGTGTGCATCAGCATGAGAAGAACAAATCTGTTCAAAGTTCTGGAACACTTAAATGTCCCTTTTTCACTCCCTTTTTCTCCTTCCCATTGTTTTAAAACCATTTAAATAAGACCTTCTACAATCATTACAGGGTGGGCTTTTTCTCTCTGGGGAAGAACAAGCATTGCTGGAAACTGCTCTCTTCTAGTTTGCAGGGGAGGAAGCTTTTTAACATCTTTCTGGTTTTCTATTATCAGGAGAACAAGCATGTTGCAAATCAACCTCCCAGATGTGGCAAAAAAAAGGATGACATTTAATAACAAATCACTGCATCCAGATTGGGAGGTTTTCAGTTATATCCTGGTTTTAATACTGTGAATCTGTCTGTTACAAAACAGGAGAGAATAATGTCCCATCATTGGTGTCATTCATGGATTACTAGCTGCTGTTGTTTAAAGAGAAACATATTTGGATGTCAATGAGGTAAAGGAGTGAAAATGAACACTCTTGTGAGATGACATAGTGCCTGCTTCAGGCTGTACCTACCCAATGGCTCTGGAGAGCCAGATTGCTGCTGCCATCCCAAAATTAGCAGGCTTGGTGGAGGGGCAGGATGGTTTGAAAGCTCTCTAATTCCAAATGGGTGTGAGCTCAGATGCAGCAGGTACTAAGGGCTAAGCAGGGCTAAGACCAGGCCAGTGCTCAGGACTGAGCCTCTCCTTCCCTTACTGCTGCACACATGCCTGCCTGCCTTTATGGGTTTCTGCCTGGCTAGAGAGCTCTGAAAGGAAGCAAAACTCACGTCTTGACTTAGTGCTGGAAATCTCATTAAGAGTTTTGAAGGAAATCGACTTAAAACATTAGTTGAAGTCTAAGGAGGTGCTTAGTGCACGCCCAGTGATGGGGAATTGTACAGCAGAGGGGCTATGAGGAGGAAAGAACAATGGAATCTTGTAGGTGCCTGCACAGGCAGAGTGTCATAGTGCATGTAATTCCATGGCATGGAGCAGTGCTTCCAGTTTGCAAGCTGACCTACACAATGGAAGTGTTGTGACACTTAAGGGTTAAAAAAAGACTCTGAAAGAAGGGCTGAACTAGAAGCTCCTCAATTCTGTCAGGATAGCTTATCACTTGATTGCTCTCCATTTCTAGATGACGTGGGTAATGCTAGACTCTCTTCTTGCAGCATCCACATACTTGACAACAACATTTTGTCAAATGAGGTTAAAAATGTTTTTTGACTGCTTCAGGTAGATGATGATACTGAAGAGGTTATGGAGTCTCCCTCACTGGGGATATTAAAAAACTGTCTGAAAGCTGTTGTGGTTTAGGAACAGTTTTCTCCAATTTAGTCTTCCCACTGAAACCACTCCAAGCCATGCACTGCTTGCTTGTTCCCTCCTTTCACCACTTCTTCCCTGCAGTGGGATGAAAAGGAGAATTGGAGGCAGAAAGGATTATGGGTTGAAATAAGGGCAATTTACTGGAAACAGCAATGAGATAAGAAAAACGGTAAGAGCAGCAATAATGAGAGAGGATACAAGAAAAGAAGCGTCACTGCTCCCTGTGGAAACCCCGAGCAATAGAAAATACCCACCCACTCCCTCTGCCGTGCCACCCCACTGCTCCAGCTCAGATCCAGCACTATCCAACCCCTCCCTCTGGCTCAGAACTGGTGTTACCCAGCAGGTCTATCCAGCTGGGAGCCAGGGCCACCTCACCACTCCCTCTGCCATGCTTATTTGACTGGAAGGAACTCTTTCTCCTCAGAAGAGATTCCCTTCACCCTTAGAAAATGACATGAGGGGGTACAGAAAAACCTCTGGGTTCTGGTTGTGCCCCTTCTGGCTACTGCAGAAATTGACTCTGTCCTCTCTGGAGTCAGGATAAAAGCAAACCTGTGCAATGTGCTCTAGGATGACCCTTCTTGAGCAGGGAGAGTGGACCACTGTAGTCCCTTAAACATTGTGTGATTGTGTGATAGTTAAGTATTTCATAATGGATAAGAGAGATTTTATTATTGATCTTTATGTGAGCTTGAGACTGCCAGTTAATAAGAAGTCCTGATGTGCCAAGAGCTGTACACATGATGAGGTATCTTACCAAATATACAAATGCATAAATCACAGTCCCTAAATACACTTCCTGAATCTCCCTGAAATGCAGTTTATCAAGACAAACTAAAAAGACTTCTATTGTCCTCTAATTCTGTCTAATAAAATCCACTTTATTTCTCTGGTAGTGCTCTCTATTTTAATCCCCATCATTCTTTAATATTCACAGCAGGGTGAGGGGTTCATATCGTTGTTTCAGCTAATTGGTACTGCAATAAAAGAATATGAAACATAAAAAGATCCTGAAGGAGAATGTTATAAAAAGCATCAGGGCAAAGTGTCTGAATGGGCATGTCTGGTATAGAACACCTGTAGCCTTTAATTTAGAGCCTCTCCAGTTCCTCTGGGGTGCTCTTAGGAGAGATTTAAAACATCCTCATCACTCTTGGCTGTGGGCAACTTTTCCTCCTTGTGCTGGGTGCACATCAAATGCAGCTGAACAGATATTCAGTGATTTTATGAGACACATGGTGAAGGAGGAGATCCTGAGTTTGCACCTTGCTCTTCTTTCATGATTAGAAAAGTTTTTCTGAACCCATCTTACAGGGAATAGAAAAGCAGTGAAAATCTTGGTGCTAACTTAGTTTTGAATCTGTTTGCTGTGTGTTTCTGATGGGCACAGAAGAGGCTGCAACAGTAAGAGAGCTGACAGAAACCAGTCAGTTCTTCATGATTCTTTATCCTTGCTGATGTTTGGCTGCCAAATAGACATAAGCCTTTTCTTGATATTTCCAAGCACAGAAATCTTGTCTGGCAAGTGTTTGAGGATTCTGGAAATTTATCTGTAATTTTCTTGGGTACTGTTTGGCCATGCAAGTCATGCATGGTGAGTCTGACACGCACTGACCTCATGGCATGTGGTCACATACTTTTGTCTAGAAATTTTGTCCATAACCAGACTGGGGAGAGCACCAAATCATGATTTTTTAAATCTTCTTTCTAGTGGTGTTTCACAGTGACCTGAAGTACACTGGAAGCTGAACTAATCATGGTGGGCTTTGAGCCACAGTGGTTGGGTGGCACAGCTGAGGTCCACAAGTAAAACAGAGCCTTTAGCCCAGGCAGTCCTGAAATGAAAAAAACATCTAATCTAGATGTTCACTATTACTGTTATAAACAGTGAAAGTGTTGGAAACATAAAAAGCAATATCACCTTTCTCTGCTGAAAAATTAAAATCTTGTCTCTCAGTTCTATGTTGGCTTTTTTTTTTTTTTAAGTAATTTGATCTTCTAGTTGGAATAATATGTGTTTTCTATAGTAAACTTACTTGTAGCTTTTGAGAATTTCTAAATTAATGTGATCCCAGCAAGCTTAGCTACAGGTGGTGCAACTGTCTTTGCCTACTCATTTCTCATTTGCATAATTTGTTTCTCTCTCTTTTACTAAAAAGCAGAAGTCTGGATTCCTGAGATCTGTTTTCAGTTAACACTTTGAGGAATACCCAATCTGAAACAGGCACCAGTTTGCTGATTGGTTCTGTTCTAGTTTAGATATAAACATACATGTCTCATTTTCTTAGCAGAAAAATGTGGATTAGAATATTTGAAGCATATATTACACAGTTGCAGAGTGTTTTGATCTGCATTTGTAATGAGGGGAATAGGAATAGCTAATGGCAGCTGAATAATCACCTCAGAGACTTGAGATGACTTGCACTGCTGCTTCTCTGCAGCTCTTGCTCTCCCCCAAGGACAGGAATGAATCAGCTCTGGGAGGACCTGAACCATGTTTTCTGTGACAAAGCCTGCATTTCCCATCATGCTACTACACTGAAGCAAAATGACCTCTCAGAACTGCCTAAAATGCATTCTTGCTCCTGGCAGGTGCCAGCATGGTGATAGGGCCCTTTTAGGAAATGGTGAGAGAAATAAGACTACTTGTGTTGGTGGTAAACAAGGACAAGTAGCAATATGTTTTATGCATGTGGAGCTGGACCATGCAACTTTCTTTCCTGGATTATTTTTCAGCCTAAAGATTGAGCAAACTCAGGAAAGACTGAATATTTATGTGGATGAGAAGGGCATCCTGAGCTGCAGTAGAACCAGCATGTAAAGAACACAGGCTGGAGGTAATGCACCAGATAAAGCAATTTATAATGGTATTAAGGTTTTAAACTTCATGGGAATTGAGTTTTCTGTGTGTGCCAGGGATTTTTTCACATCTTGCAGAACAGAGCATTGACTTCTGTCTCACATCATTGCACTAGTCTGACAGTTGCTTCTACGGTTTCATACCTTTACATTTTGGGTGTTGGAGAGAGTAGTTTTACAGACATCCAGAAGAGCTCAGATACTAAAAAGCTTTTGTGTAGACATGGCAAACCTGTGACTTAAATCATGTGGTTGAAATTTGCAGTAGGCATCAGGTATCTGTTGTGATCTGGCACAAGGTTGCAGGGAAAGTGGGCAGAAGGAGGTGTGGAGCAACAGTTGTGGAACAAAGGGGTTATTCCTGAGAGCAGTTTGACAGCTTTTCTGCTAAAGAAAATTGTTGATGTTAAAATCAAATGGGAAATCTTATAAAATGATAATAACTTATTCCACTCTGTTGGCATAAAAAGATTCATACATTGCTGTTATTAGGGACTTACCCTTTGTGTTCTTGAAATCTCAGACAAGCAGTGTATATCAGTAGTAAATACTCCCATAATTTCTGATACAAGTTACATGAAAATAGTTACATCTTTTCTTAAAATAAGCAAAACATAGAAATTAACATGGCAGGTGAAACAAAACTCTGATTTTTGCAGAACAATGAAAGAAAAACACTACTTAAATAATGCAATAATCTGTGCTCTGTGAAGGGATACCTCTTAACATTTTGGAATTAGTTTGTTAAATATTTTACTAAACATTACCACTCAACAGAATTTAAACAGGAAAAGAAACTGATATAGTCTAGAATCTGAGAATATTATAATGAGTGGAGGTCTGGGAGGAGAAGGGGGTGGAAATGGGGTTGGTGCTCCTTGTCTTCAAGAGAGGGAGCAAGGTGAGGGTGAGGCAGCCCTTGGGCTAGAAGTGTGAGTCTGATGTGTGTTTGTGCCTAGAGGCAGAGCAGGGATGTAGGCTTTACCCTGAAGAGCTGAAGGCTTGAACTTCAAGAAAATGCAGTCTTCTTAAAGGAAATTTTAACAATTAACCAGCCACAGTAGGACCCAAGGCACTGACTTAGGTAGCACTGGAAAATCTTTCAGCATGTAGAGGAGAGGGACACCCAAATCTTAACCTCTCTTTGGAGTGTACCAAGTGTAATGACCAGCACATGCTTCATGCTGCTTGTTGCTATAGTTTCTCCAGACTTTCTGAAAATAATCTGTAAGCCTAAACTTCACACAATCTCCCAACCCTCAGCTTTCCATGCCTGTCACACAAATTGAGCTGTGAGTGTCTTGACTCCTGTGGCTTGCCTTGCTGCACTGGCCCCAGTGGGAAGCAGCTGTACACAGCTCCTACCTGCCATGTGTTTGCAGTAATGAACCTCTTGAGGCTCGGGGTTCTCATTTGGTTCCCAATAATCAATAACTGCTGGGGAGCAGGGGGAAAAGATGTTTGGGATGGGTTAGAAAAGTACCTGCGAATTGCACTGGGACCATTAAAGACCTTTTGTCCAGAATTCCTGAAGATATTTCCAGAGCTGAAGAGGTATGAATGTGTGTTAAAGCCTCCTCTGTGTTCTGTGATACAAGTTTCTCTAGATGCAAGAAAGAATCCATTTCTTAGCATGACCTATGAAAAGGTGCTTTTAAAAGGCAAGGAAATACAATAATGCAGGAAACACCACAAGCTGTGATCATAATCTAGTTTCATTTTGCCTTCGTGCACAACTATTTCTCCTCCAGCTTAAACTTTGGCATTTCCTAGTCGTGGGCTTTGGAGCCAAACTTTGCTGGTGTGAACCTATCTCTAGGTTGAGATATTTATGGTGATGTTGAAATCTCACTGTACTAGTGAATGAACGGTAGCATACTTTGCAGGAATAATGAAATCTCAGCAACATGAGACCTCAATAAAGCACATTGTTGCTAAATCTTTGCTGACTGCTGTTTTTATGTGTGAATTATAAGGTGTGTGGATAAGCAAAGTGCGAATTAATGAGGTTTTGCTGTGCTGAAATGAAACTGTGGTGGGACATGAGCTAAGAAATATGGTGTTACTTAGTATTTTGTATTCAAGAAATTATGTTTTTTGAGTAGCTGCCAGTCAGAGCATGGGTGGCTGCACTGAGGGCATCTTTACAACCATATTTTTGTATGTATATTTCTGGGGGAGATTTTTATCCATCAGTTTTATTTCCATTGACCAAAGAGAAGGTCGAACAATTTAAATCTCTGTTAAGGCCTAAGAAGAATAGACCCATGAGCAGGAAGCTTTCAAGAAACCCTTATCTGTTTTCAATCTGTGTACTCAGCTAAAGACTGTAGAGAGGACCTACTCCCTTTTCCACTTTCCTTCTGTGGTTTGTCATGGAGTGTCACCCCTGTTCCTCTCATTGCTCAGCCTGCTGCTGCCAGTGGTGCTGTGGGGTGGGCAGGAATACCTCATGTGAGACAATCTGGTCTGCTCAGCACCTCCTGAGCTGTCACTGGGATGCACTGAGTTAGCTGGGCTTGTAGGTGGTGGAAAAGATCATGACCACAATACAGAGTTCCTGTCTGGGTGAGAGGCTGTGTGCAGGGCTCACCCTCTGGATGGAAAAGCTCTTTCCAGGTGAACACAGAGGTTTAGTAAGAATGAATGGATGCTGCTGCATTCTTGTACAGCTTGGAGGTGGATTTGCAGGGCAGTTGTTTCCCTGCCTTCTCCTCCAGGCTTTTAGTGTTGCTGATGCTGACTGAGGTGTCTGATGGCTGCTGTGCTCAGCATCATCACATCAGCTTGCTCCTGTGGGCAGAGAATTCAGAGGAGGTTCAGGGCCAGGTCATGAGCAGCTTGCTCACCATACCTCAATCCATGCTCTGTTCACTGCTTTGCCTTTCTCAGCCTCTCTTCACCTGTGGCACAGCTAGTCATGGTGTTACTCTGCCAATCCTCCATAGCTGTCCTTACCACTTCAGCACCTGCAGACACCTGCCTGAGCTGGTGTGGAAGCTTGTAGATTCATTTGGTGCAGAGCAGTTTGCATCCTGCAGGCAATGTGCAGCTCCTTCCTTACAGACTCTGTATGTGAGTGAAACAGAGCCAGGACCAGAGCAGCTGAAGTGAATTGGTGCTTGCTTAAATATGCTGGCTTAACTTTTATTTATTTATTTGCTTCTTTACAGTGGGACAACCTTCCACATTGGAATTTTAGGTGAAGTGGGGCATGAAGCATGGGAGATGACATGAATGCTTCTGTAGAAGAACATGGGCTGAAGGAACATTCCTTCCCCAGGAGACCTTATGGAGGAATTGCTTTCTCGTTAAAAGTTTTGTGTCATCTCATTTTGCATAATCTCTCACACTATAGTAAGCCTTTATGCAGAACTGTACAGATTAGGCTTTAAAGGAGTCATATGATATTTTACATACGTATTTCTTTGGTTTGGACATGAGCTGAGGGACAGTGTGGCAAATGGCTGAGGAAGTGCTGACAGCTCATCCATCCTGTACAAACATCCCTGAGAAGATCAGTGATCATCAGCCATGTAATTGCCTTTTTGTGCTCTTCTCCCCTTCCCACAAGGTGCACATGCATGAACATGCTTTTCCATGGTTAATCTTACAAACTTCATTTGGCAAGTAATTTCTCTGAGTATTTCTGTCTGAGGTTTGTTGTTTTCTGTGGAAGCAAAAGGCTGGAGGACCCTTGGTTCTGGAGAGGGAATGGGACAGTGTGAATGCCCTGGCATTGCATTGGTGTCAATGGGTAGCTGCACAGTTCAGCTAGCATGTTTTTGCTGGAGTAGCAGATCAGATTTTGCATAAGCTTTTACTGGAATAAATGCTATCTTTTATTAAATGCTCTCTTTTTTTTTTTTTTTTTTTTTTTTTCCCCTTGCTTGTTCATATGATCTTCTATCTTCTCTTTTGTTTTCTCAGCTGACAGTGGAGAAACAGTCCTTGGTTTCCTGTGTAGTTTTCTGTTCTCCTGTGTAGACATGGTGCTACCTTCTAGGCAAGGCTATCTGGCTTTAAGATAAACATGGAAGACAATATGTTTTTAGGACTTAATTAAGTTAGGCACAACACAGTTTGTTGTGTTTGTCACAGCTTTTGAAGTTCAGCTGATTCTAGACAATATCCAAAACAATTCTTTATTTCAAAACTGAACTACATCTGTTTCTGTCAGAGTGTGGCCTTTTCTCACTGCTGTGCTCTGTTGCTACTTTGGTGAGCCCCACTTACTCCGGGTTGGGATTTTGGGTGAAGCAGTGTTGCTTGAAAGCATTTTCACAGGGAGTATGACTGGGCCAAAGTGAGCTCTGCTGAAAGGTGTTTTCCTACCCTGCTCCTACACCACATTCCCATCCCATCACATCCTGTTTCAGAAGGTGAGCACTCTTTTTTCTCCAAGCTTCTGTGCACTAGATAGCTGACAGAGCATTTCACACACACTTTGGCTGCCATCAGTCTGTACCCTCAGAAAACTGGCCAGATACTGCAGCAGATTGAGCCCAAGACCATTCCTATGCATTTCTGATCTGAACACAAGCAGTGCTTGAAGGATCAGAAACTGCTCAGGAAAGAAATTTACTCTTTTCCTCCTTAAAATTTCCCTCCCCAAACTATGAATGAGTTGGTACAGAGCACATCACCCTTTTTGCCATCCCTTGACACTCTTTTTCCTCAATGATACCAGTGCCCATGTCATGGTGTGTTCTCATGGTGGTACACTCACCCTGTAGCAGGTGGCACCCAAACAGGTAAAGATACATTTGACAGAGGTTGCAGGACAAAACAGGTGTGGTCTTGCAACATCCCAAAGCAATGAAGCTGCTGCAAAGCTTGCCAGCCTGCCAGCACGAAATTACTCCCAAATCATTGCAGAGAACTGCAGCAGAAACAGAGAACTCCTCTCAGAAAACTTTCCCTTCTCAAGGACCTCGGCTGACATGCCTTAGACAATCCCAATCAGGCATCAAAAGGCATGAGCTGAAGCTGCAGAGCCTTACCAGGACTGTGCTTTCAAACAAGCATGACTCACTTGCCAAGCATGGCTCTCAGCCTGTGGAAAATCCTTCTGAAGGAAGCAGAAGCAACACTGCTTAGGAGACATTTAAAGTGTTCCCCAGAGACATTTAAAGCTAGACTGGACAAAGCAGTAGAAAGTGTACTGCAGGGAACAGTCCTGCATTGGCATGGGGTTTTGGTCTAAATGACCTAATAGGTCTTTTCTGCCTCTAATTTCTATGATTTTATGACTGGAAATAACTTCTAACTTAAGAGGATTTAGATGGCAGGCATGGGCATGCATTATTTACAGCTGAACCTAAAGTAACTGCTACATTATGGAGTGTGTGAGCAGTAGTGGTGAGTGAGGACTGAGCAGGTAAATGTTGAGAGGAATGCATGGGATTAGGCAGCACTGGTAGAGTTGGAATAATGAGAATAGATTTCTTTGCAAAAGGGGTACTTCTAATTGGAAGATGTGTAAGAGGTCTGACTACAACAGGTACCTTGCAATATATTTTACAGTAATTTGCCACCCTGTTGGCTTTAAAAATCCTTTTGGACACTTGCAGTGGTTGTTTTGAAGGCATGTAGAAAAACATGTTTAATTTGACTTTGTTTGAGAGAATGTTGCAGGGCTTCCTCTGATAGAGGCTGAGCTCCCATAGCTCATAAGCTCTTTTTGCATATTTGGGAGGAACTTCTAGTTAAATAGAAACTGTTGTGCCAAACTGTGACCTACTGATCATGCTGTGGCCAAACCAGCTTGCAAATGCACACAGAGAATGGTTTTCTTCTCTGTGCTTGTCTTCTCTGTTATTATCAGCCATTCTTGACATTTACAAGTAATTTTCTCCCAGACACACTCATGGAGCAGGGTTATTTATGAGTGTTTCTTTCCTCTGTGCACAGGAGGTGAGGATGGGGACTGCCACAATGAAGAAAATCTGTTTGTGGCACAGATGCACGCATGGTCTGAGCTAAGGGATGTGCCCTGACTTTGTGATTATGGGGCCATAGCAATTACATAGATTATTTAATCAAGTAGCATCCACTCTGGTGTCTTTATTTTCTTTATTAAAAAAAAGAAAAAAGACATCCCTAATTATCAGTTAGACATGTGGAGCTAATTACTGTGACTTTGATGTTCTGTTTTTTACTTCCTGGCTTTTATGTTATCCCTTTAAATGCTTCTGCTCAAAATGCACTTTTTATATATTTGTGGAACTGGGAAACTTTGTAATAGTTAATTGAAAAGGGAAGTATTTTGATTTCCTGTCTATTTGGGTGCATATCCACTGAGACGCTCCAGCACAAGGATCCTGAAAATGCAGCAGGATTAACTTGAAGTAATCTTCCTCAACTTCTCCCTTTTTCTTTGAAAGGGGAGGGAGTGTGGGATCAGGATTTCATGAATGGGATAGAACTCCAGGAGTGTAGAGTGTAGCTTGGACTCCACTGCAGTCTTGGTGAGTAATTTAACATCTATCTGCCTTAGTTTCTCTTTTTGGAAAAAAAAAAAAAATGTAATCTCTTCTTCAGGCAACTGATGTGACGCCTAATTTGTGTGTGTAGAAGTTCTATAAATCCTTAAATTAGGAAAGGAAGAGAAGAATAAGTAGCCATTAATACTAGTCTCACCAGAATAGGTGTGTTAGCTGGCTCCTAGAATTCCCTGAAATGTTGGATTTTCCATATGTTGCAGTTTTATTGAATGGCCAATCCTCCTCTCCTTCCTTTAGCTTCATTAACCTGTTCTGAAAGAGGAGAACAAAGAATCAATTGAAATATGTAAGACTGGAAAGTTTAACATACTACAGCACTTCACTACAGACTGCAGAATATTTAAAGTGTGGTTCCACTCTGAAGTTGGCAAGCTGAGGCAATACCTTTGTGGAGCATTAAAGCCATTGGACGCTGCATTTATTCTGTAGAAGTAGAATTTGCAATGCTCAATATTTATTGCCTCTCCATGATTTTTGTATGAAATTTGCTCAGCTGGTAAATAAAAGGAGGTAAGTGCCCAAATGTCAGCTATGTCAGCCTTTCCTGAGACTCCAAGCATGAGCTGAGTCTATTCTGTGCTTGACAGCAGGAGTGGAAGTTCTGATATTTGTGTTCATTCCTTTCCCAGAGATTCTCTGCCTTCCCTGTCTTCAAATGCAGTTCCTCTTCTGACTGCCTTCACTGGATCTGTGCAGGGGTAAATGAACACAGCATAGTGAGCAGCTGTGTGGATGAGACAAAAGTGAAAGTTGTGTTAAAAATGCCCATTTCTGGTTAGACCAAACAGAAACCGTGCCTTACCTACTACAACAGAAATATGTCATTTTTATAGTTACTTGCTTCACCCTGCAAGTTTGATGAAAGTGTTGTTCTTCTGCTTTTTTCTACTAAGCTCAATTTTATCTGAATTTTGTCCCATTCATCTGCAGGGCTGTTGCCTTTGTTTTTTTACTGCTAGCAATCCATAACCTCTCCCAGAGGTTTTGCCTGCAAAGAAAGGACCAGACATACCTGCACTGGGGAAATACTGAGTTTCAGTCAGTCTTCCAATGTGCTTTCATTGTTCAGCTACTGTTAGCTGCAGGCAACAACAGTGGAAGGGGCACATTCATAAAAGCTATTAGAATAATTCTCTTATTGCCTTTTCTTTCTTTTCTTCTTAGTTTGTACAGTTTGGAAATCATTATAAGTCACTCTACATGTTTATATACCTACACATTCACATTTTTTATTGGATACATAAAACTTTTCTCCCCTATGTGCATGAATCCATAAAAGCAGCATAAGGAGTGGAAAGCACGACAGGTCTGGAGAATTTATGCATGTAAGAATGCTGCAGCCTGGGAAAGGGAAAGAATGTACAAATACTTCTTTCTCAATACCTTCCATCTATTCAGTGATCTTGATTATAGCACACACAAGAATTGGGTGATAGCTGCTTGTCTCTCATCATTCCTCAAATAGTCCACCCCATCCTCTGTCACATGGTGTGTTTATCTTGGCCACCTACCCACCTCTTCAGTATTATTAGCAGTGTGATAATTTATACTGAAAAATGAAAACATTTCAATCAAAGGCAGGATCCAGTGCTATTGTAACATGTTTTGACATCCATAGCTGGGTCAGGCCAAAATATATGTTTTATTTTTTCCTGGAAAATTATCTGGAACTCTTTTTTTTTTTTTTTTTTTTTTTTTTCCTTTTCTGATTGACAATAACTTACCTGACACAGTTGTCTGTGGCTTAATAGCATTGCATTTCACTGAAAACCTGACATCATCTACTGCCAAACCTGGGATTTTCAGTGGTGAAAAGAAACAGAAGAAAAAAAATACAACATCTGTGTTGCTCAAGATTGTTTGAGCCTTAATATAGGCAGTTATGTTTCCATAGGTTACAGCAATTGAGAGAGGTACTGTTTAGTACTGAATCATTTCAAAATTATGTACTGTGGAAGACAATGCCACTTAGGATTGTGTTTACAGTGGTGGAAGTAATTGTGTTTGTAATCTCAGAAAAAGAAGGAGATGAGTTGGGAAGTTAGATGTCCATCATTTCAGATTCCAGCTCTTGCCACTGAGGAGGTCTCTGGTAGGAAATATTGGATGAATCACTTTGCCTGTCACTGGGCTGCCTCATGGCTGATCAGTGTAGAAAAATGGTACTTTGTTTGCTTGAATAAAAGGCAAAGGTTAATTTTCAGAGCATGACAGTAGCCTAATACCAGGTTTGGATGTTTTACACTTTCCTCCTTTGGTCTTGTCCAGTGTCCTTTGGTCTGTAGTCTTAAAAAATTAACCAGTCAGCCTTAGTGCTTTGAAATTTTTTTTCTGGTGACAAAATAAGCAGCTATTGCCTAAATGTCTTTGAAACGCTCCTGCAGTCCTCTCAAGGAGATAGTCACATTCAACATTGCATTATTGCTGCTGTGAATTCTGTGCAAATATGCCTCAATGTTCAAGAATAAACATCTTTGATAGATTTAGCTTTAATTATCTTGATTGGCAAAGTGAAACAAGGTCCACATAGATGTGAAAATGCTGTGACTATGCTGCAGGGTCCTGTAGGGTAAATCCCTTCCTTAAAATGCTAATTGTTCTTCTGGTATGGGACTATACAAAGAACATTAGCTTATCTTCTGATGGAGAAAACAACTTTTATATCAAGTGAAATGGAATACAGAACCCAGGACAAACCCTTTGGCGAGAACTCACATGTTCTTGTGTTCTTCCTTAAGGAAATCAGATTTTCTGGTTTCAATACTTTTTCCTTCCAAAATTCCAGACTTAATACATTTATGGTTCTGAATATTGCAGATCATCTGGGATGGGTTTAAAGAACATATTGGGAAATGGAGAAGATTAAGACGAGCAATCTCTTATCCCACACAACAACCTCTCATCATTCTCTGTTTCTGAAGACATTCAACAAATAATCAGTTTAACTGTTTTCAGCCTAACACAGATGAAAAAGTTGTAATGTTGTGAATCCTTGGCAGGCAGATTCTAACAGCTTCAAGAATGGTTCATATAATATAAATAATAGAAATGAAATCTGCTTGGCTTTACTTACCTATTAAAAAAAAGAAGAAATTAAGCATGCAATGTGTGTGTATGTGTGTGTGTGTTTTGAAATTATTAGTGCTTTTGCTTAGTTGTCTAAAATAAAATATCTTAGTGGGTTTAGATGTTACATAAATAAACTTTTCAGTAGGCAAGTTTTAAAATAAGACAAATACAAACTCTTAAAGGAGTGTCCAAACCTTTTAAAACTTTTTCCTTCCTCTGTGTTGCTTTTCTATGTTTCTGCTTTTTACAGGATCTTAAATTCAAAAAGTACCTTTTTTTCAGTAATCTTTGCTGAATAAAGACATTATTTTCTTGGAAGATTTTAATTGAAAGATGGTTTAATCATAAGTTTTTCAAATGATTCATTCAAACTTTGTTCTGTTGTCATATATGGTTTGGAAAATTCCCACCTTTGCTTATGATATATTTCTGAACCAGAGGTAACCAACCAAACAACATAGGAAATTCAAATTAACTACAGTAATAATTTCATTCTTCTAACAGATGGCTGGAGATTGGAAAGAAGAAGATTTTCTTATAGTGTTGCATCTGTTATTGTTCTATCAAGTATTTTGGTTTCAAAGGGAGGAATGGATGGAGCGACACATTTCTTTGCACTTGAGCTCCCTTAAAAATAATTATAGTAATAATAATAATAATAATAATGTTAGCAATATTTGAGCTCCCTTTCATTACATACCAGTGAAGGTGGAATTAAAGAGACAAGTGTAAACACTGTGCTGTGTGTATCTGAACAGATTTGCTGACAGAACTGCTGAGTAGTCACTCCCTTGCTGACATTGGCCAAGGTGGTACTGGCTGCTGGAGTATGGGACATGATTTTAGACATATAAGCCCCATGTCTCCCTTCCTGCACCATTTCTGAGCTTCTCATTTTGTCTGGGATGGTTTGCCTGAGCTCATCACTCATTGTGGGAGGAGCTGCCTTGCATCTCAGACCCTCTGTATTTGAATTTTCATTGTGTGAGAGAACAGAGAGGAAAAAAATACATGTGCATGTTCAGCCCATGTTGATTGATTGTTCCTCAGCTATGAAACAATTTTCTGTACCAATTATGTCTTTGCAGATGACAGAAGCCATTTAGTCTAATGATCATAATAATTAATTTTCATTATAAATCAGATTAGTTAATGATGCTGAAGTCTACATTCTTCACAGAACTAAAGCACAGTATCTGAGCTCTCAGGACATATAATTTGCTATATAAGGCACCACTTTAGAGATTTCTGAGTCAATAAGAGTAGCATTGAATGTCTTTGACCTCCAAAATCCAGTGGGACCACCTACTGTCCAATGTCAGATCCTTGCTAAGAGCAGCCACAGGCACAAAGCACCTAAAGCTGAAGATTCACCAGTTTTATAGCATGTTTGTGGGCAAAATTACTTAAGTCATTGGTTTTTTCCTTACACTGTAAAATGTTATGACAGAGCAAACAGTATTCTGGGAACAATGTGGCATTTTTTTGTTTTATTTCCAGAATAATATTCTTGCTAAATTTTTCTAAACTTTTGGTCCTGTGGTCACTTTAATACACAAGACCATCTGTAAAATATCTAAGTGGATAGTGAACAAACAATCAAAACTTATACTAAGTTATATTTGTATTTCTACCATTTAGTCTTTTGCAGTAGACAGCCTATGAACTTCCTTCAGAAAATTCACAGGCTTTTTGAATGAAAAAGGTAAGAGACATTCTCTGCAACAATTTTGCAGAAAAGCTATATTTATTATTTCAGGCCATAAAACTACTAAAACTAGTCAAATACCTCACTGATGTATCTAATTTTCCCCATTTTTAAAGTCAGTGTGTTGAGATGAAATGACTGTTTATATTAATGGTAGGTATGTAATAAAGAATGTGGATGATCACTGTGCAGCTTGTGGCTTTTGATGATTTTCATTTAGGATATGAAACCATCCATTATTTTTGGTGTGACATGGGCCACCATCTCATGTGGTGCTGTTCTTTGACTGAATGCTTCTAGTCAAAGCATAGATTAACAAAGTACAATTGGTGACAAATATACAGTGAATTATCTGGCTTGCACATAAGTGTGGGGGAAGCAAAGCCTTGTACCTGTGGCCAGAGTACCAGCCTTGCCTTTCTGGTGGGCTCAATAAACATGCTTGGGGTGCCATTCTGTTCTCTGGTTTCACCAAAGGAACTGTACTGGGTCAAAATAAAACCAAATAAAGCAAAAGCAGAAGAGTTGGTAAGAAGAGAGAGGAAATAGAAAGTGAAGATCTGTAAGAAAGTTAACAGCATTTCATTGATAGACTCACATTTTTGACTACATGCTACCAGAAAGGGAAAAAAGAGAGGAAGTAGATACCCAAACTGGAAACTAGACAATGAAGAACAAGGAGACAGAGTGGGGATTGCATAGCCACTGTGAAGAGGAGTTAGGAACCATTTTTACTAGAGACAATGCAGCTATTCAGGGTATAGAGATGACCTGGCAAATCTATGTCCCACCAAGGAAAGCTGGAAAGTATTATTTCATTAAATTGCCTCTCATTTCTATTCTTGTCATTAGCACGTAACTGATTAAAATAATGTTATATGAGCCGGCACAGCCTTGTCAGTTCCTCTTTGCACAATATTGTTAAATGTGGTGCTCTTCCCCAGCAATAACCCAGTCACATCCAGCTCCTAGGTTAATTTATAGACTTAATTTTTAATCCATGTATTCCATTAAAACAGAATTTGTTGAAAGAACATCACTGCCAGGATGGTGGTATATTTCCTATGTTATAGTGCTGCACTTAGACTGAAAATATTGGACTACTAAAGTGTCCTATTGCCTCAGATACCTTCAAAAAGGGAGAAGAGTTAAAACACCACCACACTGCCCATCTGTAAAGGTCGATGATACTGTGCCATGAGAGAGCTGCAGGGCATGCAAGGGTTTTCCAGCCTGGGCAGAGTGTGCCTGCAGCACTGCTGGCTGGGCTCTGCTGAGCTCTTGCCTCTCCTGGGCACCAGCAGCAGCACTTGCTGCAGGAGGGAGCAGAGGCTGCTGCAGGTGCAGCCAGCCCTGGGGACTGGGCACATGTGTGTCTGCTCAGGCAATCTGCAAAACCTCCTCTTGCATTTTAACTAAAAGCTTTTTTTATACTAAAAAAAACCAAATTGTTTCAAGTTGTTAATTTTATCCCCCAAATATTTTGCTGGCCTGCAGTTGGGAAGTGGTTTCTTAATTAAAATACAGAAATCAAGTGAGGAATGTAAGGACATAAAGTGAACATGATTGATTTTACCAGTGTTTAGTTTCCAATACAGTAAAGGCCCTGCCATAACTATAAAACAAGATACAGCTTTTGAGAGATTTACTTTTAAATTTGTGTCTGAAAAAACTTTAAGTTTATTCTGTAATATCTTTCTATGTTCTAAATAAAGGATTTCTGGAGGGGATGGAGTGGAATAACTGAATGCAGAGTGCACATTTTCACTGTAGGGGACAAGCAAAAACAGTAAAGCCCACTTTTATTTCTTCCATTTCAAAACTCTGAATCTCGTTTATGTGTCTATTTGCTTCAAGTACAAACTAAGGAGTCTTCAGTTTCCTTTCTCTTTTTTCAGTAAGAAGTCAAGCTTTTTTAAAGAAAAAAAAAATGCAGATTTTCATAAAGAAAACTTACACAGTGTTTGCAAATAGGAAGAAGGTCCTTAATTCTGAGAACCATAAAATCAAAGGGAGGCTGAAGCTCCTGTCAGTACACTGAGTATCTTGGGTTTATTTCATCTGTGGCCATTGAAGGGGTGAAATATTCCCTCTTCCCTCGGGATTTCCCCCTCTGCTGCACTCATTGAGGAATGCTGCAGCCACTCAAACATCCTTTGCTGTGCTTTGGAAATGAAGCATACAGAAGAAGGATGTTTTAACTGAGAAAGTGGATTCAAATTCTACAGGAACAAGTGACAGCTTGATCTGTAGCTTAGTTACCTCATCTGTAAATTACTCTTTTATATTAACTTTATACCACAGCCATTGCTACTGGAACTGAATGTCTGCCAACTGTACATTAAGTTATATGACTGTGCATCATTGAAAGGATTTGGTTCTTTCAGCCTTTTCTTACAGGAGAACACATGCATACAGTTTGGGGATTTGGGGTTGCCATTTGCCAAAGTTTCCAGTTGACCAGTCTGATTTCAGTCTTGCTATTGCTATTAGCACTGCCAGGCCTGCTCAGATGGATCTGCAGCACAAAGCACCCTCAGTGTGTTCAGAGATGGCACCACTGCCTGGATTTAATCAGGTTTTTAAGATGTGATGTTTTTTTAGATAGATATCTCTTTTATTTATGGGAGAGAAGGCAGGACAAAGACCTGAGGCTTGTGTTTGAAATAGGAGGTGGTTAAACCTGTCATGGTCTTTATTTTATTGTAGGATTTAATTTTTCTCCAATTTAACTTAAAACTATTAATTTTTTTTTATTTTTTTTTTAATGGTGAACATTTCTGTGTCCAGAAGGCTCTTGCTGGCCAAAGAGTTGTATCATCCTTTAGGGAAAGAACTGCATTGCTCCAGGGAGCAGGGAGTGATGATCTCAGCCACACTTCACATCTCTAAGGTTTGGACAGTAATTCTGGGCTCAGAATTGCATTCCCAGACCCACCTCGAGGCAATGCTGCATTGATAACATCCATTAGTGACTGTAGGAGGTCCAGGCACTGAAAAAAGTCTAAGATGGGCAGACATGTTTTTATTTGAAGGGAGTCTCCCAAGTACAAGCACCCTGTGATCAAACCATGTAGGACAAGTGTGATGAAGTACCAGGAGACAGAGGTGAATTAGGAGTGAGGTGACAGCCAGAATAGCTTTGCTTTTACTCATATGTGTTTCAACATTAATGTTATTTTAACACACACACACACACACACACACACTCTCTCTCTCTCTCTAACTTTTCCTGTTTTCCTGAATAAAAACTCCAGGCATTGCTCCAGACCATTACACCACAGTCTACTCTCAGGCAAAATTTCCCATTTCTGCAACGGTGCTTTTATGGAGCTGAGTTTTAAAATTGAGCTGCTACACTGTATCTCTTTTTTGGTTTTTCTTCTCTAAGGGAACATCCTTATTTGCCTATCTGGCATAGCTATTGTGAGTTATATTTACTGACTGGAAACTTGGCAAGTCCAATATTTGTTCTTGGTAACAAGATACTACCCACAGTTTTTACTTACCGGGCTCTGCAGCAGCCAGGTGGAACATACATCATTAGTTTACTGAATAATGAATATACATTAAATCACGATTCAAAAATTCTCAGTTACAATATATTAAATTAGTAAAAAAAAAAAATAAAATTAAATTAATGTACAACTGGCTGTCCATAATAGAATTAGCAAAATCGAAATAGGCTTTTTATCAACTTTATTGAAACTAATTCAACTTTCCAAGAACGAAAAATTGGTTTCCTGTCTTGACTGTTTTGGAATTACTTACTGTCATCTGTTTCAGACGTTAAAGGATATGATTTAATATCAGCAATAAGGCCTCTGTTCCTACTTTGGCAGGTGTTAATTATTTAAACACTACTCATTTAAATTTGTTTCCAATCACTCTTTTGAGTGATTTGCTTTACATGTTTCTTCATGTGTGTTTTCTGCACGCACAAATAAAATAGGAGGAGAAAACCCCAATCAGTAGCTCTGTTTCTTCTTTTTTGCCTTTCTTTCGACAGGGAGGTAGAAACAGAGGGATATTTCATGGGTGATGGTTTTCAATGATGGAACATAATATATAATACATCATTTTTATCTCTTTTGTAATAATAAAAAGTTGTTCTCTTAGGGAGAGTGCTGTGGTTTCTGCCTGCTAATAGCTGTATTCTGTGTGAATGAATTGTGAAATGGGTCACAGTTCCTGAAGCATTCATGGAGGCTGGAACAATATAGACAGACTTCTTTGTGGAAAACATGGGGAAGGAAACCTCTGAAATAAGTATAGTCATTCCTCCACACCTACAATTCCACCAGTCAACTTGTAGTGACAAAAAACCACAGTTGTAAGAATATTGTCTGGTTCTACAGAGCTACTTATTCATAAGATGAGAAATGTCTCCTTTGCTGTATGTGCCTGAATTGCCATCTACCATCATGTTAGAGTCATCCTATCTGTTGTTTTTTTTTTTTTCTTTTAACTTTACCTTTGCCTTGCTTTCAGCAGTGCACCAGAGAAAAAGGAACTCAGCTCTGTACAACAGACTTCTGTCTGGTGTGAAGTGAAATTCTCATTCTGGGATAGATAACTTGTAATTTAATACATAATTCTTGTCAGTAGAATAACATAAGGGAAAGCTAGACCAGGGGGAAAGGCAGCCATAAGAGAGGGAATTTTATGCACCACTGGGAAATGAGAAGCTGACAACTATAGGTATTTCAGTTCTACAAGGCAAGTCATTTCATCCTGGTAATAAATGGAAAAGGTGGGTGTTTGTTTAGATTTAGGCCACTTGGTAATGATTTTAACACTCAGCTAAGCCTCTTGCCAAGACAAGCACTCCAAGGCCAAAACCTATAATGAGCTCCCATCTTCTCAATTATAGATTCAGCCCCGACCCAAGCGATACCCAGCGCTCCCCTCCCCATGCAGAGCGCAGGACGCTGATGGACGTGCGAGCAGGCAGGCTGTGCATGGCTGCTGCAGCTGCCAGGCCCTGAGCCCACCCAGCTGCCAGGCTGGGGCACCAGCACTGCCCCGTCCTGCTCACCGCCCGCCGTGGCTCATGGAAACACTGAGCAGACACGGACGCACTGCCAGCAGCAGGACGGGATGAAAAGACTGTCAGCCTCCACCTCCAGGATCCTCCCAGCCCCTTGCCCTGGGTGGGAGATGGATCAGTGGGACCAGCCTGTGGCTGCTGGCAGGTCTCTGCTGGCTGGCTGAAGGCGCCGTGGCTTCTGCAGCACTGGGATGGTGGCGAGGGGTGCACGGCTCTGCAGCACCCTGTCCGTGCCCATCTCCTTCTGCTGCTGCTTCAAGTGGTCTCTAGTATCTCCTCCTTACTTGCCCTTGTCACCAAGCTCACTCTTTATGATGCTTGTCCAGCAAAAAAACACAGAAGGTAATTTTTTTTCCAAAGACTTATATATTGTAATTTGTCCTCTTGGCCTCATTCCGAAGTTTGTTTGCTTCTGCCTTTTCCCATTCCTTTGCTTGTTTTTCCTTGTATGTTTTATACATAATAGAGTATTTTTCTTTTTATCCATATTGAAATGAAGGCATCTTGACCCCACCTGTCTACTGGCTGGCACAACTCTTTCTTTGTTCTCTCTTATAATTCCATAAACAATCACCTGTCTCATGCCAGCTCCCACTAACCCTACACTCACCAAAGACCCCGTAAAACTGTGGTACATATGTTGACAATAATATTCAAAAGGCTTTTTGTTTGTAGGAATATATATGTATCTACATTTGGGGCTAAAAATGTACCTGTAACTGTGGAGTTTACAGAGCAGAAGAAATTGATGCATTTTTTTGCAGGGTGATCTGCTTTGTGCAAAGAGGCACAGCCAGGACCTCTATACTGCTGCTGTGGATGCTTGCTTATTCCAGCAATAATATTCCAGTGGTCTGCTGCTGAGTTAAACGGATCACTAACTCCTTTTCAGTAGACTTTCCAGCTCATTGTTCACCTTCTTGAGAGAAGGTGAGGAATAAAGTGAAGGATTATAAGATATGTAGGAAACAGCAAATTTGCCATGCAGAAGGAGCAAAAGAATGTCTTTCCACCATGGAAGCAGAGACTGTAATGAATTCAGAAAATAACAGTGGAAAATAATAAATAAATGAGGAAATCAAAGCCAAAAAAACACAACCCCAGACTAGGTCTGTGTTATTCAGAAATTCTGACTTCTGCTCAGAACAATGAGTCTGTTTCAGCAAGAAAGCCTTCCTTAGTTCTTTGTGCTTCCTTAAATAGTAAAACCTCCCTTTATATGGTTTTGTGTTCTTCATTTATACTGTGTTACATTTTTTTTTTCCTGTTCAGACGCTGGCAGGGGGTGACAGAGTTTTAGAGGGTAAGTGCTATACACAATACATAACCCAGTCAGTCTAGTCTTCTAGTTGTCACTCATGGGTACTCTGGCTTTATATCTCTACTCATGAGTTCTGTGTGACCTCTGAGCAACTAAGAACCTGAACTTTTGGTCTCCAACTCAATAAAAAAATGTAAAATATGTTGGGCAAAAGCCTAGATGAAAAATTGAAAGAATTACTATGACAACTGTTACTCATATTCTCAGATTAAATCTGGTTTTAGTTCTTTTTCTTCTAGTGACTTGACTGTGTACAGCAATCTTGGCAGAAGGCATTAAATTGTATGTAGGTTAATCACTTAATGTTTCTGAATTGCTTTGAACATGAAGTGTGTGCCAAGTACTACTTATATTATGTGAGACAACATTACGATAAGCCAGAGGTTTCATCTTCAGTCTCTTTTATCAATCAGTAATACTTAAGCTTTGTTTGGTGCTATATATAGATTGTAAATATAATTATTTGAACTCACTGCAGATTGAATTCCATTCCCTCCCTTTACTGTAAAAGAAGAGAGGCAATATACATAAGGAAAACAACATTCAGAGAGAAGAACTTTCTTACCATGACTCAGGATTGAAAGGGAGGCACTGGGATCCCTAAGCCCAGGGAAGAGTAGTGCAGACATCTAAGCAGAAAATGAATTAGTCTGCTTCAGAAAAAAAAAAAAAATTATAATAATTTATAATATGTTTTATTTTTCTAGAAATATCAAGTTCTCCTACCACGCTGATCAACAGTTTGATTATTGTCATTGCTTGGAAGTTGTGTTTTCATTTTGTGCAAGCTCAAGTTCTGAATGTTGTGTTTTCGGAAGTAAAGTTAATTTTACCTTATTACTTCCCTTGTCTAATTCTGTGTGTTACTTAAATAACAATTTGAAGACTTCTATATGTGAATCACCAAGGCCTTAATCTTGGAAAAAAAAAAGATTAATCTTTTGGGCAATCAAGTATCCCCAATAATACAGACAGCAATTTTCCCTTCCAAAGCAATACATGACATTGATATGACTTGCTTAGCTTAATTACAGATGGAACCTGTTAAAATTATTTGCCTTTTCCACATAATTTACAGATTAATCAACAACCACTGGCAGTAGACCTGTACTTGCCTGTGGATTTTCCACTCCTAATGTCTTGGGTGAGTTTAGGAACTTCTGTGGATCTCTGGAGATGAATAAGATGCTTTTATTGTGGCAGTGGTCAGACTCCTATAATCATATGCCCCATTTATTTAGTAGTAGGAAACAGAAGTGGTCATTCTAATTCCAGTGGTTCAATTTCAGTAGTGTACATTTTGTAATCTAAATAAATATTATTTCTTTTTTTACTCCCAGGTCTTACACCTTTCATGTGACAAACCTGCCTACGTATCTGCAAACTACAGAGTGAGGGCATTTCCTGGCAGGCTGGAATTCAGGTGCAGATATTCTGCCCAAAGGTATTGGTTGCATATTCTGATGGTCTGCTTCATGAAATAAAATCAGTTTGGGTTTTTTCCCAACAAACCATATTTTTAATCAGTCATGTTTTCTTTCCATGAAAACACTGACTTTTTGTCAGAATTAAGAAAATAAATCTCTGAAGAACTTTCTGAAAACCTATTAATTTTTTTTCAAAATATTTTCGTAGGCATGGTCCTTCTTTTTTGATCAATATTAATATTAAGCTTGATGTCTAGTTTCAGAAGACCAAAAGCTAGAGCATGTGTCTAGCAGACTAATAATGTCTGTGCAAGTATAACCACTTCCCTAATCAAGCTCTGAAAATGAAGGCCTGTTTTCTGCATCTCACACAAGGAGGAACTGAAGGACTTATATATATAGTAGGTTTGCCATGTGTATTGAAACAAAAATATAAATGTGAAAACCCAACACATCATAAATAAAATGAAATATATCCAAAACCAATTAAAATTAAAATAATGAATTAAAAAAACCCACAACAAAACCAAAACACAAACCCCCCACATTTATCTTGTTAACTTTAAACCTAGCTCAGTCAAAGTCATTTTTATTTCTTTGGCTTCCATGAACACAAGATTTTATGAGTACTGATATTGAGTTACTACATATTATCTGAAAGTGCAACATAAGATCTGTCTGGGCAGTCAGTAAGATGTCATTCATTATTGTTCTACCTTGGGGACTGGATATTCAGTCTGAAAAAATAAACACTCAATGTGTGCTCCATCCATGTGACAGGGCCTTCTGTTACAGCTTCCTTTCTGATATACAGCTCCTACCTGATACCCTATCAGATTCACCTATGCTGTAACTTACTCCTAAAATACCCAAAATATTTTATTCCCCTGAGCTGCTCATTAAAAAGAAAAAGGTTAAAAGCATGTTTTTTCTGTTAAGTATTTATATGTGAAGTGCTGCTATTTTGAAAGCTCAGTAAATGTTTAATGTCAGTTTTGTCTGATCGTGTGTTTATAAATTGAGTTCTGTTGATTCATTTCCTCTGGCAGCACTGCAAAGTTTTGCTACCAATGGGATGAAAGAGGTCAAATTTTAGTTCCTTGGCAATTTCCCCTCTTGCCTATCACTTTTACAGGCTTTTAGAATGTCACGAATCACCCATGTTTTAACTGACTTCCTGCTTATGTATGGACAGATTCAGCCAGATCTCAAAGCTTTACTGATTGGTTCATGTTAGGAAGGTGTTTCCAGAATAGCAGCTACAGCTGAAAAGGTCACATCACCTTTCTTGGTATCCCTGCTGTTGGAGAGCTGGGAGTCCAGGCCAAATGAAATCTCTTTTTCCCTTGCTTGTTTGAGAATGATGCATGTTGGCTCCCCTGCACCACAGACTGCTGGAGAAGAAATATTTACCTAAGGAGAACAAAGCCACACACCTGCTCTTTACTCCCAGCCCTGTGAAAGGGTGCTCTGGTCCATGGAACAGAAATGTAGAAGAGCTGAGCTGCCTGCAGCCCTGCCATTCCCATTCCAGAAATGACAGATCAGGCCATTCCCTTACCTGAACAGAACCAGTGTCCTGAAGCCAAACAACATGAAACATGGCAGAGATCTCATCCAGAAAACCCTGCCTTGCATATCCAGTCATTTAACCAAAAATTCCCTTAATATTTCTGGGAGCATTTGCATTATAGTTAAACAAACTGGTGCTGTTAGTTTGAAGTTGGATTCACACCCAATGAAGTATTTGGGTTCTGACCTCCTTGGCAGGTTCTTTGCTTGGTCACATCAATTTTCCCTCCCACACCTTTCTTCTCTGCTCAGGTACCACCAACATGGATAAATACTGTGCCCAGGAAAGAGACTTCACGAAAAGGTTAAGACTCCAGGGCTGTTTGAGACAAATAAAAAAGAACTTAAACCAGTGTGATTGGCTAAGCATGAATGGAATTTTGAGAGACTTTTTAGAGAAGTGGATCAAATTGCATAAAATGCAAGTGGCAATACCCTTAAAAAATATTTAAACATTTTTATTTATTTTTGTTTTAGAAATACTAAAATGCCGAACTATTGAGCCAAATAAAATGAGTGATCTAAAAATAATGGAAAAATACTTATTTTTTCTCCAATCAGGTATTGCTTCACATTATCCAGGCAACTAAATTTAGAAGTCCTAATAAAGAGTCTGTTATCAATGTGTTTGGGAGCATGAAAGATGACAATAAAATAAACTAAACAGTTTAGGCTGGTTTTGCTTTAAATCTAGTAAAAAATGCAGAAATTTTCCCTGAGAAGTTTTTAAATTGAGCAGAGAAAGCCCTCAAAAATCAGGTCTGTATTTTAGATCTTGTGCTATTAAACAAGGTGAGAATCACCATGTTTGCACACAAACCTCAGTGTGAATTGTAGTACAAGTGAGAAACTCCACATGAAAATGCCTTGCATTAAAAGACCTATTAAATTAGCTATTAATTTAACACAGCAATGGCTTTAAAGCCATTATAAGCAGATAGAAAGCACCAATTGCACTGCTTCTGTGCACTATTTATGTCAGTCTAATACACTGTCTGAAAATTTAAACTGAGTTACTAGCAAGAAATTTTTGAGATTTTGAAGCAGTTGCAGCCAGTTGCCTGACACCAGGAAAAGACAGACTGGAGTATATATTTTGGAATATAAAGTCAGAAGGGAGGCTAATAAAGTGATTGTAAATGGTCTATTTAGTAAGCTGAGCAAAACCAGGGATGGAGGGAGAAAATCAAAAGGACACATCTTGCTCTTGCTTTTTTTTTTTTCCTCTCATGACTGAAAAAGACATAAACATATCCATCAAAATAAGGGGAGACAGTTCATTAAGATAAATTAACTGAAAGTTCAAAATATAGCCTTGGCCATTTTTCTTTAAAATATGCTAAATATGGTCAAATACTTAATATTTGATCTTGGGCTTATATTTCAGGTGAGGGCAGCATAAGTATGAACTTAAATTAGCATCTTTACCTGACATGCTCTGACAGCAGGCTTGCCTCCCTTCCAACCTGTGCTTTGAAGGGCACATTTCTGCAAAAGGGGAAAAGAAGTGGTGCAGGAGCATTAAATTCCAAATGTAATTTATCTTATTTACATATGCACAATGGTTCTGGGAGGGGAGAATCTGCACTGTACAGGACAAATGCCTCTTCCAGGAATGCCTTAGCAGGTTTTGTGAGCACAAGGTACTTTAAGACTTTGCCAGAGGATCCCACACTGCCTTCATTACTGTCCCTGCAAATATCCCCAAGAACTAATATTTTAAATATAATACAGAATATTTGCTTGTATTCCTAGGTGATCATGCCATTTGATGATATTATTGATAAGTATCTTTGTGCAGCACTTCAGTCCACAACATTCCTCTGAATTTCCAGGAAATGTTTTCACCAGAATATCAAAGAAAAAAAAAGAACAAAAGAGAGACATAAATGCCTTGTGTAAAGTTTTTGCATTCTTTTTTTCAGTTAGATTTCAGGTGCTTTATGAGAAGAAATAAGCAGTAAAGAAAAGCTTGGTGAAAAGAAGTTGCAGTGTATTGGAAGGAAGGATGTGGTTAAAGCCAATGCCTAGAAGGCAGCAGATAACAGTTCTGTTCCTAGATCTGGCACAAATGCTCTTTTTGACCTTTCACCAAAGTATTTCCATGTCTTGGAACCAGTTTCTCAGTAAAATGGTGGGGGGGATAAGAGTTCTTAACTATATTTTCTGACAGAGAAACTGGGAAGTTTTTATTTATGCTTGTTGCAAGAGTTGAGAACCTGAGAACAATTAAAGCAGGATCAGTTTAGACATGCAGGTTTAAATCTTTCCTTCAAATAAAACATTTAATTTATAGTATTAGGTTCATTTTATGCTAATTAGGTGTATTATAAAAAAAATCATCATCCGATGAGGATTTGCTTAGTCCTGCAAATAATTAGCTAACAGCATTACTTGGAAATTCAATTTTCTTTTCCTACAGTCAAGCAAAAATAAAAAGGAGGAAAGGAAAAAGAGTAATAATTCTTATATCTTGTATATTGCTGAGAAGTTTAATTTCTGATAGAAGATTTTAGCAGTAATAGTGTGATCTTGATTGGCTGTTAGTGAGAATAAGAGGAAAACAAAGACTCTTTTTGCACCTTCTAAAATAACTTAGAGGAATGCTTTGATTGTTTCTTAGAATTAAACACACATAAAAAGTGGCATTTCCCTATTTCTTTTCCAGTGAGTTCTGGAGCTGAGAAATCCCCTGGGCAAGACTTTCAACTTGCTTTCCTTCTATTGTGGAGCAGAGAAGCTTTGCTGAGGCCTGCAGAGTCTTCCTGCTTGTTTGAAGGAGGAGGAGACTTTTCTGATTCAGCACCCACTGAACAAACTATCTCACCTCTTTCTGGCTTTTTAATATGGGAGGTTTTAGCCCTTGTCCTTGAAAGCATGTCCCAAACAGGTCGCAGGCTTAAGAGTCTGGCCCAGCAATAACCACCCTTAACTGAAGCAATATTTACACATAAAACTGTTTAAATTATGAAATGCTGATTGTGAAAACAATAGACATATTCAAATCACCCTATCCCAGAACAAATGAGAGAAATATTCCAGAGCTCCTATCACAGCTTAATAGGTATAATTTTGCTTGTGATATGGTAATACACAGCAGCTTTCCCTGGACGGCTGTGTAAAACAAAGAAGTGGTTGTCAGCCTTTCAGAATCAGATGTTAATGATATTTCATGTCTTTGTTGAGTCTGTGGAAAGCAGCTACTGCACCTAAAAGGGAAATGACTTCCATACCAACCTCCCCCAGCCAAAGTCGTTCAGATCGGGAAAACTGGATTAAGTCCATATTTATACTTCAGAAAGAGGTGTAAAAGAAGATTTCAAGACAGTATTGACTGAGCTGTCTCCCAGACAAAGTTATATCTTATCATTGTGATGAAAGTTTTTAGTTGAATGTATTACGGTCTCTTTCCCCCCTCCCTCCCTTCTTCCATTTCTTTTTTTTCAAACATATACGAGGAAAGAATGTAATGTAAGCAAAACTCCAATGTGTTTCTGGCAAATGAGGAGTGTTTTCTACATCTCATATATTTTTGGAAGCGTTTGAATCCAGAAGTAATTCATCTTCCAAATCGGGAAGAAGGCTTTTTATTAGCCTGATGCCTGCACAGAGCAGAGCAGGGCTGTGTGCCCCAGCACTGCAGCAAGCAGGGACTGGTGCTTTGTCTGAGCTGCTCTGGAAGGCTGGAGCCAGTCAAAAGAAGAGTTTCTGCAGCTTTATTGCTGCAGCTTCATTTTGCTCTCCTACTGCATGTCTTCGCTTCTGCAAACTTTCTTTCATTTAAGAAGAGATCTTAATTCCAGTGCAAAATCCATCCAGAAAGGAGGGCCCCTCAGCACTGTATTCCAGCTGGTGGGGATTAGCTCAGTCCTTTTACCGGATACGTATCATTTTAATCTTAAGCCTTTAGACACTGTACAACATACTATTAAGTCTGTTACCAAATAAAACACTAAAAGGCTGATTCACTAAGGGTTACACACCCTTTGCAGGGAAAAAGCTAACATTTACAAAGGGATAACTGCCAAAAATCACTTAAATTTCATGTCTTTCCTATTTATTAAATCGCACATACACCATGTGTACAGTAACTTCCTTGGGATATGCCCCTGGGAGAAGTACAAGTCAAAATAAAGGAGCAAATACTCCCCTAAAACGTCCCTGGTTCTAAAGAGTGATTTACATTGGTTCACATCAAGGAAGTTGAAAAATTAAAGTTATGTTATTCAAGAATAAAATGAAATCTTCCAGAAAGTGTGAATCATGTACTCAACTATGATAACGAGTAATGCATTTCCTACAGGAATTAGTGGTTAGGGTATGAACCCAGGGCACTAGCAGAGTAAGGGAGTCATTTGCTAATGATCTTGTGCCAGCAGCTTTGACTGCAGTTTGTGACTCGGGTGCTTAAACTGCAGCAATGTTGCAGTCCTTGGTTATTTAGGGAAATGTGGGGGCCAGAGTCATTGGACCTTGAACCACTCGCTTGTATTGTTAATAGCAAATGCAGATTCCTGACTCTGCTCCCTGTGGAGCTTCTTAAACCCTGCTTTATCTGTCTGTCTGGGGTGAGACAAAAAAAATCTCTGATATTTATAACGTGCTCTGGATAAAGGGAGTGATCTAAATGCAAACTGTGATAGCCAGTGTTTATTGGCTAGCCTGTTGTTCTGACACAGGCTCAGAAGCATCTCATCATGTTATTTCATCCAGTCATTTGAAGTTAATCACTGCAGTTCCTCATACTAAATTAATGCCTATGCTTATGGTACTGTCTCAGGGCACGAAGATCATGTCAGGAGGTCATTAGGTGTGGCTCTGGCACCAGCACTTGAATGAAACTGCACTGATAGTCTGTGTCCTGCTGTTCGGGTAATACAAATGATTTAAGTTTTCTTCCAGGGGATTGGGCTGTTATTGTTGTTTTCAGTAAGAAATAACTCATCTGTTTTGGAAAACATTGTTTAATGTATAATGGAATATTCCACTAGCACTGACAGGCAGAGCTGTGCCATGCCAGCCAGCCCTGGGAGTGACTGCAAATCAGGGAGCAGGCACCCCACTGAGGCTGGGTCCTGTCCCCCCCTCACTGTTATTTTCTACAGAAAAAAAAAACCTTTTCTAAGGCACGTTGGTTAGAAAAATTAAAAACCTGAATGTATGCTATGACCAAGTTTTTTGTTAGGGGATAAACGGTGTAGAGTAATGCTATATAGAATTTGCAAAGTCTTTTTGCATTCAAGATATTTGAGTAAGATAAATGGTAAAATCACCATATTCATTAAGCCCTGGGATAAAGTACTATTAGTCCTGCTGTGCAGATGTAGAAGTTGAACTAGAGGCAAAGATTTTTGTCTGGGAACTGAGGTAAAGATTTTTGTCTGGGAATTGAGGTAAAGATTTTTGTCTCAGACAGGTTTATAATTCAAGGTTTTTATTCAGTTGCCCTATGCTCAGACCATGCAATTCTCCATTTTATTGCAAGGATCTTGGTGTTTTCATTGAAGACCTAGTTTGAGGGTTCATACGATTTTTGTTAAAATGTCAGTGTTCATATATCAAAGAAAATGTTTCAAGGCCATATATTGTGGGAAAAGTCTGGAAATAAAAAAGTATCACTCATATTTAGCCTGAAGGCTGAAAGGACCACTAGACAATGTAAAAAACAATCAAAACCAAAATGTGCTTGTTTATGTAACAGTCATGATTTTAAAGAGAATTTTGTGATTTTTAAGGGATCCAACTCATGATTTCCAGTACTTGGCTGGCCTGTAGTGGAGGATTTACATCTGATGACCAAGTTCCCCTGTCGCTTCACATACAGTCAGTTTATTTTGGAGGATCATCAGACACAAACTCTGTTACATGTTAACAGCATTGCCAAGCTCAAGGATTCAAAAAATCATGAGCTAGTTTATTTTACATGGCAAAGCGATTAGTGAGAGAAAACGCAACAACAACAACAGCCCAATAAATGCTCTTAATCTTTGCTCTGTTGCCTCTTCTCTATGAGGCCTTCAGCAGTGCCATGGTTCGGAACCAGCGCCAGAACCAGCCAGTTTGTCTTTGGGGATGAGAGAAATGTGGGTCTTGCTTGGTGTTATCCATAAGCTGTTTTCAGGGGCAATGCTGAGACTGAGCTGGTCTGAGCAGCTGCAGGAATCGGAGGGGCAGCGCCTGGGACCCTGTCTGTGCATCCCCAGGTGCAGAACACCATCAGGGGGAGCTCCATCACAGACATTCCACAGGTGCCTCACCTGGAAAAACAGCTCCTCCTTTTCCTACGGGCAGTACACCGCGTGTATTGTCCCTACGGCACTTCCAATGTCTCCACCTCACTGTCACCAAGGCTGGCAGACAGGGCAGAGGTGAGAATTTCCATGAAGACCAAGGAAGAACAGAATGGCCAGTGTCAAAGTAAATAGGGTCATCTGTGGAGTCTCAGTTGGAAGTTGCTGTGGTTACTTGTGTGGTTCTGCTGCTTTCTTTGAGAGTCCCATTCAATTGCAGAGTATTACTGTAAGTTTTTGTGACCCTTAAATGAGGTACCATATGGAGGAAACCTTTCCTTAATCACCAAAATGTGTTTCTATAGGGGTCCTTCTGTGACTGTCTCAAGGAGCCATCCAATCAGCTGAAGCCCCTCTGCTCTGAAATGTTTTCAGTTGAATCCTACTATGTGAAAGAGAATGGGCCAAGGAATTGCACTGAATGTGTGTGTGATCCATTGTGTGATCTGCTATGCAATATGGCACACCAGTCATAGAGACAGCAGTCAGATGCTTTCCTTTTTTCATACAAGAAAGGAATGTTCTTACTTTTAGCAAGTTAGAAAGTTTTCTTTTTAAATTTTGTGAAGTACAGAACTTAGAGATTGTGACTTGAGCTCTCCATGACCTGAAAATCTTCAATAAAGTCTGAAGACCCATAGTGTCTTTCTTTAGTAAGATGCAATGATGGATAACAATAAAATAGAGGGTTAGGATGATCTCCATTTCATGTACATGCAAGAGTAATCCCACATAGCTATGCATGATGCTATGAGTAATGGAAAATGTTGAGTTTTTCTTAGGGATAACTAGGGAATAATTAATATAAGAAAAGAAAACTTTACCCTAAAATCCAAACAACGGCTTGGCACATTAATCCCAAATTCATTGCTAAGATTAATTTTGTTTAAGCTAAAAGTTGCTTTCATTTTTAATTTGGCCTATCATTCTTATAGCTGAGAATATGCCAGAACCTAGGAATTAACCCTTTATACTTTCTTTCATGCTGATTGAGATACTTCTTAAGTACTTTCAAAAATTCTCAGAAAATTTCCTTCATTACTCAAATTATGCTGTGAGTGACCCCTGATGAATTCATTCCCAAAGAAATAGATTCAAGTACTGTACTGTACAGATGCTGTACTACTGCCAGCATCTGTAACACTGCCTGGCAAAAAGCATGGAAACAGTTCATGCAACATTGCTCTGGCCATTTGTACAGCAGTGCCCACATTTTAAATAGTAACTTTATTCTCCTTTGCAACGGGACAAAGTAGAGGGAATAAAGTTACAATCATGTGAATATCACCAGAACACCTAAGAAACATATTTTTAGCATGGTGAGGCCTTAAGGGTTTGGCTGGTCTCCACTCCATTGATCCCAGGACATCAAGATCCCATGTAAATAACTAGTTTCCATAAGGCTTTGCAAGAAGATGGTTACTAGAACCTTTCACTTCTGCCATTTCCTAAATGTAAAAAGCAGCATAAGCATTATATCTTGTCTTTTTGCTGGGATGTGAACTTATTCCTGGTGCATAACTGCTTCATTTTGTTATCTCTTCTTTCTCTGCAGCCCATCACTACCTTCAGCACAGTTTCTGAAAGACTGGATCATGAGGTCCTTGTGGCAGGGAATCTCTTTTCTCCATTCGTATTTTAGCTGCTAAAAGAGGCCACGGATGCCACACAAAAGTGGCGATGAGCATTACAAGACTACTAAAGTACTTTTTGCATATGAAGGGAATGACATTTGCCTGCTTCTAATGAATCTGGAACCATTTATGGCAGCATTAAGTATGTTGCATCCCACTTACAGGAGAACTGCTGCAGGAAGCATCTCCAGCCCAGCAGAAGTCCTGGTATTTCTCTCTTGAACTTTCCCTTTGCCTCATGCAGACAATAGTGTACAATAAAACTGTTGCAAAACTGTGAAATCACAATAAACCAACCCAAACTACCAGAGCAAACAGATTTCTATTCCAGTGCTGCCAAGACTCTCTGCAGCCCCAAGGATGGGACTGACTGCATTGAATGGGGTAGGAATTGGATCCTGACTGCAGCTCTGATGCATGCAGTCATGTTCTTACATTAAATGTGCTGAAAGCAGTCACTTCTTGGTACTTTGAACTGTCATGTTTCAAGGCTTCACCAAAGT
Source organism: Oenanthe melanoleuca (assembly GCF_029582105.1). Classification (NCBI taxonomy): domain Eukaryota; kingdom Metazoa; phylum Chordata; class Aves; order Passeriformes; family Muscicapidae; genus Oenanthe; species Oenanthe melanoleuca. The sequence goes on from NC_079335.1 coordinate 14,725,191, forward strand.
CTGATGACTTTGTTTCTTCTGGACTAGAGGATATTGTCAGATGATCAAGAATTCCCCAGAATGTTAGCTGTGTTTGTCAACACAGAAATCCACAAGACTAGGATATCTGAAATATTTGTCAAGTTATTTGGAAGATTTCAGGGCATGGGGCCTGAAAGTATGCTTAAAAGTATAGCAGAAAGCAGTGCTTTATGTGTCTTACAGATGTGGAGAAGTGTGTTGATTTATCCAGAAAAATTTCATTATGCAGCTATTTGGTTTCGTGCAATGCAGATAATGCTGGAGAGGCAACATCCAGCCTGTTATGCATAAGCTAGCAGGCTCAAGACCTTACTTGCTTACTTTACTTTGAGGTTAAGGTAAATGTCAGAATAGATCAGATGTTCTGATTTCAAAGGTATATGGGACCTGAAATGGAGCCAATCATGATTCTTCTTGAAAGGCATGAGGACCTCTTTGAAAACCATGGGAGCTTGAGTTGAAGACTTGTCTGGAATGGTCTTGGAGTCCATTCCTCACCACAACTAAAGTAATGAGAAAGGACAGCAAAATATGTGGGGGCAATGAAAAGAGTTTCCTTTCCTACTGTTGGAACCATGAACCATCAGAGAAGCAAGACAGAGGAAGTGACAGAGAGATGCAGTGGGCAAGTCCTGCAACACATAGCCCTTCTGTGTCACTAACAGAGTGCTGGGGAGAAGCACACCAAAAAATATTAAACTGGCTACTGCCTGCTAGTGCTGACCCAGAATGTAAAGGATATGGGAGAAGATGTGATGATGGAAACTTTCAGGGGCTGTGGTTAAGAGCTGAAAGGGACTCAAGCTGAATTAGGATGTGCAGTAAGAGAGTTGAATACAGGAACCTCTTGAGATCTCCATCATTGAATGCTGTCAGTAAAGAATTTGTGGCCAGCAGAACTGGGAGAGAATTTTGGAAGGTGCATGATAGTCCTGGCAGATTCATTTCCTCAAAAATTGACCTTAGGGAGTATCTGCCTTAGGTCTTGCAAGGTAGGTATGACCATCTGTGAAAGGGTCAGTAACAAAATTCAGTAGCTATTAGTTACAACAAAAAACTGAAATAACTTCCGTGCTTTCTGCCTCTGTCCAAAATACACTTGAGAGTTTTGAATAACTTTTTCTATTCCACTTCCAGATTCTTCTAGGAGGACCTCTGAACTGCTTGATTATAATTGATTTTTTCCTTATACACACTGCGGTAAATGGTTTCATGACTAAACGATCTCTAAGTTAATAGGAATCCCTGTTCCTCCAACTTTTTCCTGCTGCTGTCTGTTGCCAATCAAACTCTTGAATACATGTTGATTTAGCTCTGCTTATGAAAAAGAAATTGAATATTTTGAAGCTAAAATTTAAAGAAGATGAGACATGGCAGGTGAAATCTCAGATTATTAATATCTTAATCACCAATACAACCTTGACAAACAGAACTTCAAAAAAACACAGAATGTGGGTGCAGGCTAGAATTTAACCCAGCTGCTGGTACAGGGTAAATTGAAGTTGATGAAAGACACAAAAAGAGAAGACTGCAAGATTAGAAAATTATTATGACAAACTTTATTCTTTGAGGAATGAGAGATGAACAAATACTACAAAAAAATGTGTGATCAAGGTTGTCAAGAACTGAAGTCCTTATTTTGAGGGAAAAAAATTACATCAGCAGAATTCCTATAGAACTTTTTAATGGAAATTAAAATTGCTGTGATGTCAACACCACCCACCTTCTGCTGGGAGATTTTCACTGCACAGAATGGTCTGGAAGGTCCTCTGTTTTGTGTCCTTGTACTGTGTGCAATGAATCTGGTTTCTTTTGTATAAAGACCACAATACTTATTTCAAAAATGAAACAGCCTTTGAGGTAGTTATGGGAACAATTCTGCAAAACTAGTTCAGATGAGATATATTGATGCTCTTAGAAAGATCCTTCCACCAGGTTTTGAAAGTATGGTCAGTGCTTCTATGAACAGAAGCAATTAATCATTGAAAGCAGTGGCTAAACATCTTTATTTTTGTGGAATTTGACATGGGATTTTTGTGGGATCCATAGCTAGTTTAAATCTCACTGCATGCAAATAGGATTATTTTGCATATGATTTGCAAGTGGCATAAATGCAATGTGCAGACATGCTTAAAAATTCACCAGCGCTAACATTCCTTCTAGACAGTAAAAATCTCAAACTGTTCCAACCACAATTGTCTCATTAGTGTTAGTTCAAAATTCAGTACTTTGTACAAACAGTAGAAAAACTGTTTCTAGGTGTATTTTTGCAGACATAAATCTACAAATTTCTCTTATAGTTCAAAGACTTTCATTAATTTAAAATATTTAGAAAATAGTCCATCAAATAATGTGGAAGAATATTGGTGAAAATTTGAAGGCTTTCAATATGATCCATGAGTAACATTTGTTTTAATCTTTCCTATCAAATTCTAAAGAATTAGAATTAGCAGAAAATGTTTGCCAAGCTCTGAGTGTATTTTGCAGTTATGAATCCAATGAGTGAAGTTGCTTGTTTTATTTAACAAAGTAAAAATGCAGAACTTCATCATACTTCCACAGGACTGCTTCTTCTAATTTGTAAAATCACACTGTTCACTGATATGCTTTTAAAGATAATTACAGTTGTAATAAATGTAATGAAATCTGCCAGCAACCTTCTGTTATGTAGGTAAAAATATATGTTCTTTGACTAAACCACCAGTCCCATTCATTTTTAACTTCAAATGTCAAATTTAGAATGTATTGTGAGCTGGGAATAGTATGTTTTTCATGCAAAGATTATTTTTATACCACAATGTTTACTGCTTGAATAAAATAATGCAAAAACATTTCACAAAATGCAATTTCAAAGTTTTGTGTTCTCTGTTCCTTGTGTGTGAAGCTAAAAAAGCCTGTTTGCTTTTCCATTCCCCTGTGCCCTCAGTAGGGGCAAATAAATCAAGAAAACTTTGAATGCCAGCAAACCTTTAGGGGACATAGCTGTTGTATTCCATTTATTCATAGGTGCAGGCAGTGGCATCCTAACTTTTAGAATTGTTTGACTTGTGATTTGTATGTGGTTGTCCTCTGTCTTTCAGAGAGGAGAATTCTTTGGCAGGGGAGAATAATTTGTCAGGGGAGAGAGGTGTCAAACATGCCTTTCTCTACCATCATCATCAGAAATGTTTGATGTGTTATTAATTGAATTTATATTGGATTTGCTGGGAAGTGAAGCTTTATTCACCTGCCAAAGGCACAACAGCAGATGATCTTGGGTCATGTACATCATGATTGGCAGAAAGTAACTTTCCTTAATTCTTGGACTTTTGCAGTCATGTTTCTAATTTATGGCAAAAAAAAAGCATCCTGCTCATACCTTCATGGAAAAATACTCCTAAAAATGCACTGGTATTAAATCTAAGACAAATATCTGGTGGTAGATGGATAGAGGTATTGATAGACTGCTAGAAGCCAGGTCTGAAATTGACATTGTTTTAATTTCCTGCCCTGGCTAAAATAATCTCTCCTTTTTCCTTTCTCTTCTTCTTTTGTCCCAAATATCTCATGTACATGGATTTTACATCAATGTAATTGGCTTTGGTGGCCTAAGCTCTCTGGTGGCTGTAAATTTAGTTTAAGATTTATGAGGTTGCAACTAAGATTAGAAACTGGATTTGAGAACAGCATATATCATGCAGAGATATGAGTGGATTAATTTCTCAAGAAAATTAGATGGGTGAATTGAAAATGTTTTCTTCTGCTAGAGTAATAGAGAAAGGGGGTTGGTATGCTCAGTCAAAATTATGGCCTCTGAATCAAATCTTTAATATATTTTTCAATACATGATAATTTTATCTGTCATCACTATCAAATAGCTGTAATATTATTCACTTAACATCATTCTAGAAACGACTTAACTAATGTCTCTGACAGAGAATTCATCTTCTGTTATTTCTCCAGCTGTATTTTCCTTCTTACAATCCCCAAAATGACTCTAGCACTGACTCCTCCTCCTAAATTACAATATCCAAACAATTTAAACTAGTATGTCATGAGATTGGAGTCATTTTGTGTTTGACCTAATTATTAAAATTACTTTCTGAGAACTAATGGCATAATTACTCTTATAATTAGTAAAATAAAGAACCTGTAACTGCTCAGACTGGGAGCAGCTGATACGATCAAGCTTTAAATTGAAAAAATCCAAAATTTTCTTGCCCATCGTCTGTAGCTCAGTGCATTTCAAAGGGAAGGCTGATACATGCCTGCAATGACTGTGTTTAAACAACTAAATCTTGTCTCCACCTTAGCATTTGATTCATTACTCACTGATGAACCTTTGTCCCTACTTGCCGGGTACTGGGAAAACACAGAGCAGCGTCTGCTACAGATACCAAAACATGCCGCAGCACTGGTGATACTGCCCTGTGATAAAGCAGGAACGGGAGGCTGAGTGAAACTGAAAAATGGGCCTGAGCTAGAGGCTGACCTTCCCAGAGCATAGCTGTGCTAAGCTCACTGCCCAGCAGAGCCCTGGGGCGTCCGCGTTGGGCATCGCTTCCATCACCATTGCAATTTGCTGTGGGTGTAAAGCTGGGACCAGGGAGACTAGAAATCCTTTCTGGCTATTCTATTTCTCTCTCCTTTTTCCTTTCACTCTCTGTCCCATCCCACCTTGCTGGTGCTCACTGGGACATTCTTGAATAAAGACACCCTGGGATAGATACTCTGGTATACGATCTACATATTGAGTGCACATTATGCCCTTTTGTACCATTTCCCTCCAGAGAAAATATATCCCTGGTTTAATTTTTTGGCTATTTTAACTGTAGATGGCACAGGCATGCTTGCCTCTCAGATCAGACCCCTGAGGGAAACGTATATTTCCATTTTACTTACTGTGTATGACACCCGTTCTAGAAAACCTTAAATGATTATATGTGGACTTTTTATTATTGGATGAGTAGTGGAACCCCCTTCTGCCTGAATTGCATTTCTTACCTTTTATTTTGTTAAGTAATCAGCCAGTAAGATGTCTATATCTCTCAGATAAAGATCCAGAGAGCTTCAAGTGGATGGTATTGTATTTTACTGATGTTTTCTCTTGATTTGTAGTCTCAAATTGCTGAAAAGTGTATTTTGAATGTTCAGCTATGTTTCAGCAGGAAAGGAGAACACCAAGATACTGCATCAGTGTTCAATTAGAGTAAACAGAATAACTGCTCATAAACATTTTGGTGTGCTAATATTTTGGGCTCAATACTCACCATGAAAGCTATGTGCATCTCTGCTTTGAACACATGACCAGAAAAATCCATAATGAATGACAATGGAATTATGCTGTGCCCTACAGAAGTATCCCTCACATCTCAATTTGTACATACATACAAAATGCAAAAGGGATATAAATTCATCAAACAAGAGAAGAAAAATTCTTTAAATACACTTTATTTTCTGTTAATAATATGGAAAATATTTTTCAAAATGTTGTGTGTAACTCAAAATGGGTTTAGATCCTTCTAAATCCACAATACAGCTTTTTCTCCTGTAGCTGATTCCATTAAAACATGACTGACATTATTGTTTAAAGGAAGAATGAATAACAAATGTACATGTAAGTTGCTATTCTGCATTTTCTTTTCATCCTGACATATTGAATTAGACATACAAAGTTAACTGTTTCTCAAAATTCAAACGATGAAGGAATTGTTACCTTAATTATTAATTAAAATACTTTCTACATCCAAAATATGCAAGAGAAGATGTTGAGGCCTGCTCCACCATAAGCAGCCATGAAATTCTCTTACACAAAAAGCTGAGGTGGGCTGCCATGACTCTGAGCAAAGATGAGAGTCTCCAAACTGTACAAAGATACCTGTGTTTGAGCAGAGCAGGCAGGGTGGGGTGGTTCTCCAGCTCAGAACAAGGCAGGGGTTGGAGGAGCAGTGGGGACACAGGCTGCTTGCCCTCCAAGGTTCTGTGTAGCCATCACAAGAGTAACGTGCCCTAAGGAACTGTTTATGGTTAGTGCTCATGTGTCGTCCTTTGCTATGAGGACCTGGGTCCTGACCATGTGTGACTACTAAAATTTGCCCTTGGTGGTTTTTGTAAAGGTGAAAAACTATGTGCATGGATGGCTTGCTGAACTGCACCATGGAATTCCATTAATTTTAGCCTTTTCTGTAAAATGATTCATCTCTGAGATGAGGACAGGCCATTCGTACATTGGTCTGATCTAGTAATTGTAAAGTTGATATATCTGCTGCATTTTAACTAATTCACTGGGTATATGACACATTTTAAATGCAAAACATGACTGAAATAGATGCTAAATTTCTACACAGAGTGAGATTTGTACAAATTACAATGGAGACATAACTGGAAAGGAGAGCTCTGTCATATTTTCTGTTTTGCTTAACACCTTAAGCACATTTGGTTTTGCTGCATTAAGCTAAATTAAAATCCTACATAAATCCATAACCATATAATACAATTGTAAACATAAAAAGTATCAGTTTTATTTCATGTTGTTGCATACTGTTAAAAATTACCATTGTTATTGGGTGTTGGATTGTAACACATTACAGGGCCCAAGGAGAATTCACCTGGGATTTCAGCAGAACATTAGCTTATCAGGCAATGTGCAAATGTTTTCACTAAGAAGGTAGCCCCTAAAATCAGGCATGGAAATAGAACTTAATCAGCAAAATAAAGGGAAGACTACAGCAGTCTCATTTTTTAAACAAAATCCAGGTAGCCTTTCCAAGAGGCCATCAAAGCTACAGGTACTCCTTTTTAAACTATCTTGAACTTTAGACTTTTAATTAAGATCAATCTCACTGATTGCAGTAATAAAGTGAAAGGAAGACAAACAGCACTTAAATAACAGTGCTTCCGACTTCCAGCTGGAGCAGTAAATACATATAAACAGCATATTAAAACTGCAGATGCTAGACATGCACTGATCTCAGATAATGCTTCAGACTTATTCCTTCAAGGACTTGCTGGGAAGGTTAGGAAACATGCCACTGCCCATCCTGTTCCATGCCACCTCCACTCTCTGCTCCAGGCTATATGTTTCCAGGAATATGTACCTGTATGAATAAGATATATCAGTATTTTCCCCAAAAGACTTCTGCATTTTAGCTTTAAACAATTTAAGCAATTGTTATACTGCAGGCATGTAGAAGCCATGGTTTTGAGGTTCACCAGCAATAAGAAGGATTAAGTGAGCTTTTATAACTAGGATAATAATGTTTGTTTTATATGGTCTTTTTACAGCATCTTTCCCTTGACAGCTGAACACTTCCAATGATTTAAAATGGATCTCATGTTTCCTTTCCTTCCTATCCTCTTTCCTTTTCAACAAAGATGTCCCTTGTTGTTTCTGTTCCTGTTTCTCTCTGCATGTAAGGGAGTGGAAATGTTGTGTGCCTCAAACCTGTCAGAAAAGTTCATGTCATCAAAAGGATTTTGACATTTTGATCCCAAAGAGACTGCATCTCCAGTCATGTCTTGCAGAAAGGAGGCCCATTGTCTGTGACCAGCTCCTGCACATCTGCCCACTCAGGGTATTCCTTCTGTTCCTCTAAAGCTGAATTTAGAACAGCTCACCTGGGAAAATACAGTCACAAAAAGGCAAGCTACCCTAGCTGCCCTGAGACATTAAAAGGAAATATTTCAGTAACTTCCTCAACAGTGCTTCAAGCTTCCCATGCATGACTGCTATGGAAAAGAGAGATCTTATGGACCCTATTAAGTGAAAGAATGGTATTATGACCTATGTGATGGCCAAATACAGCAGCATCATTTGCTTCCAGGGGAGTCAAAGAGCCATGCAGAGCTGCTGTTACTAGTAAAGGGTGCTGAGGATGGGTGGGCCAGGGAGAAGAGCCAGGGAGAATTATTGACAGTTCTCTTTCAGATGTTATTAATGAGAAATTAATTGGTGGCTTCAGTATAGTATAGCACACTTTTTTCCATCCATTGAAATCCCTGGAGTAGATTACATTTTAAACTAAGTACCTTGAATCCTCTTCAGGGTATGGAATAGAATTTCAGTGGCTATTGAAACAAAGTTTGCTGATTTAAAAATATTCTGTTTTGTAATTGCTAAGGAAGAAATCAACTGTTTCCAAATGGAAAATGTATGCAATTTTCCATTAGGAAAATTATTTCAAATAATTTGGAATTATTCAGAGCATCAGAAAGACAATATAGAGTTAAAAATCCAGAGCATTTATCCACAATGAAATATAATGAAAACCAAACAATATGAGCAGAGAGAAGGAGACAGTACTCCTCTCCCCATTCTGTGGACATAAAAGAGAATCAGAATGAGTTTTTTGTACTACTTCTTTCCATCTCCAGATTTGTCTAAAAGTCACACAAGGAAGATTTTGCATGGGAGCTCGTTGGTAACCTAGAACTTCTATAGGTCTTGGAGAAGTGAAAGCTTATAAATATGGCAGAGGAGATAGGATGAGTTTGGTATCACTGTGGATGCTTTCTGAGCATTCTTATCAGCCACAGCCTGACATGTCTCATAAGCTGCAGCATGCAGAACACCAGAATTGTTATCATGTGGTTCTGAAACAGAGAGACACTGAACTAACTCACTATACCGTTTCCCTTTTGAATTTCTCATTAGTTTTGCATGTAGAAAACCATGTTCAAAAAAGAGAATATATTTAATTATAGATATATTTAACCAATATTTAATATTACTGCATAGACAGAGTACTTCCACCTCAATCTAAAAGCCATGTTAGATGCACAGTTCACTTCCAGTACTTCAAAATCTGATGACAATTGAATGTTTGAAATGTACCTTTGTCATTCATGCAGATGGAGTTTTGCCTTAACCATGATGTATTTAAAAGTGCATAGGCAGCTCTGACTCTACATGAGTTTGCCAGGAACTGAAGGTTTGGACATATGAACTTTCCTCCCTATCCACGTGGAGAGCAAATCCCATCTTCCCAATGGAAGGATCAGGCAAAAATTCCATCAGCACAGTCTCACGTATACCCTGTGCAGAAATACTCCACAGAGAGGACTGTTTGGCTCTCACTGCATTCTTAGCTGGTCAATCACAATAGCGCCAAAGATTTCTTGCCAACTCTCACACACTTCTCTGACACAGTTTCTTTCACATTCTTGCTCATTTTCCTCTTATCTTCTATCTAAAAAACCTTAAGGAAACTCACCGAGGGGAAAAAAAAACTTTCTGTATTTATTTAAATAACATTAAAGCAAGGGTGTAAAATGCCAAGTCTGGACTGCAGCTTCAACAAGGCAAAGGACTATTTAAGACAGCTGGGAAAGGCTCAGCAGTTCTTCAATTCAGTTCCTGGCTGTCTTACAGTGTCCCTTCCAAACCAACTGAGATTCACCCCTCATTTTCTATCTCCTCAGATGCCACAGTACCACAGGATCACAGAGAGGTCTATTAAAAAGTGTATTTTAAACATATTTTCATTGATTTGTTCATTCATATTTAATTATTATTCAAAGTAGCAGCTAAATGATCCTTGACTACTTTCCATCTTGTAATCACCCCACGCTTTGCAAACTCTGGCTCTAAGCTCGACAAAAAAAGGGATCAGCTCAAAAGGTTTCCCCTATTGATTTGAGACAGGATTGCCTTTATTTGGTTTCATATTACACCAGAAAGAGTCCTTTGAAATCTGTGGTGCAAATCTGATTTAAGCTGGTATGAGAGCTCCTGGGAGCCACCTCTGATGATCAGAACATTTCCTCCTGCCCCTTGCAAGTGGCAGTGATCAGATCTCAGGCATTGACTGCAGTCTGTCCTTCTCCTCAGCCTGAAAGCTGAGCTCAGGTATGGTGTTTCATGTGCCTGTGGGGTGTCCACTGAGCTGCATTCCAGGGCAGTGGAGTGCTTCCATACAAGGGTGATGAGGATATACAGGGTGGGTCCCGAAGATCAGATCATCACAGCCTATAAACAATGCACACAAGGCTCTCAACGCCCCAACCCATGCATAAACTCTTGCTTCTGGAACAAATGACCCCTTCAGGGAATGATGCTGTGCAGGAGGGATATGAAGTGTGCAGGGTCTGGGCTGGCTGGGACCTGAGCTTGTAATAAAGATGCTTTTGCAACATTAATATATGCCTGTTTTCTTGCCAGCTTTGCAGAGTGCCAAAATTTGGCCCCAAACATTTAATGAAACCATTGAGATTTAGAATCAGACAAAGCAGAAAAGAAAATAGGAAAGAGAGGAGGGAAGAGGAAGAGAGAAAACTGTACAAAAGGCATCTGATTAAACCAGTGATAATTACTGATATTGTTCCTCTCTGAGCTAGGATCACACTTCAAAATAAAAAGTGGAAGATAATTTTGTTAATAATTTTAATCAGCTTCCTTTTCATGAAGGATCAGAGAACACTAATAAGCAGCTTTCCAAAAGACAGATGATTTGTAACACCATCAACTCAATAACTGAAACAAGAGACCTATTCTCTCTTCCATTCGCCTGAAGTAATGGGTTCCTCCATTGGAGGAAAAATAGAGAGAGATTGAAAAGCCTTGATTTGACCTAAATGAAATATATTCTATTCTAGCAGATGCTTTTTCTCAAAGTTTATTTTTCTCTCTCCTTGCAATGAGCACAACTTTGCTGTCTGGTTTGTTTTCAATTTTTGTTCCCTTTCCTGATACCAGGTTGAAGCCTGACTGGCTTAAGCAGTTCAGGGTATTATCCAAGAAGAATTTGCTCAAGTTTCCTTGGCAACAGGAGCTCAGTAAGGCACATTTTTGAGTGAGGCTTTTAGTTTTCCCTTTAACCATTCTTGGTGGGCATTAAGGAGAGAGGAGCTGGTTAGGTTTGAACTAATCAGGTAAATGGTGTGAATGGAAAGGGGTAAAGCTTGGCTCAGTTCTGAATCTGGCAAACAATGTGAATCTCCACTACTGTTTGCATCCTTGCTGTTTGCCTAGCAAGTATCAATAATCTTTGTACCTAACAAGATTTGAAAAATGAGTGATTACAGTAATTACACGATCCACATGATTTGATTTAACTTTTATATAGGAACTAATGCCTGCTAGTTTTAATAGCTACATGACTTATATTAGTGGGCCTTTCTATAAAATTGCTTCCTGCCACTGTTTCCTGTTATTGAGAAGTCATGTAATGCCATTGCAGATATGCTTGGAGTAAAGCATACCAGCTTGCAGTAAACATGGTACTCTAAATCATGCATAGCACAATAAATCATGCTCCTGCCATTATGTTAATGCTTTGCAAATCTTTGCATTTGTTTTTTCTCTGGAGCTGGAGGAAGCACAGTAGGAAGCAACGTTGTGAAATCCTGAAGGATTTCATTGTCAGTAGAGCTACTTGAGAAATTATGATCCTCCTCTTTCAGAATAATTCAGTACAAAAGGAAACATTAATTTGTTTAAATTTTGTTTTTTAAAAAGTTTTCATTGGAAGCCTAAATGTTCCATTTTCTCATTGAAAGTTCCTATGTAGAAAACAGGCTTTTTTTCTTTCACTTCAATTTTCAATTCAAACACCTTGGAAAAAACCCCAAACAATGATACATTAAAAACCCCATAATAATCAACCAGTTGTAGCTTCTGTAAGAGTTCCCTCTCTGTCTTCTTGCTACTGCCATCCCAGTAATTTCTCTGTTTTCTGCTACAGTAAATTTTGGAAAACAATGTTTTTCTAGTTTTTGAATGCAGTTTGGAATACTAGTTGTTATTCTCCTCCTTCAACCATATGCAAATTTGTTTTCAAGATTCCACAAAATAATCCTTTTTTTTGTTTGTTTTGGTGAAGGGGTGTGTGTGTGTGTGTGTGTGCTTGCAATTGAGAACTTTATGGAACAAAATCCTTTTGTGTAAACGTTCCTTCACTGGTGTTAGACAGAGGCAGGCGTTCTTTTGTTTATCTTAAAATCATAAGCAAAGTTTCATCCATCTTTCTAGAGGGTCTCATGGTTTACAAGAACTAAAATAACAAAATAAACCACCCCAGCTTTTCCTTTAAATTCTCATCAGAGCTATTTTATTTGACACTGATGCAAAATTTTGGCTTTGCAGACTGTGCAGCCCGTGCAGTCCGAAATGTGAGGACTGGGAGACAAAACACCTATTCCTTCTTGTCCCCTCAGTGAAATCTGATTGTTTCCACTCAGTTTGAATTCTTTAGCATTTGAAGATCTTACAGATGTGCTTGTGTCATAAAGCTGGGAGCTTTGCTGAATGGGTTAACAGTGCTGTCCCACCACTGAGTGCACTTCCCAGAACACTCCTGCATGGATAAGGGGAGAAGAGCTTCGTGATTATTAGCAGAGGCAGCACAATATATCTTGTGTGTGTCTAATAATAGTAGGCAATTACTGTTATATAATTTTTATTTTTCTATTTTTCTAGTGATCATTTATCCAAATGCCAAAAAAAAAAAAAAAAAAAAAATTGGCATATTTTGTAGTTGCTGAGACATAGCTCAATTGTAGCTCATTCAGCAGCAGAGATTGCTTAGATGATGCCCAGATGCCTATTTTTATAGCAAATGTTTTTATTGCATTTCAGATCCCTGTCCCAGGAGTTTTTGCTGGACTTACAAACTGATCTGCCTCAGGTCAGAGCCTGATATATCCTATTAAGGACACTCAGCTAAAGAGAATACTTCTCGCTGACACAGAGGCTTAACAGATTAATGAATTAGTCTCTAATACCTTCTCCTTCTAAGGGCTGGTTCAAGTTCTGCTGCTGTTACTTTGATTAGCACTATCTCCTCTGGTGCTGAGCCAGGCAATTCTGTATATTGACTGTGCTGGCAATTCTTGCTGCTTTGAGAGAAGCAGAGAAAGAATCCTGCCCTATGAAGTTTGCATCGATCCAAAAGTAAAATTGTAAACATAACAAAAAAAGCTGTATTCTGGAAGGAAAAATGGGGTTGTTAATGGTGTGGAACAACTGATGTTGCATCCAGCCAATCCTTCTTCCTTTAAATAGATAACATTGCTAGCATAAATTGTTGAATATACTTTATTTCAGCAATAATCCTTTGAAAGTTGGTCATTTCATGGCATTATTGATATTACAATCCACAGTTGTTTATGTTATTAACTGCCCTTTGTTTACCTCAGGTTGTTAATCAGAGAGCCAGCCATTAAGTCCTGGCTACACATGATTTCTCTAGGATTATTGCTAACATTTCTGCTGCAGTCAGGAGTGTTTTTCTGGCTTACCTCAGCAATGAGGAAGTCTGTAGCTGATCAAATGTGCTCTTGCATGCAACTGTCACTGCAACTGATGGGAATTAATATGAAAAGAAAATCTAATAAAGAAAACCTTGCTTTAAATCCACTCTTCAGTCCAATACTAAATATTGAGAAAAACCAGCCCAGGATTCTAGAGTGCATAGCTCTGATTATGACTGACCTACACAAGATTATAAATGGCAAGCTGGGCAATATAATATTCCATTCTGCCTCACTTGAATTGCCATCTTTAATTAAAGAAGTTCTACATCTCACATGACATTTCTTAGCAAAATGTCTCTCAGACATTGGGAAAGGGAGGGAGAGGAAGACTGGGAGCAATGTTTTGGCTGTCTATTTGCTGGTTTCCCCATACAGATTTAAGTGGTCAGTGTTGCAGCATTTAGAGATTGGCCAAAGCAATTCTGTTGCACATTAGCTGATCCAATACCAGGGTTTTGTGAACTCTTTAAGCTTCCACTAAGGAGGCAGTGTGTGCCCTGTACTGTCACTTTGAAAAGCTCATTCTGGCTCTGAAAGCAGGATATTATTGAGAGATTTTGTATTTAGTTGCTGGGATGTTACTGTTATTTTGGGCTATAATAACCATCATTCAATATAATAATTCAGAATCTCAGAATCACAGAATCACAGAGTATGCTTAGCTAGAACAGACTGCAAGGATTATCAAGTCCAGCTCCTGTCCCTGCACAGCACCATCCCCAAGAGTCACACCACATGCTTAAGAGCATTGTCTAAACTCTTCTTGAGCTCTGTCTGGCTTGGTGCTGTGACCACTGCCCCGGGAAACCCTGGGAAACCTGTTCCAGTGCTTGGCTACCCTTTGGGTAAGGAGGCTGTTCCTAATATCCAAGCTGTGCCTCCCCTGACACAGCTTCAGGCCATCCCCTCAGGTCCTGTCACTGCTCACCAGGCAGAGAAATCAGGGTCTGCCCCTTCTCTTCCCCTCTCAAGGAAGTCTCTTTGCATGCCTAGAGCTCTGTTCAGCATTGTATCAGAAACCTTAAGTAATGTTTTTTGGGAAGCCCTGTCTGTCTCTGTGGATATATCTCAAATGTTTGTAGCTTATAAAATTTCAGGTGGAAATGCTGTAATGAAGTGTGAATATGCTCCTGCTGGTGGCTTACTTCCTATCAGAGACTTTTGGCAGCCCAGAGAAGAAGTATCTTTGTATTTCAGTCCTCTGTGGAGCTTGCAGTGCTGAATATGCTCAGAGCAAGCCTTTCTTACTCATGCTGTGTAAGACCATGGTGGTTCCTGTGTCACATCCTGAAATCAGTGCTTGGATGAGTCATCTACAACTTTGGTCCCCTGGAGTCTATTTGGCCTGAGGAGCCCTCCAGATACACCACCTATGGTTCTATTTCCCACAGCAAGGCTGGCCTCAGTGCAGGTGAATTAAGGTCCACCCCTCCTGTTGAACATCAGCCACTATATAGGAATGCATTGGATATGAGCATCCACAAAACAAATCGTGGAGATGCAATGAACTTTCCCCAGGTGCCCACTTACTTCTGAACTCTTCTATTGCATCAGTCAATCCATGTCACTAAAATTTTCTTATAGAAATTACTCAAGTCACAATGAGATGATGAAAGGCAGCAGAATATGACTGGTCTCTGATGTAGAACACTCCTCTGAGAAGAGCCTTGTGTTTTCCCAGGAGTGGTGTGACTGATGACAGTGTGAGGTCATGCACTTTGCTTGCTCAGAGGAAGACGTGGCTGTATTTTAAAAGGATGAAGCTTTGGTCTAACTTGGCTTCAGTAGAAGTCAAATCACACTTTATTTGTGATACACAAGGGTGGGTGAAGGATGGGAACAGCTGTCATATGAGGGGAGGCTGAAGGAGCTGAGGCTGTACAGTGCTGGGAAAAGAAGGCTCAGGGGATTTTACCAAAGTGAGTACAGACCTGATGGGGAATAGAGGTGGGCTGAAGATGGAGCCAAGCTCTTTCCAAGGATGCACAGTGACAGGACAATGGGCAATTCGGCACAGCTGAATAAAAAACCAAGAAACTACATTTAAATGAAAGAAAAAGCTTTTCCTGTGTGGGCAGTTGAGCAAGTTGTCCAGAGAGATTGCAAAGATATTCAGAAGGCATCTTGGATGGTCCAGGAGCCCCCTGCTCCAGCTGTAACTACTCTGAGCAGGGATGTTAAATTAAGAGATCTCCTGAAGTACTTAACCAGACTCAAAAATTCTATAATTCTATCATCTAAAAATGTGATTCTAGGATACAAGTTCATATTTTCAATTATTTTACACATTTATACATTGCTGTATTGCAGTAAACTGCATACAGATAGACTTTTGCTTTCCAAAAATTACTCCCAATGTTTATGTATTCATATATATTTATAGTTAGTTGCCTTTTATTTAGTTATACTTCTTGCATACTTTTATATGGATCATCAGTTTTTAGACATATCTAAATGTACAAAACCTCTGCATAAAATTAGTCTAAAAAAATTAGCTAATTAAAAAAGTTCCTTAAATATTGATCTCTTTCTTTCACAAGCTCTTTCAAACCAGTTTTTCAAATAAACAAAACATTATGTTCCTCTCCTAAGGAGCCATTCTTTTATGCTTCACTTGCATTTCTTTTTCATCATCTTCTTTCTTCACCTTGACATCCATCTGACTTCATCCAAGAGGTTGTTTTACATATCCTGCATTTTCCTGATACCCCTTAAGTTTTCCCTTCTTGACTGAGCTACTGCATTGATGCATTTGTAGACCATGCTGAAAATCTGGGATTCTTGCAGACAATATTTAGTCACAACTGGATTAGAGGAGAAAGTGAACATATTTTTTTGGTTCCAGAACTAAATAATGGCAGGGAACCAAATTAATGTCCTGGCACACACTTTGAGAGGGCAAAAGTGATCACCCTCCTCTCCTCTATATGAAAAGAACCCACGTGGAAAAGTCCCTGTCTGTGCTTTGTCTTGTACTGCTGCCAGTCCCAGGGGCTGTGTGGATCTCAGGGGTTTTGGCACTGCACCTCCTCCTTGCCTGGGAGCACACACAACTCTAACAGTGAGAAAGATTTGATAAGGCTGGGCTTTTTTTCTCGTCCTTGTTTTTTTTTTTTTTTTTTTTTTTTTTTCCCTTCCTTTTACAGTCAGGGGCTGTAAAACCTTGAATAAAAAAGTCAACTCAAGAAGAGGCTCATAGGGTATTTATTATAAGGCTTTATTTTATCCATATTGTTAATCTTGCCTGTTTTCATAGGGTGCTTTAGAACACAAAAAATTTTGCTTCACAGCTGGATTGTTTTCTGTCTATATTATATCAGTAGTTCAACACTTCTACTCATTTATATTTCTAGTTTCTGAGATGTAGTTTCTGTTCATCTCACTCACCTGTTGTGAAGATAGCCATATTTGTTTACTGTCTTACCACAGTCTACTTCCCCTGTGTTGCTTAATATAATTCTCCAGCTTGTCATCATCTTTCCTGTCTTCTGCCATGCGTATTTGAATGGTCTTTACTTCTCATCAGTCTCAAACCCATCAACTAGAAATGGAAGGTGTTGACAACATTTTCAGTTACCCTCTTAAAGAATATTAAATCTTTTCATAAGCTGATCTGCTTCAAAAGCAGGTTGTTGGAAAACAAGCTATTACACATCTAGAACTTGGCTTTAATTTTCTTTCCATCATTTTTCTGGTTAAGTCATTCCCTTCATTAATGCACTCAAATAAAATTGGAAATAAAATAAATTGCACTGCAGATAAAATCACTGCTATAGATCTCATCTGTTCTCCAAAAGGATCATTCAGTAAATGGTGATTTTTTTTACTTTCCTGTTCATTTTAGAAAAAAACACCTACTAAAAGTTTCTAAAACACTGTTGAAAATATGCTAATTCAAAACTGAAAAATATCAGCAGATTTTATATTTGGTATTCATGTTTTGAATTTTCAATATATGTCTGAAAGGCAGACTGTTAAACATAGGCCCTTTGGAAATTATGGATATTGTCAGTAAAATTCTCCTTTTTAAGGATCTGTTCTGCCAAGCTCAGTTCATCTCTGATATTTATCTGCTTTTACTCCTGCACAGTTCTGCTCCATCTATTCATGTAATTTCCAAGTCATGTCTGCTTCAAATCTTTCACTGTTGAGATTTCAGAAAATGTTTAAGGGCAAGATTAGCATCCTTAGTCAGAGGTTGTTCAGACATGTTTAAAAGGTGTCTCTGCAAGTGTGTTTTAAGACAGAATTTTGTTAACAAGCACTCTGGTGTTTGTTGCCTGATATAGTGTGTCACATGCTTCTTACAGTGCCAGGCCAGGTCCATGTATATCCTTATGCTCCCAGAACCAGTACACCCAGCCATCATCTTCTAAAACTTACTTCTGTTCCATCACAGTTCTTAAATCTTCTCCTCTTTAAACTATGGAGAGGTTTTTAGTAAATTGAAGTATAGGCAAGTTTGGGCAATTATTTTTTATCTTCTCTTTTGCCTCACTTTAATTATGCCTGGTATTAGATAGAAGATGTTCAGAACAGGGTGGTCTTTTTATATATTCCTTTACAGTTTCAGTTCCTCAGAAAAGCTGTGACAATTCTTTTCCCCTTTTTATCTTATTTTGCTGTTTTAAAACTGGATGTGAGTATTGTTTGTTATTTTTCCACATGGGATAAAGTTATATGAGTTCATATTATTGGCAACCTGGAAACATGGTAGGATGTCTCCTGTGGGAGGAATAGAAGGATACAGGCTGTTTAGGAAGGGTAGGCAGGGTGCCACCTTTATGGCAATGACCAGCTGGAGTTCATGGAGCTTCATTTGGGAATGGATGAGGATATGAGTCAGGATTAAAGGAAATGCAAGGACAGGTGACATTATAGTGGGACCTGCTGCAGACCACACTGCCAGGAGCACCAAGCAGATGAGGCCCAATAGAGACAGACGGGAGCAGCATCACTTTCATAAACCCAGAGCCTTGTGGGGGGACTTCAAACATCCAATATCTGTGGGAGGAACAATTCAGGAGCTTCCTGGAATGCTGTAATGGTTTTGAAATCAAAACCAGTGAGAGACTCCAAATCACAAGTACAATTTAATAGGAAAAAAAAAAAAAAAAAAAGAAAAAATAAAATACATGTAATAGTACAAAAGAAAAACCACTAACAGAGTCAGAATACAACCTGACACCCCACTAGTTATGGTAGTAGTAGCAGTCAGGATGAAGTGGTCTTCTCAAAGTAGTGATCCTGTGGAAATCCTGGCAGTGATCCTGGTAGTTCTCATCCTCTGGAAACCAGTGGGTAAGAGCCACTTTAGTGTTCCAAATTTCAGTGTTTATCTAGGTAGGAAAGGCTTGGCTCCTCCCCTGGGTGGAGCATCTCACAATGGGATGGTGCAATTTTATCAGTCGTACAGTGGGACTCAATGGCCCATTAACAGAAGATATGCTCCTGGAGGAAGGGTGGGTCGTGGGAAGGAGAAAGAACATTGCTCCACCTGGTTTTAACAGCTGGCCCATTAGCAGAGGATATCTCCCACAGAGATAAGAATCACTGCACCACCTGGTTTCAGCAGATGGTGATAGAATATCCCTTTGGGCATATCTTTACATTGTAACCTAGGACAAATGCATTGATGGTAAATTCCTTCTCCAGGGGATAGAGGAACCAGCAATGAGAGGGTCTATGCTGGATCTTGTTCTCACCAACAAGCAGGAGCTGTGGGGAATGTGAAGCTCAAGGGCAGCCTGGGCTGCATTGACAGCAAAATAGTGGAGTTCAAGATCCTAAGGGCAGCAACAAGCTCACTACCCTGGACTTCAGCAGGGCAGACTTTGGCCTCTTTGGTGATCCACTTGGTGGAGTAACATGGGATAGAGCCCTGGGGGGAAGTGGAGTCCTTAGAAACTGGTAAATATTCAAGGATCACCTCCTCCAAGCTCAGGAGTGGCACAGTGCAACAAAGACAAAGTCAGGACGCCTGCCTGGGTGAACAGGGAGTTTTTGGACAAATCCAAGCCTACAGAATATGGAAGCAAGGATTTGTACCTTGGGAGAAGTACAGACCAATTGTCCAAGCAGTTAGGAATCAGGTTAGGAAAGTTAAAGGTCTGATAGAATTATATCTGGCCAGGGACATCAAGGCTGACATTAAATCTTCTGCAAGTAAATCAGTGCTAAAAGAAAGACTAGCAAGTCTCCAGAAGGAAACAGGAGATGTGGTTACCTGGGATGTGGAGAAGGATGAGGTACTCACTGACTTTTTTGCCTTGGTCTTCAGCAGAAGGTGCTCCAGCCACACCATCCAAATTGAAGAAGCAGAGGCAGGGACTGGTAGGATGGAGAAGCACTCCCACTGTAGGACATCAAGTTTGAGACCATCTGAGGAACCTGCAGCTGCACAAGTCTATGAGATGTGGATTTGCCACAAACACCCTTTGGCAGCCTTTTCCAATGCCTGACTTTCTTCATGGGGAAAAAGCTTATTCTTATATCCAGCCTGAACTTATTTAGCTTCAGTTCCTGCCTGCTCTCTCATCCTCCAGCTATTCAACCCTGTGAAAAGTCTGGTTTCACTTTCTTGGTAATGTCCCTGCAGGCACTGAAGGATGCTGTTAAGCCCATCCCAAAGCCAAGCTCTGTCCAGGCTGCAGCAGCTCAGCTTGTTCAACCTCTCCTCAGAGGGCAAATATGCCAACACTTAATATCTTGGTCGTCCTTTGTTGAAGTCATTTCAATATCCCCATGTCTTAATCAAAATTGCTCTTGTTTTTGTTCTCACCTTTTGAGTACCTTTATGGCTTCCTGGCTTCCTCTTGGGACAGCAAGGAGAAGAATGGCACAGATGAAAGGCTGTAACCTGATGTCCTCTCTCCTGCTATCACTGTAACTCACTTGTGCTGTGGCCTCACTGAGGTACAGGTCTTCATGCCTTCATGGACATACCATCTTCCTCCAGATTTGTTGCTCTGACTAATGTCAGGCACAGCCTTGGATATCAAGATATTCATATTCAAGATATTCACTGTAGATTCTTCTGGTGCTTTCCCACTCATGTATGTCCATTCATATCAGACCTTGTATTTCTATCACAGAGCTCCATGTTATAAGCATTGGCACAGATATCACCTAAGAATGAAGCAAAAAAAGGGACAATATCTTAGATAGTCCAGAAAATGTAGGGAAGAGTGAGTAGACTTGTGTTTGTATATGAGATCTTGATTTCCCATTTTTATCTAGATGCTTGTATAAAGTGTTGGAACTTCCTCCTAGGAATGATGGAGGACTGTCTCCTAGTGTGTCCCAGTCCACTGAGTGCAGGAGATTGGACCAGATTTATAGCATTGATAGGACTGCAGGAAGGATGTGATAAAATAAAACATTCATACCTGACAAGGTTCCACTAGAGCTTAAGAAAAGGCATGACCTTGAGGTCAATTTTTTGAAAGAAGGGGGAACCTGAACCTCTTCATAGAGACTCCAAAGTTCTCTGCTTACCAGTCTTTTCCATGCAGTTTTTAGTATTCATTTAAGTTACAGTCTGACTTCTCAAATGTTAGTGAAAAAGTAATTGTTTAAATATATTTAACTTTATAAATCTGATCATGTGAATAGAGAGAATAATTCTAATTTATTAATAATTTCGCTGCATATCTGTTAGATTTCTTTATCTTTGCTTTGAACTTTTTCTTCCTCCTACTGAGCTAGGCAGAAACAAGCTGAGTCTGACCTTGTGAGGCAACAGCTCCTGTTTTGCTGATATGAATTTGGATAATTTTCAGAAACTTTGGATGCTTATGCAAAGTGAACTTTTAATCCATTTCAGTTTAATTTGGTGTTATTGTGTGTCATCTTCCTGATTTTGAGACTGTTTTCAATGTTCATGATAAAGTATCTTTGCCTGATGGAAATATTGGGAAATTTTCATTCTGTTTTCAATTAGAGATAAACACGAATCAAACCTCTGTATCTCAAGATTTTCTCAATTTTGAGGAAACTTAAATCAGAGCCAAAGTCTGAAGCTCTCTCTTTTTTTGGAAACTTTACTGTGTAAATCATACAAACTGCTTTTCAAAGTGATTGTCAGTGTGATTCCTATCAGTAAAATAAGAGAGACAACTTCTGGGGTTTTCTCCTGAAAAATAAGTGTGGATTTTTAAAAAAATGATTTTATATTAAAGTTTTGGTTAGGAAGTAATCACACAGAGTGAGCTTCTAAGTAACATCTGAATTAATATCCAGAATTTTTGGAAGAGATGAAGTGTGTGAAAAGTAGTTTTGTTCATTGTCACACTTACATTTTCTGCAAAAATATAGATCTTTTTTCATCATACTCAGCAACAGGGAAGTGTTAGTGTAGTGGAAATTATTATTTCTCCTTTAGATTAATTGTAACTGTATGTTGAAATAGGTGAGCCAGTTTTGAAGGGGTCAATCAGAAACTGAAAATCAAAGTCAGATACAGAGAACATTTTCTAGTCTAGTGTGAGAACATGCACATATTGTTTCCACAGAATTCTATTGGATCTGGCCACCAGCATATACAAGATTGTCTTTTACATTTGTCTATAGACTTTCTCTCCTAGGAAAACAAGTGGAAACTGTGTAACAGGGTTATTTCCAGAGCACACAAATACGCACTTATATAAAAAAGAAACAATTTTCAGTGTACAACTATCCTACAAAAATTATGTATTTTTGAGTGTTGTCTCCTGGTATGCAAGTTATTGCCTGACTGTTCCCATATAAGCTCCACAGTACTGTTGTAACCTTAAGGGTATCTGAAGAAAAAACTCATATCCTACCATTCCTCTCTTTTTAAACTATAAGGAAAATAGATTATTAGAAAAATGGCTATAATTGTTCCATGCCAACTCAAATTCTCTGGGATTTAAAATTTTGTGATTTTTAAGGCCTGGTCAAATCAAAGGTCATGCAAATTAAACCTCATGTCTACTTTCACAAATTAGAGTAAGAGGTGAGAAAATTTTCCTGTATTCTGCCCAAAACTTACTGGTTTTAAATCTATGGAATTTGATTGCAGCTGAGGATATTGCCTGTAAAATCTTCAGCTTCCTTCTTTTCTGAAGTGTTTCATGTCAAAGGAATGCCTGATTGATAGTGTCCCTCAGACAAGGAGGTCATTTTGGGGCACTAACTCATTAACATAGTAAAAAGAGCTTTAAATGAGTTTCAAAAGCCCACAGGGCAAAAGTCCAAAGGCAAATTAAAACCCAAACAGCAGCAACAACAATTATTGATCTAGTCACTTGGATGGAATCTGAAGATGAGCAGAAATCAGACATGCTGGTGAAGAGACAAGAATGAAAATACCAGGCCAAACTGCTGAGAGAATCTATATGCAAGATTCAAGTATTTAGTGGCTCAAAAATTCAAAGATGACATAAAGAGTGGCAGAAGATGAAACATAACATCAAATTACAGAAGACCACAGCTTGTACACAAGTCGAGAGAGGGAAAAAATTAATAGGTACTATTATATGCATTAAAGATAGTCATGGAGATTGAATTGTATGGTCATTTAAGGTTTTTCCAGCTATATTACTTTTTGGATTTTGTGCTTCTGTAAATCCACTATAGACATTAGACTTTGGTGAAAGAATAAATTAATACACTTTCTATATCTAACAGTGTGAGCCTTTCTCTTTTTCTTTGTTTGAGGGAAATTTCTTCAAGTGGTTTTATTAGCCCATGAGATAAAGGACCAGGCTGTTTTGATGTGGTCCAGTAGAGGGCAATGACACCTATACCCAGTGGCTGTGCTGGTACACCCTGAATAAACACTCTTTAAGTTATAGTGAAAATAATCACACCAACCTCCACCTTAACCTTTCAGACATCAGGTTAATTAGGCAGAACTCCTGTTCATACATACTATCCCAAGGGAACATGGTACTGGATATTTTACTTTTTGATGTAGAGCTGCAGTACTAAGGCACAATTTACATATATGATAGGTGATAATTGGGCCTCAGTGAGCCCATATACTGTGGATAGCTGGTTTAGCTTGAATAAGGTAAGCTTGAAAGCATTACATGAATATCTCTTCTATGACAGAAAAAATTATAAATATTGCCTATTGCTGGAAATGTTGCCCTGTGACTAAGCCAGTGGCAGCCTCCATCATCTAATTCTCTTGCATGAAGATTTATTTTCCTCTGAAGAGAGGCTGAGAGACTCATGATTGCTCAGCCTGGAAAAGAGAAGGCTCCAAGAAGACACTACAGCACTTTCCAGTTCCTTAGAGAGGTTACAAGAAAGCTAGAGAGGGATTTTGGACAAGGGTATGAAGTGATTGGACAAGGGGTAATGGCTTCAAAGTGAAAGAGGGCAGATTCAGGCTACCTGTGAGGAGGAAATTATTTACTGTGAGGGTGGGGAGGCACTGCACAGGTTGCTCAGAGGGTCTATGGATGCTCCATCCCTGGAAATGTTCAAGGCCAGGTTGGATGTGGCTCTGAGTAACCTGTTCAAGTGAAAGGTGTCTCTACCCATGGCAGGGGATTTGGAACTGGATGACCTCAGGGTCCTTTCCAACATAAACCATTCTGTGATTTTAGGATTTTTTTACTTTTTTTTAGCACTTATTTAGCATGGCCTGTCTCCTAAAGATTTCACCATCTAAATCAGTCATAGATTTGTGAGTATTAGGTTGGAACTATTTGAAGTAAAGCAGACTGATAGTACTTGTCTAAGTAGGTCATAAACTGTTCATTTTGGAAATATTTCCTTTAATATTTTAAAAAAACCCCTTCTACTCATATTCATCCATATCTAACCTCCACTATCCTTGTTGATGTGGGCTAAGTTAATTCTCTATACTACTCTCTCTACTGTCTGTTAAGACAATAAATAAGATATTGCCCTAATTAATGGTGCATTTTATAATTAAAAACATTGTTCTCTAATGCACCTTCACTTTGTCTTTCCTTGCTGTGTTAAATTTAAGATAAAGTACAAATTTATCAGAGTATATCAGACTAGATCCCTTCATCATACCCTGATGTAAAGCATCATGGAAATTTATGTATTTTATGTTGCTTGAAGCTTTAATGAAGTTATTGAGAGATTTTATATAGGAAACTAAAAGTTCATCCAAATTCTCAAAGGTGTAAATGATGTATGGATTCTTACATTATGATATACATGGATTATCACTCAAGATCTGTGTTAAGAAGCTTGTATTCCATTCCACTGCAATGACTGGACAAATAAGTTTAGGAGGTCTGATTATTCAGTGATTATGGTTGATGAGTGTACTTAAATCTTAACTCTGTATAGAAATGAATAAAAGGACAAAATCCCTGACCTGAAGATTTTGCAACCTATTATTAGACAAATATGATGATCAGATGGAAGAAGGGATTAGACAGAGGGGTTTTGGGGAAAGCTATAGAGGGATTGTCAAGAATCTGATCGTATGATGACACATTTTAACATGTGTTGACACTTCTTATTAAGAAAATGCTTACATTTGGGAGGGATCTTGTGCTGTTTCAACTGAAATAGGTTTTGCTGAAGGATTGAAGAAAGTTAGGTTCTGAGAGAATAGAATTAACAGGTCAAGGTGTAGGTGAAAGAGATCTGGAGAGGGAGGAATTGATAGGATGGGCATCATTTGCAGAGTAGAAAGAAAAATGGAAAATTAATATAAAGGAAGACTATGGATTTATTTAAGATTCACTCACAGTATCTCAGGTTATCATTGCACTGGGACAAACCTGCCTCTCCTCCATCTCACAGAATTTGAATTATAACACTTACACAAACAATGAGAAAAAGCAGAGGCATTTAACTGGGTTTTATTTGAGGTTACCTCAATTAAGAATGATTTGTCATACTTAACAAATAATTCCTTATTATTAGCTGTGTGGTAATTTTAATGCTATTCAAGTAACTTGGGACTTTGGTGGTGGTGGTGTTTTATTTGCTTGCTCTTCTACTGTGAATACATTGAGGTCATTTTTGATCAGTCTTTGAAAGGTTGAAGATGCCTGTAAAACCCTGTTTCTAGAGTAGTCTGCTTTTGTTTGAAATGGGTAATATATACTTTAGTGTTTAAAATAGAAATGAGTCAAGCAAATCATATGTTTACTATTTCCAGAAACTTTTTTAAAGGTTTGAGGGCTTTTTTTTTGTTCTGTCTAAAGTTATATTAGGCAGAATTTCCACACAGCTACTGCAAACCTGAATAAAATCTGTAACTTCTCATCTAAATTTATCATGAGTTTTTAACTATTTCATGGAAATACATAGGTATTTTTAGCAATGAAAACTGAGTTATGGCTTGGGATTTAAAGTGCTCTAAGAAATTATTAAATTATTTATGAATTCAGGATGGTGTGAATGTACCTCTATGCTATTCAAAACCCAACCTTTTGAAAAAATGGATAATGCTCCATGATATAACCATGATTAATAATTTAGAGGATGATAGATTCTTGACTGTGGAATGCTCCAGTCCTGATGCAGCAGGCTGGCTTTTGTGTCGTGCTTAATATAACACTGGGACAAGTTAGTCATGTCCAGATACAGAAAATTATGGCAGCTGAGATGTGATCCATTTTCTCTAAATTAGATATTGCTCTTCAGATTTCTGCATTGTGTCCTGCCAATAAACCAAGCTGGGTTGTCTCTGGTTTAAGAAGTGACATACTGAGAACCTTGTGGGCTTGTGATAATGACTGGCTTTTTGGCACAGTGCTTTTTTTCTTATTTTAGCCTGCATTTTTTGTGTCATGACTGTGTGTATTCCTTTTCAGTGTAGGTGTGGAGCATCTCTAAGTGTCTTAATGTGCTGAGATAAAGAAATGTGCTCCAGAAATGGAATTTTGAGTCATGGTTAACTCACTTTAAGTATGAAAATGAGTACTTTGGTGCCTGAAAATTTGTTGATTTATTCAGACTTGTCGAGTTAGTGATAACATTAATGTTTCCTTCATGTTGATTTATTTCTTAAAACAGCCACATTGCTCGGTCAATCCAAATACTGTGTGGGACATATTGACAAGATTTATCTTTTCTGATCCATCTTTAGACCTTCACAGATTATATTATGAGATGAGTGACACGAAACAAAAAGGGTTCAGCCCGTCCCAGCATAGTTTATACCTTTTCATGTTGTTTTCTGGGAAATATCCCTATTGTCTCAAGTGTCATCCTATATGACTTCCAGTTTTGGAAACTCCATTCTCATTCTCTTTGTTTTGCTGTGCATTAAGGGTTCCAAAGGCATGGCTCAGATTTCTAAGTCTTGCAAGACAAATATTGAATTCAGATTTTTCCAAGTAAAAAGCCCTTAACATTTATTTATTTGTATGTTTAAATAAACACATATTTTGTTAATCATCTGGGATTTTGGTTTTTTATTTGCAAAATTTGTACAATTGAACCTTCATATAAAATGCCAAAATATGTGACTGGTTTTTAAAATTATTAGTTTTTTATAAATCTATAAAACTTTTTGTTATAAACTTTATTAACAAAAGCAGTAGTTAACAGATATAAAAATAAGCAAGTTACATAACCATGGCAGGCTCCTACAGTCTTTAGCTTTTCCCCACAAATGACATACACAACATTCTTGGCTAGAGCTTTATTCAAAACACATTTCAAAGACACAACTGTAAAACATTAGACCCTTCCAGAGAGCAAATTGACTAATGGGTAGAAATAAGACAGACCTGCTATGTAAGGCAGAAGAAGTCTCCACCTAACCAAAATTCTAGTTTCTGAAAAAGCTGTCACCTATAGAAGTCAGAAAGACACAGTTCTTGCCTTAAATTTACTTTCTAACTTGAGACAACCACAAATGCCTTTATACAGTCTGCAGTCCTCCTGCTTGTATCCTTCCTTTCATTTGTTGTGCTCATGTCTCTGCTGAACATCTTCCCAAGATATGACATCAGTGAAGATTATAGTCAACCTACAATTTGATTTCTGAATGAAATCTTGGTCATCTTCGAGTCTAAAGATTATGTTCACACCCAGCAATACTGGCAAATTGATGTTCTGAGTGAGGCAGACCACCAGTTTCTTAGGTTTTAATGCCTTCATATTTACTTTAGATCTGAGGTTAAGTATTAGTGCCCACATATTCATTCAGAATTGAAACATCTGCATAGTAATTCCTATTTTTTCTCCTTTCCTGCCTTTTATTGCTGAGTGAAAACTTTTTGTCTTATTAAAGAGCCTGTTAGCTTTTTATTTGACAGAGATAATACAAATAGTGAGAGATGGGTGAGGAACTCACAAATCAATCAGTTGAAAAAAATACTGAATCTTCTCTACTTCTCTCAAAATTTTCAGACCTTCCACTTGAACTTAATTAGCTAACTGTTTTTTAATTACATTGTGGCCTTGCTAGAATTCCTAAGCATTATCTGAACAGATAAATATGGAATAGGAAGGTTTTCAAAGAAGAGATTGGTGTCTTGGTGGTTAAAAACAATCTCTTTAAGGGAATATGGAACTTTTGCCACTAGAAGGTAATTAAGGGAATATGGTGCTACCATCTTTGTACTGATGTCCATCTACATGAGCATGACTAACAGCAAACTTTGAGTGCACTGAACCTAACTCAGTAGCAATTCCAGCTGAACTGCTTTGCTGTTGATTATGATGCTGATTTACTTAAATGAATCACTTCAACTCACATTGAAATTTTTGTCAAATGCTGCTGGGAATTTTTCCCCTCCTATAAAACATTATGGGCCTCTTTTGTTTGCAAAACCTCTGGGTTTAAAATTAGGCTAAAGACTGATGAACTATTGAAGAAAATACATTTATTTGGTATATGTTGTAGAATTTTTGGAGTGTTCTGTATAATCACAGAAGAATGATCTCTGCCTGCATGGCTGCATTCTCTCTTTTGACCTGTTAGTCACCTAACACTGATAAACACAGTGATGCAAATTTTTAAAGAATCACAAGCATAAAAGCCACCTTATGATTACCATCTTATTCTAATGATTGTTTCTACTCACATGGAGACAATTAATAACAGTAGGGCATGTGGATCATCGTGCTGGGAAGATGTGTTAATGGAAAATTTCATAAGCCTCAAGGTTTTTGTTTGTTTATTTTTGGGGTGGAATTGAATAAGACAGGAAACAAGGGGGTATTGTAAAGACAAAAGGCTTTTTATAAAATCAAATACTTTAAATATCTTCAAATCCTGTCAGAAAAAGGTGTAGGACTTATGCTTGTGTAGAAGTGACTATGAAATTAAACAGTTTTGAGGCTTGTTTCTGTCAGATGAAAATGTTAAATGAAGTGTTATCTCTTGAAATGTTTTGGTTGTGGTGGTGGCATTGTATAAATGACATAGTTCTCAGATATATATTGGAATGACTTCTCAAATTTAATACTGTTTAGATGTGAAGAGCTGGCTTCAGCCTATCTCAATCTCTGTGATTTAATTCCCAGAATCAACATTTTTGAACTATAACTATAAATAATAAGCATAATCTGTCTGGTCTCCTTTTCTTGATTGTCTGCTGCTCAATAGTGAGATTAAGCAGGAAGATTAAGGTCCTCTCATGTCTTCTAGGACAACACTGAGACAGTAGTACCAGACATTTGTACACGTTTATAGAGACAACATCTACTTGCAGAAATAATGAGAGAATGAGAATAGAGTCAGAATAGAAGGGAAGAATGCATGTGTTTTACTTCAGTTGTTATCAAATAGTTTTTCTGGCTTTCCTAGCTCCAGTAGGCACCAAGGTCATCCACAGTTCACAACAGCTCTTTCCAGATTGTAGATGACATTACATCAGAAAGCACATCCAGTCATTTATGTTCCATTTCTCTTTAATTCTCTTATAAAAATTGCTTCCTACCAGTCTCTTAAACAGACAAAGAATCTTTGAAGTAGAAGTAAAGTAGAATTCACTCTAAAAATGAACATGAAAATATTGTATGTCAAACTTGCTACTGAAGCAAATATAAATGAAGGTAGAGGTCTCTGTCTTACTGATGTTACCTCATTTAAGACACAGAATAATTGGTATTCATAGATGTGATCAACATTTACTGAGTAATGAGCAAATAAACAAGACACCTACTGAGTTGTCTTAAGACACTACATGTAAAAAGAACTAATTATTATTCTCTTTGGAATACAAATCTCCATGCATGGCAAGCTGTGTTGCTGACTGTGTAGAAAATGGAGGACAGTATCAAGCAGGTGTGTTTTTATGAAATATCACACCCTTCATAAAGGCTTTGACAGTGACAGTCCTTCAGCAAAGAAGGAAAAGTAGCCTGAAGAGTCTCCACATGTCCCTTCATGTTTATTGGTGAAATTTCAGTTTATTTAAAGGTTCATTTATACCATATCCATTAGCAGAGCATCTGATCTTATTCCAGTAGTGCATTAGGCAATATGACAAATATCTGTCACATTTTAGTTCCCTCTTCCTCTCCCTGGGGGAGAAGAACTAAATGAATATAGATGCACAGGGATAAATTCAGACCTGCTGTAAGTAATTGTGATTCCATTGATGTCAGTGGAGTTGCACCCTACCACTTTTGATTTGAAACTGGAACAGAGAGCCACATTGTTCTTTGCAAAATAAAAATAAACAGTATGTGAAGATGTTTCCAAACATTTCAATAATATTATCTAGGACAGATTCTGCTCCCAGTTAAAACTATACAATCCATTTGAGTTAGTGATGTTACACAATTGTAAATGGAATCAACCCTATACAAACCTATACAAACATGCAGCTTACAAATGGCTGTGATAAATATATATGTTAGATACATATTTATAGATGTGTGGAGAACAACATGCAAAACTGCAAGTTTGGCCTTCTGTCTTTTAACCAATCAGTCTGTAGGATGAAATGCCTTTGGGTGAGCCATTCTTCACAGTTTTTGTGTTCTCTGTATTTTAAACTGAAAATGGAAATTTAAAAGAAAAAAGTTAAAATAATTTTTCAGGTGAGCTGCTTAGGATTTACTGTGGTCTTATGAGCCACATGTATGCCACTGAACACAGTCTGAGGATTACCAAGATGAGATATCACTTGGATTTGGTTCACATCTTGATGTGATAGACCCTATTTCCAATTTACCCAAGGAAATAATAGATTGAAAATATAAATAATCTCTAGCAATAAGTCTTTGAAGTTAGGATATATATAAAAGTGAAACAGCCTAAGTTTCTGTAAAGTAAGCTTGTGGGAATTCCCTGTTGTTTGGCTGGGGGCTTCCCAAAACCAATGTGTATGATGATTGCTTACTTTGCTAAGAAGAAGAAAAGTAATGGTATTTTTCATCCCTCTTTTGTGAGGTTTTAACTGAACTCACAAATGTATTGTAGTAATGTACTGTATTTAGCAAATAAGAAGGGTTTTCCATCATGTGCAGTGTAGTCAGTCAAGTAGATCTTTAAAATTTAGAGATACCCATCTTTTAAGTCATTGATGAGAAAAGTCACACATTTGTACTTGATTTTATCTCTGTTTTTTAAGAAGTGCATAAATTATGATTTTGGTTAACTCCCTGGGAGTAAAGAGTAGATATTTTCTTTACTCTGTTTCTGTTCTTTCTCTTGGATTGATACACAGAGCCTTCATCAAGCCATACTCCTTTTTATCATGACCACTCCCAAATGTAGGGTCTGACTACTCATTGGTGGCCAGCACATGAAACATCTCTTTGCCATGGCACTTGCTGCCCAAGGGAGTCCCTCATTCCAGCAGAGGAGGAACCTTCCCAGCCCTTCTGCATCTGAAGCAGAACTCTTTATATGGGCCTGGTTGTTGATGAGAGCTGTGTTTGTGGCTGGGCTGAAGCACACATGAAAACTGCCATTAGCACACTGCTTAATGGACCTTTTGACCAGGTCAAGACATTTGACCAGAGCTTTCTCAAATGCAAATATGTTCTGTTGGGTTTTTTGCTCCATCTCTGTGTAATGGCAAGGCCTAACTATATTATGCTCTTTCTATTGTCTCTCAAGGTTTCAGAAACACAGGAACAAGGTCTAGAGAGGTGCTCCCACAGGTGTGAAATGTCATAGATTTATTGTGTGTAGATCCAGCCATAGCATAAAGATCTAATTCAATTTTCACTGCAGTGAGTGCAAATTTCTGTAATTTTAAAGGCCTTTGGTTTATGAACAGAACTGATTTAACTAGATGCAACTGGAACACTGAAAAGTCTATTTGTAATTGTTTTAACACAAAGAGTTCATAAGCTCCAAGCCCCATTTTTGAGAATGACTTCCTATGGAGATTCAAAAGATTTCTGTGGAGGTCTTTTGCAAGAGAAGAAAATTTTTTTCAGAGCAATACATATAATATTACAATTATAAATGGGTTTATGTTGGAGAAGAAAAAGACAAATGCTATCAATACAATTGCTGCCTTTTTCACCTTGACTCTTGAAATCTTGGTGATTTGCATGTAACAAGTTCCTGATTCATATATCTTGAGGTTATCATTTCATGACTAATGCTACCATGATTTCTAGAGACAGAAATTTGACAGACTTTTCCTTCAATTGTCATCTTAACTGTATGAATATTTTTTGTGTCTAATATGTTTTTAGTTACCTACCATAGAGGAATTCTTTGAATCCTATGTTGACCTATTATTGATCATAAGGGGTGGTCCTTTCTCCAGATTCTGGCTCTAGTCCTCTTAGCTGGGAGCAAGGCTTAATAAAACTGAAACAATAAATATCTTATATCTACATAACACTTGAATCCAAAAACAGTTTAAAAAGCAAGGATGAATTCATTTACCACTGAAATGCCAGCCACCTCTGGGGTAGAACACATGGTTCTTATTTTCACAGAGCTAAGCAGCTGTTTAACAGTATGAAACAACAGTACATTATAGTTTAAGTCATGAAATGAAGAATAACCCTGTATCCAATTGAAATTTAAGATTAAACTTAGATGGGGGGGTGGAATAATTACCCAAATTGGTAAAATGATCAGAGCACAAAGACTAACCCTGCTATTTTGGCACAGCGGACCTTCAAAACACTAAGGACTGAGTGTGGTAAGAAACACAATTTTTCATTACATCTAAGAGCTGTTATCTTCAGTTAGATTGAATTTTCTGCAGCAAAATGATTTCATGTTTAAAAATGCCAGTCCATCGATATCCAGACTTTCTGTGGAAAATACATGTCACTAAGACAGAAAATGTTATTTTGGAGTCTGTTGTGGAATTTATGAACAAATAGAGATTGAGCCAGTACCACTAGTAACCTGACTGTTATGCACATCTCCCAGGATGTGGGAGAATGAAATTCAAATTCTTGTTAGGATTACTTCACAGCACAGACTTGGACCTGGGTTTCCTACGTCCCAGAGGACAGCCCTTAATCCTGGACTTGCAGCTATTCCGATCATGGTTTCTTCTTATTTTCCCATGGAAAAAAAAAAAAAAAGAATTAAAAAAAAAAAAATTGAAAGGTCTTGGGTTTGGCTCAGTGAGAATGTGAATTTTGCAATTTCAAAAACTTTCCTGGAACAGGAAAGATATTTTCCACCCAGTTTACCTCCTGCTGCAATGTATTCGTTTGCAATATGATGAAAAGTTACTGAAGTTACTGCAATATTATCATAGAGGGAAGACAATTGCTCTGTAGGATTCATATGGATTTATGTTATACTATAATGTTTCTACACATTCAGCTATATAGCCTATGTATCAGACTAGGTCATCAGAAAATTTAATCTCAAAGTGGCAATGTATCTAGCAATTTCAGCAATCAACTTTAAAAATATGCTGCCAATAATACTAAGATGAACACACACATACCTGCTCTTAAGGTGTAGTCGATATCCTCTCAAAGACCTGCTTACAGTAGCCAGTAAGCAAACACCACTGGAAGGGTTTGTGTGTCCCTGTTCCTTCCAGGATTAGCAACCTGACCATGCCTGCAGAGAGACCTTTTCACATTCCTCTCTGTTGGGCAGGCTAAGGAGTAACAAGATATTTTTGTAGTTAAGGAGTGCTATCACTTTCTTTTGTTTTTGGCAATCACTTCCAGTAATATTCATGTTCTTGTAGATGCCACTCCTGATACTGGTAAAAACCAATATCTTTTATCTATCAGGAAAATATTGATCAAAAAATAGATTTAAAACTGTTTACATGCTTCAAATCCCTCCAGGTCAGATGTCAACCAAATTCTACCAATAATGAACAATGTTTGGTTTGATTCCATGATGATTCTTCCATTCTATATCAATGCACTGAGCCTTCAGGTCTAATGAGGTCTATTGATTCCTGCAGATTTCTAGTGTTTAATAATCTGTCAAATTCATTAACCATGTTACTGAAAGAGTAATTTTAAAGAAACATTATTACTGTCAGCAATATAATTTATGCCTGGTATATGGACACTAAAGGTGTTCTGCCCAGGAACTGTGAAGTCAAAGAACACATTTCACTGAGATTTGGATGAGCTCAAAATATTTGTGCAACCCCATTGGCACAGAAGTCTAGCATTGAAGAAACTTGAGTCTAAAGATTCCTCAAGTCTCTTGTTCTCTTAAGGCCAACTTTTATGAAAGTCAATGGGAAGGCTAGTTTCCAACAAAATTAATGACTGTATATTAATGGTTATTCAGAAAATTGAATTGTTTGGTCTTTGAGGAAAACACTCACCCTTTCTATTGTATTTGGACCACAGGAGGAGTGGTAATGTTTTTAAAAAGGTAGGAATGGTAGTATGGGGTTTGGGAGAGAAAAACCAACTCTAGTAATAAGAAAAAAAATTATCAGAAAGATTAGTCAAAGAACAGAAAAGAAGAAATGATAGCATCCAGAGCTTCTCAACATAAATCTTATTTCTAGTCTGATGGACTAGATACTGAGGCCTTTACAGTTAAATCAAATTAAACCTCAGTTGGCATGTATATAGTCACATGTATACATAAATGTAACGTGTATAAAAAGTCAACACCAACATAAAAATATATTAGATGTTCTTGTTAAGAATAAACAAACATTGCCTTGTTTGGCAGAATTTTCAAATGCATATTGCTTCCTTTATTTATTTTTTTATTACAATAAAAATGTGTTTTTTATTAAATCTATTGTTATAAAGAAATTAGGCCCTGAAATCTGCCAGCATGGCTTTTTTTCCATAAAGTGGGAAAAAAAAAAAGTCCTCCTGTTTTAGATACTTGAAAACATTAGAAATCTGAAAATGAAAAGACCAGCCTTTGCGTAGCAAATTACTCCATAAAAATAAAAAGAATTCTTCTGTGTGAACTTAAATGGTTTGAAGGCAGAACACAGCAGAAGAGAATAGCGTGCATGGTCATAAAGGAAAACAGAGGGTTTAAGTCAATCTTTACAGATGTATCAGAGCCATTCAGGAAGAAAAATCATAAAAAATATATAAATCAGCGGCCATTTCAGAGAGGTTTGGGTCTCATTCCTACCCTGCTGGGGCAAAGATTATTTTCTTAAGCCTGTACTTGTAATGAAAATTCCAAGAAAGTCCTTACAAAAAAGTCTTTTTCTTGATCCGTTCCTTAACTTTCAGCAATATGGACAGAATTTTACAGCCTTTCATCTGTATTAAGGGGTCTGACTTGCACGGCCTAAGCTTTCAAACTTTACTATTCAGGGTACTTAGGTTCTCCTTTCATCCTCTGCTGTGATTTAACCTACTCTTCATACTGCACCTTACAATGCCCTTGTGTCCATCAACATTTTTTTACTGTCACTAATTCTGTGTAGCAGGTTACATAAAACTCAGTGATATCAAGCTGTGCTTGGGCTCTGTTCCGAAACTGGCTTCACAAATTCTCAATACAAGACAACCCTTGCTCCAGAGAGTAAAGCATTAAAAGCAATAGGAGATTGACTGGAAGCTTTCAATCTCACAATTTCATCTGTCCAAGATCCCAGGATCAGCCAGTGGGAAAACCAGAAATAATATCTTATCTCTGAGTCCCTGAACACAGCTTGCTGTCTCTTTTTGCCTGATTACTCCTTTCTGCCCCAGGAACTTTCTTAGAGGCTGCTGTAGCTGCCTCTGAACATTCAACTCAGTAAAACATCCAGGTATTATGGCCCACGTCACTTGTCAAGGTAGAAATGGTCTGAGTGTTCAGAATGGTCTGAGTGTTCAGAATGGTCTGAGTGTTCAGAGAGTAAAGTGTTATTGGGGGTAAAAAATGAATGTTTTTTTTTTCATTTTGAGAGGTAATCAATGAATTGGCTGATAGCAGAAGGAGACAGCATAATTCATCTGGACTTTAGCAAAACCTTTGACAAAATGCCAATCAGGGAGCATGGTGAGCTCCATGATGGCATCAGGATCTGATAGGTGCAAAGACTTAATAATTAGATGTGTGACAACATTCAGATAGTATTATATAGGTGAAGGAAAGACTTCTGGGAGAAATAAAACAATTAAAGGCTTCTGTGACTTGGGATTGTGACCAGTTCTGCCCAAGAGCTATGTGTAGACTTTGTTCTTGTGTGCATTTCCTGATTGTGAGTTGAATTGCTGCAGTGTCTTGCTTCATCATGAGGCAGCTGCAGACAAGTTTAAGCAAAACTGCCAGCCTTCCAATGGATATTGGGAAGAAAATTTAAAAGAAACCCCATTGATATGAGCACCTACCATATTGAAGGTATTGTGTGTCAGCTGTGGTCTGTCACATGGTTCTTTCATGTATATCCTGCTAGTTTGAAATGGCTAGAGGCACCACTCGGCAGAGGGGTTACACAATTTTTTATGTTTCAAAAGGTCCTGGACAGGATGCCACCAAAACCTGGGTAGTCCTGGCTGGTATAATGAAGCTATAGATATCTGAGTAAAATTGTAAGAGACCTGTGGTTGCTTGAGACTGCCAAACTCAAGCTCTGCTTTCAGTCTACAATATTTAGTAAGGCAGCATAGTCAAGCTACCACCCATGTCTGTAGCAGACATCACTTTGTGAAGAGATATTGGCAGAATACTGCTTGCTCAGTAAGTTTGGAAGTCTGTCTGCTTTCAGCTGGTTGTCATCTCATAGCTGAAAGCAGTCTTTGATGTGAGTCTGAAATGATGCTGGTGGTCACAGCCCTGTATCTGCTGCAAAATGTTTATCTGTGTCCACACTGCAACGGTGCAAATATGGACTTGGAGTTTCTATTGTCCCACT
Source organism: Oenanthe melanoleuca (assembly GCF_029582105.1). Taxonomy (NCBI): domain Eukaryota; kingdom Metazoa; phylum Chordata; class Aves; order Passeriformes; family Muscicapidae; genus Oenanthe; species Oenanthe melanoleuca. The sequence continues at coordinate 14,761,604 of NC_079335.1, forward strand.
GGACCATGCTATGAAAGGAACACCCACAGGCCCTTCTGTTTGGGGATGTACAGAGATATGGGCAAGGACCTATTAAGGGTTGCCTTCCCACAATAAGGTAGATGTAGGGACCTCTGGAGTCTGTTGGCTACACTGGTGGAAGGTAGATGAGCTGAGATGAATGCCACCACTGAGATGAGCTGAGATGAATGTCTTTCAAGGAAGGAAGCACCAGTGATAGGGAGCTTAGGAAAGCAGATTTACCAAATCAGATGAAGGGACTTCTGGCACAGCCTTGCAGATCTGATTATGGTGTAGCACAAGTCTGGCATACAACCAAAATTTCCTTTCCTTATGGGCAGAGATTGAGATTGTCCTAGCAGTGAGGAGGCCATTAGTGAATAGGATAGCCTGGCTCTGTTCTTGAACAGTTTTATCCCAGCTAATTCATAGGATGCTCTTTTTTTTTGTCTTACAGAAGATGTCCACATGTATTATCCTTTGCAAGACAGAAGAGACAGAACTTAAATGAAATCCAGTCTCAAACACAATGGGGATGTTCTAGCGAGCATGGTGGCCCACCCAGATTTTGGAACTCTTTACTTTACAGTCTGAAGAACATGCATTGGTGTGGGAAATGTAAATTTTGATTAAATAACTAAGGCCAAGGACTTTCTTCTATCCAAGTTGATGTAAGGGGCCTGGTAAACTCTTGGTATAGTTTTCATGCAGAAATTGCAAAACCAAAGGTTAAATTTAGCCTAATGTCTCTCAAAACATTAACAAAAAATCAAAGGGAACAAACAATCTGTTAATTAGGTTAGCTGCTTTGGACTTGTATTTAGTTTCCTACACATCCAATGGCTTGATTTTCAACCTCTTGCCAGTCATCTAAGGTGTCCTAAGTCACCTTTAGATTATTTATGTGTATACATTCATTATAGATGTCAAAATGTCTTTAAGACACATTTTCTTTTCTGGCAGAGTAATTCCAGAGTATTTGCACTAATTTTGGCATCCTGATATTGTCACATGAAGAGTGTGTGACTCTTTTCTTCTTTTACATCCTTGGGGATAGGTCAAGACCAGGCTGATTTGGTATGGAATTGCTACACTGTAGGAAATGTAAAATTGATTACTTGCTTGCATGCACTGAACAGAATTTAGGAGGAAAGGGGCTAGTTTGCTTTAAGATCCTGGTGTGAAGAAACAGAAATATAGAGTAATTTTTAATTAAAGAGCACACAGTAAAAAGGTGCTGCTATAATTGACAGCACTTCCCCATTTAAGGGTCAAGCAACAGGAAGGTACATGACTTACTAAAATATAAGACTGGGAACTATCACTGAGAATTTTAGGATGTCATTCCTTCTCTGTTGGGACAGGATCCAGAGAGCAGAGGTAGCACTGTCTTTTGTCTGAAGATTTCCAAATTTCTTTTAAAAACTTTTCCAAAATAGCAATTTCACAAATCATCTTAGAAGTGCCACAGATGAACAGAATTATTGACTGTTAGGAATATGATACTTACTTGCTAGGAAAATAATAAAGTGAGAGTACTAGCAATTCTAGTAGAATATTTCTAGTATAGGCTGCTGCCTTCATCAAAACCAGAGAAAGTACTTTGTGGGAAAGAAAAGAAGGAGGATATGAAACAGCAGAACAAAAAGTTTGGATGTTAATGTGCAGTTTTTCTAGTTTGTTTTCCAAGAGACTCAAGAATGATTAAGCTGAGCAGACATTCCTTGGACAGAAAGCAAACTTTTATAACCAGGCAGGATCCTGACATTCTGAAAGAAGACAATACTTTTGAAAAAGAAGCTGTGAGTCTGCATATGACATAACAAATGACATTCAACCCTCCACTGTGACTTTTTGAAGACTCTAACAGGTCAGCATATTTTGAGTTTTGAAAAATCAGTTTGCCATATACAAGCACACACAAATACACAAAAATACCTGAACGTTCTGGTTTGTGGTACTGTTTGTCCTAGCATTGTTAGGTTTTCTGTGTGCTTTGCTTTGTGCCAGACTAAGAATTCTTCACCCAGGGTATTGAAAATAACTGAAAAAATCTGCTTATGTGCTTGAATAAGTAAAATTCGTGTATGTTCTTTTGTAAAAATGCAGGTATTTTCTAAATCCTATTTTAAAAGGGGGCTTAACCTGCTGAAAAAAATTGCAAAATTATCTGTCTTTGCTCATACTACAGCTTCAATTCTTTATTCAAAGCTAGAGTAAATGGCTTCTACCAAAGAAGGCAAAGCTGGTTCAGTCTATTCTCAGATGAATGTCTTTATCTTTATAGACTCCATTGGCAGCAATTAATTTAAATTAAAATATTTTCATCCAGGTTATATCTCATTTCCCCAGTCTTCCTAAGTCAACAGAGAGGCAGTTTTATCTGGTGGGTATTACAGACCATTTTAGTTTACTATAGAGACTATCAAGAAGTTTAGTGAAACTTCCATCCTTATTTAAGCACAACAGCCACATATATACCTGCATCTCCCAAGTGTTTGTGATATCATTGCAACATATATTTTTTCATATTTTACCCCCATTATTTCATACTGAAATATAATTTCTTAGTGGTTAGACAAATGTAAGAGGACCTCATTATGTCCAATTTTCAAGGATAAGGTATCCATGAAAAGGATGTATCTGGAGTATATAAGAGAGTGTCAAGTTATATTTTTAGAAAGTTCTTCATTGGGAAGTGTCAGAGGAGAATTATTGGAGAGAAACAGTCAAAATTCATGTGTTTCATGAACTGGTTATAGATTTATTTTTATTTTTACTTTGCAAGACTTCAGCAGTCTCAGGAGTTATCCACAACATTTTTGACAAGCCATCAATGACCAGGCAAATAACCATATTATTAAGGTTATCTTCACAACAAGGAAAAAAAACAACCCAAAACTGGCAATTGAACCATAGAGTTGAAAGTAACTGAGCAAGGATACTGAGGGCATAGAGACTACAAATTGAAACAGGATAACTAATTGGTAGGAGTGTGAAAAATCAACTTAAAATAAAATATTATTATTAGCTGAACACAACAAAATACTTAACCATATTAATAAATTCTAGTGAAATAAATAATTGATTTAAAAGTTATGTAACTTGTCTGTGTTAGAAACAAATTACTCATTATGTTATGCTTAAGGATGGCAAGAAGAATTGATGATATGGCTTGTTTTCCTTCCTAACATTAAAAGTTTTTATGGAGTGCTTAATTGTAAATGAAGCCAAAAAATTGCATTTAAGATCAATTATCTTCAGCTTTTCTAACAGGTTGGTCTGATTTCCAGGTCTGTATTGTCTGTGAGTAGGTCTGCAAACCCTGAAGCTCTGAACATCAAACTCAAAGAATATGCTGAGGCATTAAGATAGCCAAAAACTGTGGATGATTCTTACAAGGAAGTGCAGGAACACTTGGAGTGCTTTGTGGACCCAATCATTCAAGGAAAACCAGACCTCTAACTTTTTTTTTCCTAAAAACTGCTTTAGGAGAAGCAGATACCTAGAACTAAGTCTGACATGTGGGTCCCAAAATATGAGCTCTCCTCACATATGCTGGCACTTGAACCTCCTTCCTTTCTTTCTTTCCTTCCTTCCTTCCTTCCTTCCTTCCTTCCTCTCCTTCCTTCCTTCCTTCCTTCCTTCCTTCCTTCCTTCCTTCCTTCCTTCCTTCCTTCCTTCCTTCCTTCCTTCCTTCCTTCCTTCCTTCCTTCCTTCCTTCCCTCTCTTTCCATGTCTTACTTATCACAACATCAACCTGACATGTAGAAGAGCAGATTAAATTCCTTTTTTTGTCTGACGGTGCCACTTTTACATTTTATACAACTGCTCAAAGTAGGAGGCAACAGAGTGCATTTCAAACAGCTCTGCCAGTCCCTCTTCTTGAAACTGTAATGACCAAATATTTGACAAGAATGTGAGCACCAAACTACACCTTGTTGTTTAAGATGCACGAGCATTAGTCAGGAATCCAAATCTTAATGTAGAATACTTGAATATAAATTGAAACGAGGACTGGGAAAAAGATCCCTGCCTTATCAAGTGAGTTTCCTCATGCACACACTACTCTAATAGAGCCATAATCATACACTTCTCTACTCTGTACCAGTGAATATTTAATTATTCCATGCAAGTTTAAAGACTTTGAGCAGAAGAGGACTGAGGACATCTTGTCACAGACTATTTTATATCTTGGTCACTTACGTATTCACTGAGAAGATAGGAAATGCAGTTATAATTTTTTCTGGGCAAGTGAAGTCACTTTCACATTTTAAGAAGAACCATTGCCACTAACCTACTCTATAACTTAAACCAAGACCCCAGACTTTTTTTTTGTCAAGTCTAAATGATATGTATTCTTTGGGAATATCTTGGCTGCAGACCTTGCAGGTTGATCCCCATTGCATTTTTGTGAATAGCTGCCCAAGGCTTGTGCAATTTTAGGTCTATGCAGGTATTTCAATATTTCGCACCAAGGTACCCACAGACTTACAGTGTCTCATAGGTCAAATATCTGTACAGAGATAATTAAAATTGAGTGTCTTTTCTGTTGAGTAGACACAGATACCAGAGTCTTTTGGTCATGAGAGCCCTTCAGCTGGTGTCAGCTCACTAAGGGGTGCATTTGACAGCAGATGCTAGAGCTGCACTCCACACCAGTCCTCTGAGTATTGGAAATGAATCAGGCATTAATTTGAAAGTAAAAAAATGTTTGTTTCTAATACTGGTATAATATGATTTATTAAATACAGCAGATGAATGTAGCAAATTAATGTTACAAGGATATGAAAGGTTATTTATCAAATACAGAGTAATGAGAATACAACACACAAATTAATCTGATCATAAGAGAAAAGCTCAGCACACATACTAATTGCTGTTAGTAAACTGTGATGACCTATGGTCCCACTCAATCCAGGAGGTATTTTCAATATAAGAGGAAATAAATTGGGTCTGACTGTGTTTTCACTTACATGTGTGCAAAGAAGGAAACATTCCATTAAAAATGATGAGGCAAAATGAGCAGAGGTTTGAGATCAGAACACAATCCCTGAAGTGTTTTGCTATATCTTAATCAGTCTTTATAAGAGATAAGTGTTAAAAGGATCCTCTTGAATAATATTATCCTTCATTTCTTCTTCTGCATTAGTGTTACTTCAGATGCTATCAAGCATCAAAGGGGAGTAAAGAAAAATGTGTCTGCAGGCCTGCACCCATAGGAGGTATTGCATAAACATAGAACACAAACCTGAAAAAAGCTTAAAGTACAATAGAAAGACAATGATATTCAGAAAATATAAATATCTCTGATTTAGGGACAGGCAGACTAAAATTATTCTTGGCTAAAAATATGGACCCATCTTTGTCAGATAGAGTAAAAATACTTTAAATCTTAGAGACAGATTATTCAACCTCTGTACTATGAAATGAGGATAGTAATCATCTTTGGCTTCAGCAGAAAACTTCAGCCTGAATGAAGGGTGACAAATGTCCCTAGGTTAGAACTTGACTTTCTAAATGTTCACCAGTAGAGCATAGGAGTTGCTTTGACTTCAAACAAAGATGCTCCTGGCACAGGTACAAGTCTGTCTTCTTCCCTTCAGGAAAGCTTTTCAGATGATAATTGATTTCTTTGGCAATGAGCACACTGACAGGATAATGGATCTGACACATGCCTTTTAAATATCAAGAAAAATGCACTTTTTTTTGACATATAAAAAATAGTTGTCTGAGAAACAGGTGGGTGATCAGACATCATTGCTAAAATCTGAAATATCTTCACAATTTGGTTCCAAAACTGGCAAGAATCTCCAACTCACAATAATGCAAAATGTTTTGAGGACAATTATCTTGTCAAATTTGTAATCATTTTTAGCTAAAACCTCATTAAAAAATCAATCTGTATTTTATGGTAAGCTTTTATGGAGGGAGATGCACCTTAAACTGTATGTATAGGAGCTTCTTGATAGAAATTGAACTCTTCTCTACACAATCTGAGTAAACTCCAACCAATAGTGGACATTGCATCATGTTATTATTAGTACAAATAGTGAAAGTCATGGTACAGCATACACACAAGAAAGCAACATTTCTCTTCCTCAGCTCTTTCTGAGTTGTAAATTGTGAATGAAAAGAAAATTGATGTTTTCCTTCGTGTTTAGTTTCCACATGAAATATATACACTGATTATGAAATAGTTTAAATGATAAAACCCAGTTAGGATGTTATGTTACGTCTTACTAAAAGTGTGTTTGTACTAAAATGTGTTTGGCACTGTTCAAATTTAGTTTGCCAAGTAATCTGCTCAGATATTAATATCTGATGTGCTATGGGCTCTGCAGTGGCTTGAGAGAAGGTATAACAAACTTCCCAGGCTTTGGTTACGTATTAACCAGTGGCTTGTAGAACAGATTCTGATGGAGGTGATGAGAGCTTCTTAAATACAGATGTTTCCAAATACATAAAAATGATCCAATAGTCTGGATATCTCTGTAACTCCAGAAATATTTTGAAAAGCACAGTGAGACATTTGCCAAAGGTTTAGACATTGACAAATAGTCTCCTTTGAGCATGTGAGTTCACTGCCATTCAGCCATCCATCCACTGGGAAATGGGATTGTTCATCAGCACTGGGGGCAATGAAACTGTCAGACTCATTTGGTCACGTTCAGAATGAGATCATGTGGTTTGATCTCATTCAAAATATGATTATTTTTGGTTTGGGTGTGACTTGAGGTTTGAATGTCAGGAAATGCAAAAAAAATAGAGGGTGGAGGAGCAGAAACTAGGAATTTTGAATTAGAATCAGAGAAAGAGAAACAATCAGAACAGATGCCTTTAGGTTGGTCTCTACTTGCTGAGTCAAAAGCAAGTCTGATATCATCAAAAGAAATAATGCTTATAATTTAATGCATTCCCTATACATGTTTACTCCTCAGGAGCATTTATCCCCCTGCTGAGAACCTGCTAACATCCAGGCCTTATCAATGTCACCTCCCAGCCACAGTTGTCTTTATAGCTACTCTTGAGTTTAGAGCAGAGATACTGCACAGACCAACACATCAAGTGTCTCTGGATTCTGTAGTTGCACCTCATCTTTCAAGAACATACAATGAGGTTTTAAAATTTCTCACCTACTCACAGATGTCCACTTAATTTTTAAGAGTTATGCTAGTCTTGCTGTGGGCAGGCTTATTTTATTTTTTGTTTAAGAATGGAGTCTTTTAGCTCTGGGGGTCAAATCATTGGACAGAAATTAAGTAAGTGCTTGGATATGTGCTACCAAAGTAACACATAGGGATTGGTATTTGTGCAATTGAGAGAAACTCCATGAGCCAGGCACACTAAGTAAGATCTGACCAAACAGAATGAGTCATTAGCTTTTTGTGATGATAGGTAAGAACATGAAAGAAGGAAAAAAAAAAAAAGAAAAGAAAAGAAAGTAAAGCTCTAAGGATGATTAAGTTGGTTTAGTGCTTTGATGGTCATCTTTAAAATCAGATTATTAAGAAATCATACAATTTGAGGGAGACTTGGTCTGATTTGAAATTTCTTTCCATAAACAAATGTCCTTACTTTATGGCCAGGTGTTTGGCAGTACATCCACTGAGGGAAAAGTCAAGGAGTTGGCTGATTCATGTTCTGTGGTGTTACACATGGTTTTGACAGTCCAAGGAGGTGTTCTGGTTCACTGTGTTTTCTGTGCTTCACCTATTGCTGACAGGCTGTGGTGGAAGGAAGGGCACAGCTCCATTGCCCACAGGTGGCAGCTGGGGCAGGGTCCCCACACCAGGAGCCATTGAGGCAATTGCTTCTGCCCACCACTGCTCATCAGATAATCTTGTGCATCTCTCTTGCCAGCCCTTCTCCAGCACTCAGCTAACTGTGGCTGAGTAGCAACAGGCAGGAGAAAACAAATGCTCACCAGGAGTACTGAGTATCATGGATGGGCATGTCCCTAAGTATTATTTCATATTTAATTGGCAGAGTGTCATTAGTATGGTTACATACTAGAGGAATGTGTTTCTCCAGTGCTCCACTGCAGAGCTGCAGTTTGACCTGCTCCCTGACCTGCTCAGGCTGGAACAGAAATGAGAAATGAAATGTCAAATGATATCTGCACTTATGGCTCGAATGTAACCAAAGCCTGCAGGTCTGTGGATAATGTCTTAGCAAAAGAGAATGTTTTTGCTTTTCCAGTGATTCCTGTAACTGATGGCTGAGGCTCTGGGGGTGAAGGCAGGAGGTACAGAGCAGGATCCACCACACCAGCCCACCCTGCTCTCTGTGGTGACCCAGGCACAGCTCAGGATTTTGCCATCACCCACTACAGACTGCTGTGGTTCTGTGAGGTCATATAACCTTGTCGTGTACTGGCAGTAACAGATATCAATTAACAGAGATAACTTTGCATCTGTTGGCAAACTGTCATTTAAGCAGGGTGGGGAGATGGAGAGATTTTCATTGACCTGCTTTTTGAAGCTGCTTTGCCCTTCTTCCAAAGAAGTTACACCTTGTCATGGATAAATGAGATTCTGTACATCCCAGAATTAATTATTTAAATTCCATTAGCTTATTAATAGTACACAATAACTCTGCCTGCACACCATTTTAGGTTTTCTTCTTTTTATTAAATTGGTATTTTGATCGATTTTACACAGAGTAAAAGTGGGTCTTAGGCCAGGATCTTGCAAAAACCTTCACAGTCTTTATAAACTCAGGATAATATTTTGTATTGAGGTTGAATATTCATAACAACCCGCTGCTGAATAGGAGGGATCCCACTTGCTCTTTTCTTCTCTTCCAATTCAGCTTCTTTACTGCGCTGGTCTACAGTCACTTACTTTACTTTGACCCCAACAATCTTCTGATCTTTGAAAAGTCAGTTCTTTTCACCAAGCAAACTCATAAACCATTTAAATATTGCTTTTTCTTGTGGGTTTCTTTAGGTGGATTACTTTCCTGTAAGTGTGGAAATCCAGAAGATAAGGGGCTAATATGTATGTCTTAGACACCAAGAGCCAGATGCTTGTGGAGCCAGCCAAGAATTGTTTGCAATAACCAAGGGCTGTTGATAATAACACACTGTGGAAAAGAACAAGTTGTGGCAGGAGAAGGGGGGGATGTTGAGGCAGGGCAGCACTTTTCCAGGACAAACATCCTTGTTCTAGTACCTAGAGATAAGCACAACAAGAGCAGGAATGAGATCAAGAAGTGGGTATGGATTGTAGAGGGATATCAAAACCACCCAAGACTGCTGAAGCCCTCCAACCCTAGAAGAAGAACAGACTATGATAACTATTTTGCATAGAAAGCAAGAAACTTACATCCAGGGTGGGGAAAACCTATCTGTTTTTTTCCTCCCTCCCTCTCTTTTCTCCCTTCTTCTTTCCCTCCCTTACTCCTTCTCTCCTTCTCTCCTTCCTTCTCCCTTTACCTAAAATCTACTGCCAAGTGCTTATATGGTAGGTCAGGGACTAACATGCCAATTTCCAATCTAAATACACAATTTACTAATAAAACTTTGTAAGCCTTTTAAGAAGAGAGGAACCCCTGACTTTTGTCAGTATTTTCACCCACGAGCATCTATGAATCTTGGGTGTTCCCTTACACTTCAGGGTGGGACACCACAGTAAGTTAAGGTTTTGATTAGGTTAATGAGCTGATTTACAGAGGGTCTGTTAATTTTTGGGATGGTCTGGTGCAGTTCAGGGGTGGGGAAGGTGTGTAAACAGAACTGACCTGGCTCTCTCTCATTGGGCTGTGCCAAACTGTTCACACATGTTGGTCACAGTGTGTATGGCTTCATAATTAGTTCCCAGAATTAATTCCCATGAATACCAGCAGGAGTCAAGTCAGCTTGACAATGGGATCTGAATATTTTCAGGATGTAGATAATCACTGCTCAGTGTAAGCTTAGCAAATTCCTTGCTAGTTATTATAATCTGCAAATGCTTGAAAAAGCAAGATAAATAGACATTGACAGTGGCAGAAACAGTCAGCTGGGCTCAAGCACAGGGCTGAATCAAAACCCAGGTGGGAGCCATAGGTGTTCTGCTCTGAAATGGAGACTTTTACAAGAGAAATCATTCTTTCTTACTTGTCTTGGTGAAAAGTCTGGTGTAAACAATTACGTAAGCAGCTTACATACCAAACTGCATTTCTGTAAATTCCCTATCCCAACTTTTTTTAAAATCTAGAGTTGATCCCATGCCTTTTTTATGGTTGGGTATCTGGGGGATTCACTGCATGAAAATGCTGAAATGTCCATTCTGTAAGTTAGAAAAAGGAAGCATGTTTCACTCCCCCTCCACTATTATAACTTCCCATGAGTTTATCTTTGCTTATTCCTGAGCAAATGGTACATTTCTTCCCACAAAATGATAGCCAAATTGCATTTGCTTGATACTTCAGAAGTTTCCAAGTCACCATATCAGGTTTAATAACAGTTTATATTTAAATGCATACTGAAAATATCTGTGCTATGCAGTGCCTGATATTGAAACAAGACTCACCCTAAGGCTGGGATCTGTTCTCTTTGAATATTAGTGATACAGCTATTAACACAACTGACCAAAGGATTCCTTCACCAACTACTCCCTGGCTCTCCTAATGGGCTTATCTCCTCTTTGTGCCATAATGGCATTTCCTATGGTGGGTTCACTCCTCAGCATTTTCTGATAGCCCCTTTTTCCAGTCCTGGCCTTTAAAAAAATAGCAATGACAGTGAAAAAATTCCTAGGTGGCCTCATTTGCTCAATTATAGTGTGTTAAACACAATATATTGAGCTCTGTGCAGAATGTATCAAAGCTGATTTCTGCACAGATTAATGTACCAGCTGGGGAACTCAGATGAAAAGTGGATCTGACTACCAGCCACTGCTTTGGGAGCATGAGCCTGCATGGCCCTTTGAGGTGTGATAAAGTACAGCTTGTTTAGATACAGCTTATCTGCCTCTGTACACTGCTCTCTTAAACTGTAAATGCACCTCCATGGATGCATACCTGAGCTCGAGCAGCTTAAAACCAAATATAGCAAAAATCCCCAACAGAGAAACAAGAACCTTAGGATTTCTAATTTGGCAAATGAAATGAAAAATATCAGCACCCACTTCAGAAAGCCATATTTATCAGGTATTGCAGGAAAGTCAGTACACAACCCGAGTTTGATAACTCTATTTTGTTTTCAGAAGTGACATAGCAAACCTCGTTCTACTTGTATAACATCTAATTGAAGTACAAAGATAAATGAGAGGGATTTAATTTTTTAATTAAAAACTCCCTGCAAATATAGTATTTTATTCAGGTATGACCAAAACAGGCAAAACATTTTGTTTTTACAATTCAAAGTCTTGTTGGAGTAATTAATTTTGAAAGTATGAAGGTCCATTAGGGGAAGGGTATACACTACTGTATTGCTCATCTTGTAGCATAAACAGGGAGCTTATTTGTCAAAGTCAAGAAATAGTTCTTTTTGGAGACATTTTCAGCTAGATTAATTATTTATTTGCTTCTGTCAGTAATTTTAGGTTAGGGTCCAGACCTTTTCGAAAACCCACACTTAATTTGTGCCGTCCCTGCTGCAGTTCTAAAGCTGGTGATGTTAAGGATGTGTTGAACTGTGTTCAGACAGCTTTGACCTGCCCAAGGGATTTGCAGCAGGATTGCTGAGGCTTAGTCTGAGTGCATTATTACCCTGTGTTGTATCCCACATCTCACATCTCACCCCCTTGGGTCCTGGCTGGAGGGTGCACGTGGGGCCGGAGGTCGCTGATCTTGGCTGAAGAACCCCAAAAGTTTTGGTGGGAGCTCATGAGGCTGCTGTGCTCAGAGGAGCCCAGGGCCTTTGAGGAGTGGTGTGGAGCCAGACAGGCTCTGGAGGAGGTGAGGAGGGACTGTGACCCCGAGGCAAACCCTGCCTGCAGATCTCCAGCACGCAGGTTCGGGCACGCAGACTGCACCATTCCTCTGCTGCAGCCAGCCAGCTCTGCAGGCTGCTGCAAGGTAAGTGGATTAATGGTCTGGCTCTTTTTCTCTCCTCTGGGGTAACTTGGGGAGCCAGGAGAGAGCAAATCTGCTCTCATGACAGGACTTGCCCTTTCTGCACATTGCACGAAATAGCCACAGCCACCTGTAGGGCTCCTCCAGCACAGACACTCTGCTTACTCAGGCTGGAGGGGGTGGCCATGGGTTTGGCCAGTCCTGCTGCAGGTCATGACTTCCTGAGGTTCAGAGTCCTTGGCAAGGGTGGCAATTGGAGCCTCAACTAGAGCCAAGCACATGCTGTGGGCAGCCTGCCTGTCTGTGGCTGCTCAGCCCACCTTAAACTGGCTCTCCACTGAGCACTGTAGGCAGACACTTTCCAGGGGAAATATATTTTCTCCTCTGTCTCATCTATAAGAAGGATGTACTAGGAAGAGGAGGCCTGCAAGAGTCTCTCCCTTCCCCACAGATTTCTACTAGAACAAGACATACTGTGGACTATCAATGTTTTGTGAATTTTTCTGTTTTCCTGCTTAAGTAGTTGGTTCAACATCTTGCATAACAAAATGCTAGGCATAAAATATAAATCTTCACAATGTCTTTCCTGCATCTAATAAACATCCAAATGATTGAAGTTTTAAATAACCTAAGAAAACTAAATTCATTTCTTTAATTTGCGCTTCCAAAGAAAAGGGTGCCTTTGGGTCCTTGGCAGACAGAACATTGAACTCTTTTCTTTTTTTTCTTTTCCCAGATGTGAAGATAATTTAATCTTCTTTTCAGGTTTGGAAAACTAAGCTCCTACAAGTAGAGGTAGGCAGTTCATAGGAAAGGGAATCCAGGCTCTGCTATGTGGTCCTGAAAGCTGCAGGCTTGGTAAACAGCAGATGACCATGTATTTAACTATGCAAAAAAACCCTATACAAGCTAAATATTAAATGATATTTAAATTAGAACATAAATATAGCTATGCATAATTCAACAGGAGGATGCCTCTGCAGTCAGAGCAGACAGGAGGTCAATGACCCTTGATGATAGCTCCTTCAAGTATTAATATTAAGTCTATATAATGAAGTCAGTCCTTGCACAAGCTTTATCCTCAGCCTGTGTGGGGAAGTAGGGTCATCATCCATGATCAACACATGTGTAGAGAGTGTGGTTTGAATCTCCCCTATGTTTAATTTGATGATTAACCTTCCTGGCTTTCCACATTTGTATTCAGAGTTTGCTGATGCTATGCCTTCCATTAGAAAGGCTGTGATGAAAGTATTCCATGCCATGCTCCAGCAATGCTGGCTAATTCTAACCCAGGTAGAACTATCTTTTATCTTTAACACTTCTAACACACCTTTCTTACAATACTATCGAAGAACTTCATCAATTTTTCAATTTGCTTGTCCATCCCACAAGCATATCTTTTAGTACTGCTTTGTTCTGTTGTAAATACCTGGTCCTGAAGTCAGACAAATTGACACTATCTGCTCTGCAGCACACAGACAAGGTCTGTATTTTTGTGGCTCAACAGTCAAACAGCTGAGAAGTGGTTAAAACCCACTCAATTTTACAGTAATTTATTTTCAGCCCTTGACAGATTGATTTCCTTGGGGTTATTTGCTTCTTTCTGCACCCTACTTCATAACAATGCTTACTAGAACGATTTATTCACTCAGTGCCAAATTCTTTGATACCTTAATAGTTAAATTAACTTCAGGACATGAGGCTAAGTTATTTTTACCAGGTGTTTGGGGTGATGCTTCTCAATAATGAATGAATAAGGTCATGAACTAGTAACACTTTGGTGCTTGAGTGTGCCAAAAATGTGCTTTCTCTAGGAGCATTCAAAGCAGACATAAACAAGCTGGATAATAACTCCTATTCAAAATAACCTCGTTTTTCTATGTGTGCCATTGGTCACTCAAACAGGGCATTTAGATTGCAGATCTCCCTTGTAGCACTGATTCTTGGCTTCCTCAAATTTTTTTGAAAGACAATTTGTGAACTTTGTGTTCAGAGTCACAACAAAGCCAAAGTGCCCATGAAATCAGAATAGGTTAAATAGAGCTGCATGAATAATTGTTTTTGCAGAGAACTGCTGAACTAGAGAAAGAAAAGTTTGCCTTATATAGACCTGAATTTCTTTTATTCTTTTACTGAAATGAAAAACAATTTGCTTTGGTTCAAGCAAAACTTGTAATTTGCAACCCCTTATTGTCCTTAGTTAAAGGAGTAGACTAATTTCTTAATTAAAAGTCAAAAATGAGAAATAAAATTTGAGTTTGGACATAGCAAAACAAAATATTTACATTTTTAAAAACCAGGTCTTTTGAAATAAAAAAATAGTGGCAAATTCAGGACACTCACGAATTGTTTGTGAGAAGTGAGATTCTGGCAGATAAAATATGTAAACAGGGAAAAAAATTTACTCAGTGGTCACACTAGGTGTCTATGCACTACAAACTGAGAAGAAAATTACCTATGTTATCAAAACATAACATTTATGCTCCTCTCTCAGGCCAACAACTTTCTTCTCTTAGCCTCCCTTTAAGTGCCTATTTAATGATGTTGACATCTCTCTTCAGCTTCCAGATAACTGAGTGCAAACTCCAGTGGCACAGTCTTGCCCAACCCAAGGTTTAGCATGTGCAGGCTGGGCACTTTCTGAGAAACCTCAGTATCTATCATTGCACTGCAGTATTGAAGCTCCCACACAAACTTCCCTGTATGCTCTGAGGGCCATTTGGTGCCATCAGCAATGCACAATGTAACAAGATGAACTGAAGAGTATTGATGAATAAAAATCTCAGTCAAGGCTGTTAGGTTTATGGAACCCAAGAAAATTTAGTGTAGTGTGTTGCTCCTGGGCTACACTCCAGCTACAGTGCCATTGAGAGAACAGGAGTTAGCAGGTGAGTGACATGACCATAAAATATATGAAGACAAACAAACACTCTCACAGTAGATTGGCTGTTCTTCATTAAAATCATGGGACCATGGGTTATAGAAGGGACTGTGTAGTTTAACTTCATGATCAAGCCAGGGCAATGGGTCTGCAGGAAATGGCCCACATACTTTATTATTGTCCATGGTGATGAAGTTCAGTCAAAGGTACAAAGAAGGAGGAAATGTGATACATCTATAGTATATTAAAAATTATAATATATTTGATAATTTTTAAAACTCTATGCTAAGAATAATTATTCTGTACCTTTCTTCACTGCAGATTCCCTCAGCCCACTCATATATTTCCCTTACATTTGGCACATTTATGTTTACCGAACTGTTTTCATTTTTCTAAATGTTAATCAGACAGTTATCTCTTCTCTCTTCTTTATTTAAGAAATATTGGCACTTGATCATGCCAAGCCAACACAGCATCTCAAACCAGGATTGGTGCCTGTGTATAAAACCAGAATTCTGTCATGAAAGGATTTCAGTTTCCAACATTCATTTCTTTCTGATATGAATAAAATTTTTTATGGTGCAGAAGGTTTCAGCTCTGGAGGGTCAGTGTTCCAAACCCCTACACCCAATAAGATGTGTTTTAGACAAAGGAAGGTTGATATATAATTGTCTATGGGACCCTACATCAGCCATCAAGGTTCAATGACAACTGTGGCCATTTAGCATTTGCAAAAATAAGGTTATGGAAATCAAAACATCTGAGTATCTGTGCAAATACATACTGTAAATACAGTTTTTCAGGAAGAAAAACAACGTGCAAGTAGACATGTTGTGGTATATGTTTGAAAAAGTGCAACCACCTAGTGAATAGAGGACTGAATGAAATACTATATACATATTAATACAATTCCTTTGAAAATGATTGACATACTACAATACTTACCAGTATTGACCAAATTTTTGGGTGAGAGAACCAAAGAATTACCTAGTTTGGGGGGGTCCTCTGGAGTCTCTCTGGCCAAACAGCACATGGCTGATTTGTACCAGGTTGCTACTTCCTTTATTAACATTTTTGTCTCTAACAAGAGGTGTAAAACTAACATGAGACAAACTGATGTGGTGCTTGCAAAGCAAGGTGAACCAACAGCCTTCTACTCACTGCTGTGAGATCAGATTACTGGGTCTTTTTATGGTGACATTTGAAAAAACTTTGATTCTGCAGGATGAGGATGGAAAACAAGCTGGGCTTGTTACTTCCCATGTTTGCCACCAGTACAGGCACAAACACACATTTATCACATATATGTTCAATAATTCATGACTGCTTTGCTCCTAATAGGCAACTCAGCACTAGATTCTTCTCTAATACCTCTTGCCAGGATCCATCTTCCTTTTGGAAACTTGCTTCCTTATGCAGATGGCTTGGAGGAATGGTGTCTTATAGTCTGCTCTGATCTTCCTGGCTCAGATGAGTTTTCTCAAGGCCTAGATTGCCAGGATGGATTGTCTTTTTGCCTTTTAGTCAGCATTTGAGTACTAAAGGAAGAGAGATTAAATTGTCTCAAGAAGTGGTCATTTGCAAAACCCAGAGTGCATTTATTTCCCCTGTAATGATTTGATTGCCACTCCAAATGGCAGCACAGACTCTGAAAGGTATTTACTGGCTACCTACCTACTTCATCTTCTGAGTTAAATCACCCTCTCATTCAGGATAAAATAAGAAATACATCTTGGATTTATTTGGGGCAGAATGGGGAAGTGTTGCCAAAGTATTCTTCTCTTTGAATGATCTGATTATTTTATTTTTAAACATAATACTAAAAGTCAATCTCTGCCCTTGTACTGCAGACAGGTGTATCCGAGAGACTAACACACAATTAAGAGTAATCTACTGTATTGCCAGGATATTGGTATTATAATGCTCTGGGTTTTTTCAGTAGGGGGGCAATCATATTGACTAGATGGATAAATAAGTTCCTAAACTTCTACTTTATTTTTTCCCTCAGATGTTCATCTGGCTTCATACTCTATAATGTTCTGCTCAAATTTCTACTCAACATAGATACTCCAATTTCTTGGAAGTTCCTGACTAAAAATAGAAGAATATGACATAGCCTAAAGACAGGTATTTGGAAAAAGGTTTTCTGTATTCAAGTAGCTTTTTGACAGTATCTTTTTTTTTCAAAGATAAAAATTAGCTCCTGATACTGCTGAATTCTACTGGCTTTTGGAGCGATTTCCTGTTTTGTTTCTGGTCTGGCCTGTAAAGCCATAGCTGATAGCCACTTCTAAAAACACCAAACCTGTCTGGAGTAGATGTCACTGGAGAAAACAGATACTCATCCAGGAGTAAGCTTATATGCAAGCAAACCAACTGCCCTCATTTTGTAGGTTAGAGACAAATGCTCTAATTGACTCTACTGTGTTACATCTTGTTAAACCCACTTGACTTCCATGCACAGAACAGCTACAGAATCAGATGCTTTGTGCATTTAATTAATTAAATGTGATTATTTTGATTCATAGAAAAAAATGCCCATCCATTGTTCTGAGTGCTTTCACGTTAAACAATGAAACATTTGAGGCTTTTTTGCTCACCCTGTTTAACGGAGCTGTTAGCCATTAATGGGCATCACAGGCTGACTCACTCTTGAGGGAGCATTTTGGTAATGTAAAGTACAATCCTGTTTGAAAGTTCTGGTTTGTGGTTTTTATTTAATTATAAAAACTGTATATTATAGTTCCAGAAGGAACTAAAGAAGTAAAAAAAAGGGTGTGGAGATGGGTGTTGGTATGCTTTAAAGCAGGTTCAAGCAGCCTGGGTAACTTTGATTTTTCCTTTCAGCATTTTCATTTACATTAGTTGCTTATAAAAGCTTTTGATTAAATGAACCACTGCTGTATTCTTATGCTCATCAGTCAAGTTTGTCTTGCTGTGCTGCATTTATGTTGTGACTCAGGCCAAGCTGTCCTTTTCAATGGAGAGAGAAGGAAAAGAAATATGGCATTGCCATAAAAGGCTGAGCTAGCTCATGCTTCTTTGGTAATTTGTTTTCCCCAGGGGGTTTGGCTAGGGTCTGAGACTGTTTGTAGGTGATTTTGCTCTGCCTTCTCACCTAGCTGAAGTTCTCCACAGCAGCTGGTGGTCTCATATAAATCAAAAATTTTGAAAGCTTGCCTGTAGTATTGGCATTGGCTTCTGCATATTGGACCCATCCTATGGCCAAACTGGGCAGCTGCAGAGACCCCAGAAGGCACAAGTCACCTGGGAGAAGAGAAAGGCAGTCCCACTCCCACCAGCACAGTCCTCTCTGGTAGAAACCAGGTTGTGGTTACTATGACAAGGACATACAGACCTTTAGTATCAGCCCTGACAAAATTCAAATAGCCTGACAACAATGATTGGCTTCATATTGATGCCTGGAAGTGGGGAAGAGAATTGTGTAAAGTTATGCAGTCATGAGGCAAACATACAGATACACCATTACTAATCCCAACAGCTAGCCAGAGTTCATAAATATTATTCTCTGTCCTGAAAATATAATAATTCATGTGCTAAGGAGAAAAAAAGCCTCCGTTCTTTGTGTTTAGCTGTGAGCTGTTCTGAATGCCATAGGGAGAAAAGGGAGCCCAATGCTTAATCATACTTGTGTTAACATACTTGGTTGTACAACTCTAAATTGTGTGTGTTGCAGCATATTGCCTCAGCATCATTAAGTAAGTCTTTTATTAAGAACTGTCCTTTGTGGCACTAAGGTCTGATAGTTAAGTGTGTGCTTGGTGCAATATGTTACATTGAGCAGAAAAAAAGGGCTTGGCTTACCCATCAAGATTTTCCAATTAGGAATGTCCATTCCTCTTAAAATGCCATGTTTTAAGTGACTTCTTTAAAAGGGCTTTCTTTGTATGATTTATCAGATTTTAGTTCAAGAAACATTATTTATATTATAATAATATAATATAATATAATATAATATAATATAATATAATATAATATAATATAATAATAATAATAATAATAATAATAATAATAATAATATTTTAACATCTTTTTATTAGAAAGAGTTGTTACTGTTTTGCACTTGCTGAAAATTCTGCCTGAACTAGGGGCACTATTCATGGAACCTTACCTGAAACAGACTGAGATTTTATTTCATGATAAAAGTAGATAAAAATCTCTCAAACAGTGAGACAGATACACTGGAGGGATGTGAAAAATGTGGTCAGTGTTGCTCTTAACAAACAAGATTTGCATGGCTGATCACCAGTATCTCATAGGCCAAGAGTCCAGGGTGGGCTCTGAGAAAGGCTTTGAAGTTGAAACAAATATCTGGAGCATTTCATTTGTGTGAATGCTCAGTAAAAGGTCTGTTCTACCTAAGGAATGTCTTGAATCAAGCTCATCAGTGGATCTTAATCAAGGAAACAAAACTTTGCACAGGTGACTCTGTAATAATGTTTATTTTACATTCAAAATGTGTATTAGTGTTCAGAAAAAAAACCAAAAAAACTACTTTCATGAAAAATCTTTCCTTTTTAGCAGTTTAGTAGTTTCTGTACCAATTGTCAGAGGAAAAAGGGAGGCAGAAAGACATAAGGAGATTTATTATCCCTTAAACATTACCTGGAGTTACAGAAACTGTGGCTCGAGATCACACAAGGTAAAATGTCTTTGCAGAGCACTTGCAAAGATGGTTAACCATGTTTTCCTCTAAAAGAAAAGCTGTTTCAAAAAGCAACTCTTCAGAAATGTGTTGTTGAACATTTCATGTTTATCTGGTTTTGGGAAAGCTTTCTTCTGGCAGAGGAAATGTTAAGTATTCAGAGGCATAAAGCTTCTCCATGAGGAGCTGCAGAGATGTACTCCCTCAAAAAGAGGCACTGAGGAAAAGACATCTAGTTCCAGCAAAACTATGCCTAGCACTGACAACAGAATTATACATCCTCTGCCAGGCTATTTGCAGTAAGTAAGTCAATTTTAGGAATTAAAAATAAAGTAAAACAGCCCATTTCTGCCTCAGTTCATTGAGGGCTTGGGAAATGAGTTTTCACTGCAGTCCAGGAGCCACCTCATCTCAAAGTCAACTGAGCACTTTTTTGAGTTATTAATGTTTTTAGATAGAGGGGCAGAAGACAGAGCTATTTTGTTTCTGCAGAACAAACTAATGCTTTCCTGTATTTTTTGCCTGGTACAGACTTCCTTTACTGGGAGGCTTCCAATATTTTTCTCATTCTTACTGAGTTGTAAATACAACAAAAAATACACTCTACTGTGGTATCCCCTATTCACAGGGAGGATAAGGAATTAAATATTTCCTTTACAAATCAGTCCTGGCTTTTTTCTTAAGGGTTTTCTGAGTCTCAGAAAACACACCTACCTACATGTGTAAGCTGTTGTTATATTAAAAAAAATAATCTTACTCCTCGTTTTCAACATTGCTGTGTGAAAAATTCTTAATTTCTTTTTTTCAATGTTGGATGCCATCTCTAAGTAACTGTTCTTTAATGGTCATGGAACAGTTTTAAATAATGGATATAAATTCTCTGTATTCAAAAAATATCTTTGTATCCAAAAGCCTATTTTGGATCACTTAACTCAGTCTCACTGCCTACTTTCTAAGCAGACTTTGCTTGAGAAGATATTTGTAACAATTGGCAATCCTTTGCAGTTCTGCAAGGGAGATCTGGGTAGGCACTGCTAAAGACTGCTTCATTTTCTGGACTTGGAAAACTTCGAGAAAATATTTATTCTAGTCCTGGTCAGCTGGCATTGTAGTAGTTTCAATCTCTCAATATAGCAATGTGTTCTGAGGTTTTTTTCTTTTCCTGCTGAAGTCAGGAAGATCCTTACTTGGAAAATTCAAAAATAGTTTAGCAGCTAATTTCAATGGGATTACTGCAGGAAAATGGAAAATAGATGTTTCTAAACTGAATTCTTAGTTTTACTTAAGACTCTAGTTCCTTCAGTACATTTAGGCAGAAATGCCCAAATGCGATTTTTAAATTTGCTGATTACTTAAGGTATGTGCAAGTGATTATATTCCATTGAATTAATTCCTTAAATCTAGGACCCAAATGCAAAGTCTTTAATCCAAACTTTTGTCCTGCTGGTTGAATTAATTTCGTTCTTAACTATTTACTTCACTGATAATGGCAGATATTAAAAATATGTTAAATCTTTCTTTGCTATTAGGGACGTGTATGTCTTCTTACACTGGAAGACAAAAATTCAGAAATAACAGTATACTGGCAGGAATTTTCATCTCATGTAAGAAAATACTCTTTTTTCTCCTATTTTCCAAAATTGTTGTGCACCCCACATCCGCAACATAGCAAGGAAAAAGAATGGAGACCTTTGCAGAACAGCTGGTCATGACTCTTTCTGGACTATTACAGCCAATGAAGGAGTTAGTAATTTTCATGGGTTGCATTTTTGTTATGATGTGTGTTTTTTAAGACACAAGAAGTTAGGAAGGACCTCAGTCAGAACGCTGTAGGGAAAGCAAAGGACAGGAGCTTTGGAGTGAAAATGGCATTGGTTTTATTTGACTATAAAAATGCTATTGCTACCTCAGAAGAAACTACTCTCACAGGGATTTTTTTTCTTGTTTGAAAATCTTAATTTACATTTTCTTGGTTATATAAAATAATGTTAAGAAAACAAAAGGTATATGACATCAGTCTTGAAATTCTTGGACTTTTTTACTCATCTGTGAATAAAGACAGGTAGTCAAATGAAAGTAGTGTCTGTTAGCCAGGCACACTCACCCAAATAATCAGCATGTGGATTAGATTCCACAGACAAAACTTTAACATCTTATTCTGAAGCTACCTTTAAACTCCAAGGCTTTGTTGTCACTGACAGAGCAGAGTATTTTAAACTCACTTTTTATTCAGCATCCAGCTAAAACAGTAGCTCCACAAGCCTTCTGTTTGATGGTACCACAGGACAGAAATACACAGCCTCTCTAGCAGATCTTTTCTTTGTAGATTTGAAACATAATTTCAGAGACACTGTTTTGAGAAAGGGTCCAGGGCCAGAACATCAGAGTCAGATGGGGTCAGGCATGATTGTACTCTACAGTAGCAGCACTAACTCAGAGTATGCCAGTGCTGTGTTTGCTGCTGATTCTGCTTATTTTTTGAAGGAGGCAATGGAGCACCTTTGATGGGAGAAACGGGGATGACCCTACTCTGCTCATTCAAGCCCAGTATCTGAATGAGAGAAGCTGCAAACCAAGGGATGTACTTCTGTCAGATTTGTGAAACCTCCGTGGCTTTTCATGAAATGGTCGTTGACTCTTTCATGAATTTTAATATTAGTTCAAGAATTTTCATCCTGAATATGTTAAGCCCAAAATCTTAAAAATTCATAAAAATTTCAGCTGAATATGCAGAAAAACATTCAGTTGCTGATGCTTAGGGAAATTAGTCCCTGAGAACTGGGAGATAGCTCAGTGGGAGCAAAGCCAGTAAGAAAAGTATGCTTTGACTGCTTTATTGCAACCTGCATTTTGCTCAGCATGATAAAATACTCTGCAGTTAATTCCCACATCTTCTATTTTTTTTAGTAGAAACGTATTTATGGATCACTTGGTTTATTGGTGCTATTGTCTAATGGGGTATTTTTCATTGCTCCCAGTGAAGAAAGGTTTAATAATTTTCCTACTCAGTGCATCCTCACCCTCTTTCAGTTCAGAGTGAGTCCAGCCAGTGGCAGCAGGGCTGGATGCAGGCTGGGGTGCAGCAGGTTAACAGGGTGAGGCAGCCCTGCATCCCTCCTCCATGGGGCTTCCCCTCCTTGCATGTCTCTGTATTTATTGGCAGCCTCCTGGAACAGTGACTCACTCTCCTGACTGGTATGTAAAACCTTAAAGAAAGTTGTTGTTTTGTTTTTTTTTTTTTTTTTTTCTGAAATTCTGAATCTCAGCTGGGGGTGCTGGAAATTAAACTTGCAGTTTCTGAAACTGTAGCAAGATCTAGAAGCCTAGCAATTGACTTTTCAAATAGATTTACCAGGTTTGTATGGCATTTAATAGCTTCTGTCTTTAAAGCCATTAAATTCACATTAACTTTATCACATTACAAATAGTCATGGCTCAAACTTACTGTTTTGCAAGAACTCACAAGCTTGGATTTGGATACAATTTGTCATCTGCTTTTACTTTTCATTAAAAATATTTTTTGGTATACTGCTGCTGCATAGAAATGTAACTCAAAATTTTATTCTGGAAGAGTTATCTAAACAGCTGAGGAGTGCTTTGTTTGTAATAAGTTTGTTCAGTGTACCCCATCACATTTTCTGCAGCCCATGGAATCTTACTGAAGCAGCAATATGAGATTAAACCCTTAAACAATGTCACCAAGAACATTGCATTTCTGGCAGTGCAATCCTATGTGCAAAAGCATGAGTACAAAAATGATTCATGCCATCTATTAAAGGCTAATTTAAATACTGGAATACTGTTTTACCATTCAGATGCTATGAATTATTGCATCTACTGTAGTTTGAGACTAAGTCGAGCCAGCTTGTCTAACATGGCAGGAAACTCCAACCTCAAAGGATTTTTTAAAAAATTGTAATTGTCACAATAGACAGAATTTTTTTTTAATTTTACCTATATGGATAATACTCTTTCATACATCTTAATACAATTCTAATGAAATCTAAAAAATAAATTTCATAGTTCATCTGCTGTTTTACTACAGAGACTGCAGAACAGTATATTAAAAATGTATTTCTTTTTCACTGTTACTCTTTTTATATTATCCATCAAGTAAATCAAACATAGAGTTCTAACTTATTAGCATAAAATCTCACCCAGACACAATCTGCTTGATGAACAGACTTCCAACTTTTTTGTTATGGAGACATAAATTATACTGATATTACTGGGGAAAAAGGATTCTAGTGCTTGACTCCGTGTTTTTGACAAAACTCTGTATTAGGTTATGGCTTTTAAAGAAACATAATGTTTTGTTTCAAATTCATAGATCTAAATTCACGAGTTTATTAGTTGTAATACCTGTCTTGTGTTTCCTGCTTAAATATACACTAATATAATCCAATTCTAGCATTCCCCTGTGCATGCAAGCACACACACACATGCACACTTTGGCACATATATCTTTCATGCCACAAAAGTTGGCAAGTTATGCATTTTCATAGGAGAGTCTCTGGACTGTTTAGTGCAGCCACACAAAATATTGCACTTAGTATAATTTAGAAAATAATTCTTTGAAGCCAATTGTGTATTTCTTGAGCATCCATGGATTTCTGCATCTAGCATGAATAAAAGGAGGGTCAGCTTCTTGTCCATATGTTCCCTTTATATCTCTTATGTATGTAGGGATCCTGTCAGATTCTGAAAAATACAGCAAGGTTTGGAGGTGAACTTCATTTGAGCTGTGATTACAGAGGCATTAAGTACCTGCTGAGCATGGGCCTTAGCAAATCTCCATCGATTGCCTGCCAGGCTCATCACTGAGCATCTTTACGCAGTGGGGCTGCCACATTGGGCTATGCACGGAACTTTTAACATCTCATTTAAATGTCTCATCAACCTGTAAAATAAGTAGGCATCTCTGCCTGTCATACAGACTGTTCATGTTACTGGGAATCTTCTCTTTGCTTTGTTTTTGCTTGTTCCACTCAGCCCTCCTCAATTTTCATGGGATTAATATATAAATAATTAAAGAAAAATTAATTATACTTGCACTGATATATTTCTTTTCTCCACTGTAAGCCATTCTTCTGTCTACTCTTGGAACTAGTTAGCCTCCTACAAAAATATTTTTCAATCCATTCTTGCAAGTGATAAACATTTTACACGTGGAAGGACCCAGCACCCAGAATTCAGAACCTTGCAGGGTGGCACCCCCACATGCCTGCTGGCCAGTATGAGTCTCTCATTCAGGGTGATCCAGCTCACAAACCTGCCCCCCCATGAGAAGGTGCTGAGCACAGTGCATCAGGCCACTGACATGCCCAAACCCATGACCAGTTCCTCTGTATTCCATCACTGCAGATCGTGTGGCACATGGGAATGCCACCACCAGCTTTCGCAGTGAGTCTTGAACTGTTTGACCCCTTTTCATTTAGGAGCATCCCTCTGCCTTTCATGTGAAAAGCTGCTGTGCTCTGAGGAGGATCACAGACACAGACTTTACATGTTAACCTTTCCTAGGAGTGTGGGAGATGCCTGTGTGACCTTCCCTTGCTGTCCATGCTGGGGTGCAGCCCTCTGAGCAGGTGCAGTACCTGACTTGGGGAATCCAGGCAGGAAAGGTGATGCTGGCTGCCAGTGCTCCATGAGGAAGTTTCTGTTCCTCCTACTTGGGGGACTGACTCACAGCCTGTTCAGATGGCTGTCAGATTGTCAGTGACCATGATAAAGCTTTCACTTATCCCAGCTGGGGAGGCTTAGAAGAAAATAGGAATTGCAGTGGGAACCAGCTGCTCACATGTCTGTGATGAGCAGGCTCACAGGAAGATTTTTACTCAATTTCTGTGCCTTGCATTATTTAACTTACCACCTGATGTTCCTGTCATGCAGTAAATCCTGAAAATTACTAGTTGAGATTTTCACTGTGTCTGTTTGTGCAGATACATAAGTTTCTGGAGAATTTAAGATTACATGAAGGAATTTGAGCATGACATTTTAGCTGGTTTTTATTCTGCACATGGTGCTCTGGCAGTGCCTAGAGCTTTCAATTCAGGTGCTGCAGTCTGCAAGGATCTGATCTGCATTACCCCAGCCTCTGCTCAGACACGTACTGCAGGCTGATAACAATCAGGTACACAGACAGAACAATGATCATGATAAAAATCTGTGTAACGAAAACAATTTGCCTGATGATGACAAAATGTTTTTAATTGATTAGCACAGCAGCTTTACGTTGTGATTTAAGACAAAGACAGGTTTTTATTTAAAAATACAGCTGGGAAAGAAAAGAGAAATGCCAAACTGTGATTCAAATATAACTTTGTTCTAACTGTACTAAATAGCTTATTTCTATTCTATGTTCTGTGGAACACTGTAGCCTCTCACAGAACATGAGGCAAAATATTATTTTAAAGTCAAAATTTATTTGTTAAATGTTCCATATTTTCCAAAGAAATTTAGAATCCATTAATGCAAGTATATAGTAGAGTTAAAAAAAAAAAAAAACAAAAATCAAGCTCCTGAATTTTGTTTTGATCCTGACTCTAACTTTGGCTGTGTTGTGTCACTGAGTCAGGCAGTGGCACTTTTATGCAGAATGGATGGTATCCTTTTCTACATTTACAGCTATTAACTTTGCAGTTGTTCAAACGTGGTACCCATGAGAACATTTATTTTTCCTTAGTGTGAATGAGGTTATGAGGGACATCTCACAGTCTACAAAACAGGCAGATCAACATCTTACTTCAGAGGATGTTCTGAAAATCTGTTTTTTTTTACCATTTCCCACCCATTAGGCTATCTTTATCCATTAGCACATGGAATTATATGCATTGCAGTTGGTTTTTTGTTTTATTTTGAGTTTTTTAAATAGTGTTTTGAAAAGCAAATTATTGTTCTGAATAAAGAGTAGTGGTGGTGGTGAAGAAGTTACTGCCTCTGTTTTAAACTGGCAGTATTTCTCAGGATTATATTTCAACATAAGGGTTTTGAAGACACATTTTCAAAGGCTCTAAATTCTGATATCTTGTTTTATTTACACCAATAAAAAAATTCTGGCCAGTAGATAAGTGAAGCTTTTTAACAATTAGGTTACATATGCATCCCCCAGGGAATTGCTCACATCTTGGAAGCCAGCTGCAGGACCTGGGTTCTGGATCTTCAGAAGCTTAGCAAGTGTTATCTATCCTCCAAAAGGGAAGGGCTGGTAATTCAACCTTTCACTCTGCTGTGAGTCATGGAGCAAATAGTCCAGCAGATGGATCTGAGGTTCCTTCAGGCTTGTGAGTTCCTGACGATTCTCAATTCGCTCATTAACCTCGTTCTTTTGAAGAGAAACCCAGTCTGAGGCCTGAAGGCTTTCTATATTGACATTTCTGTTGCCAGTAGAGCTGAAGAAAAATACCATTTGTTTTCCATGAGAAAGTTGAGAAAGGAGAAAAAAAAAAAAAAGGTTGTTTTTAATTTATTTTTTTGTGCTGACATTTCCCATAAATGTAAACAGAAAAATAGTTAGTTTTCAAATATTGATTATATTTTTCAAAATGGAGGTTTCAGTATTAAAAACAAATATTTTCCAGGACTCAATCTCTAACAAAGAGAATCCAACTTCTTTGAAAAATTTTTGTGCGGGGACAGATAAGTATATTCGTTTATGAGGGGCATTCTGTGAGTGAATAAATGAGTTCAAATAACAACATGAATATAGTTATTTTAACAAATGTTTGAACGTGCATGATTCCTTTCCTTTCCTTTCCTTTCCTTTCCTTTCCTTTCCTTTCCTTTCCTTTCCTTTCCTTTCCTTTCCTTTCCTTTCCTTTCCTTTCCTTTCCTTTCCTTTCCTTTCCTTTCCTTTCCTTTCCTTTCCTTTCCTTTCCTTTCCTTTCCTTTCCTTTCCTTTCCTTTCCTTTCCTTTCCTTTCCTTTCCTTTCCTTTCCTTTCCTTTCCTTTCCTTTCCTTTCCTTTCCTTTCCCTTTCTTTTCAATAAGTGAGCATTAGTAGACAGCAGAAAGTTGATGCTGAATTTGTCCCTTCTTTGCACAAAACCTTGCAGAATGTGGGTGCTCCAAGTTTCTTTCCATGGAAGTTCATGAGGGTACCTTAAGACTAAGTCCAGATGCCTGGATGAGATATTTGGCACCACAATGCTTACTGCAAATAAACATAATAGTGGATCTAACATTACTAAGCTGTTAGCCTCAGAATATGAAACACCTCTGAAACATCTCTGTGTCAAGAGCACATGGACTCCCTCAAAACTGTGCAACCAGAAAAATTAGGAAGTTCTGCATATGGGCCTATACATTATTTAAATATAAATGATGGTATCAAAGGAGAAAAACAGGGGGGGAAAAAAAGAGAAAAAAGATTGTATGAACTGTGGGAGTGCCTACTTGGTACCTGGGTCATCAAAAGCAGTGAATCATCCCCTGAGAGGGGCTGTTCTCCTCCAGCAGCCGTGGCTGAAGCGTGGATACCAAATGCAGATGCTTTCCATGCTGGCATTAGACCCCACGGGATGTGCACAGGGAGCTGCCCTTTCTCCAAGGCTCAGCCCAGGCTTGCTGATCTGGTGCCCCTAGCAGCTGAGGGTTTGCTGAGGCTTGTTATGTCCCCTCACCCTTTTTGTCTGGGCTTGTTGCAACTGCTGTTTTCTGCCTGGCTTAGCATCTTTAGTCTCTTCTTCCATAAAAAGTGCCGAAACCAAGACAAGCATTTATGGCTCCAGGAGGAGCTGTAGCCATGAACTTGGCCAATTAGTAATTCAGCTTTTCAAGGCTATAGCTGTTTACAATTTCTAGCCATGTTAACATCTAAAATGCGCTGGTTAGTAAAGATTGTGACTAGTACTGCAAACTGGAAAAAATCTCCAAGTCATGGAGAATAACACTGGGTCAAAAATCTAAAAATAAGGGCTATTTATTCTTTCCAAGGGAACAAAAGAGAAAATGAGAAACATCTTCATATAGCCTGCCATAACACTGACTTGTATAACATTCATTTGTGGATGGTACTGAACAAAGTGCAAGGCCCAACAAGCAGAATTAAAAGTTATTAACAAATGTACTTTGTTTCACTTTTTTTTTTTCATAGAGGTATGTATAACATTTTCCCCCTCTGAAATGAAACAGAACCA
The DNA here is from genome assembly GCF_029582105.1 of Oenanthe melanoleuca. Lineage (NCBI taxonomy): Eukaryota > Metazoa > Chordata > Aves > Passeriformes > Muscicapidae > Oenanthe > Oenanthe melanoleuca. The sequence continues at coordinate 14,790,290 of NC_079335.1, forward strand.
GCTCTTTAGCAAGCTGATAGCAACTAGCAGCATTCAATGAAACTGATTTTCACTGCACATTAATCATGCACCCCCTATGTCTGCAGCTGCTCCTGGCTGCAGCCAGGAGACTCAAGTACCTGTAGTGTAAGAGAATGATGGGAAAAATGAAGCAGGAATTTGGTGAGAGCAACTCCAAGTATCATTCCAGATTAACCTTATCATTCTGATTTCTGAATTGGATGCAAATTGTTCAGGCTTTAGTTCATTTTTTTATGGAAACATAAGTAAACATCAGTGGAATACAGCTCTGCTTCAGAGCTGCCTTTTCTATTCATCTTACATAGTGGTAGTTAATACAAGCAGTAAAATGCAACTTTAGCCTCTCAGTCTTTGCTAAGCTAATGGTTGTAAGCCCACAGCTCTCGCCCTGCCAGGCATACATTTTCCCATTTGTTCTTTCTCTTTTTTACACTCTTTTTTTACACAAAGTACTTCTTACTTTCCCTTTTCATGCACAGAAATTTCGTGTTCCAGTCAGCTCAGTTTGTGTATTACCTGATAATGGGAAATGAATCAAGCTGTGTGCTCCTTGCAGAGCACCATTATTACACGATAATAGCAGAGATAGATCAGTATGGCAGAACATATGTTTGATTAGTATCTCCCAACAAGGGCCCAAATTTTATTGGTATTTAATATCAGTAGGCATCAGAACAGAGATCATCATCTTAGTGAGAATCTATGCTAGGCTTAGTATGATTATCACTACTCATAGCCTTGGGTATTTGGTATTATTATGGCAGCAGTAATGTAGAGTTGTAATGTCATACAAGTAGCTTGATATCTATCTTTTACAAATTTCATTCTGCCTTATATATTTTAAATTTGTGTAATATGGAAAACAGAGGATACCTAAGTGCCCAGCAGGGTGATGACAAAATATGCTCTAAAGATGACATTTGCTGCACATATTCAAACAGCTGCAGTTTTACATCAAATTTCTTGATGGCTCTGCATGTTTTAGTTCAACAATTTGGTAATACATAACAGAAATACTGTCATTTAAGTAAGTTACAAAATTCAGCTCAGTTGAAGAGTTATTGCAGATAACTCTCACAGGAATGGCAAAAATAATTAAAAAACATAAATTGTAATGAATTTGAATTTTCATTACATTTGATAAAACAGAAATTGAGCAAAAAAAATTCCTTAATTTTTCCACCACAGCATCTTACTATTTCATAAAAAATTTAATAACACTTATCCTTTGACCGCAATCTCACTCCCCATGTGTGGTATCCTTGAAGAAATTTTGCTATTATTATTATTATTATTAGTACTATTATTATTACTGTTAGTAGTATTTCCAGAGAGTATATGTCTAACCATTCTACCCCTGGGCAAGATCTCCCTTTGCACCCAGTGCTGTGTTAACTAAGGACTAAAAAGGTACCCCAGCCAAAAACTTAGAAATCAAAGAACAAGACTACTTTGGTAGACAAGCCAGGAAAAAGAATGAGCAACAGTCTGGCTCACCATCACATTTTATGAAGAAACCACTGAGAAATTATTATATTTGGTTTAAAATGTTTAAAGTACCACACAGGCATAAAATACCATTACAGGTTAAGAGGAGGGAAATGACAACTAAATTATGTGAGAAAAGGAAGGTTATTTTCTGCATGATGGTGGAATCAAACACATTTTCCAGGGCTGCAGAAAGAGTGATCACAAGAGTGGAAAGCAGAGCTGTGAGTCTGGATGCTCATGGGGAGCTTGGCCCCAAGCTTGGAGAGATGCTGCAGGAAAACTCCCCAGAGCATAGTCCTGCAGCTGGAGCTCCCACCCAGCTGCAGGGAAGAGGCTGAAGGCAGAGGAGACACTCCCAGGGCAGGGCTGGGGTCCCCTCCTCACTGGGGAGTCACTGGCAGATCCAAAACAGACCCATGGGATCTGTGACTGCAAGTTCACACACTGAAAACCTTCACAGGGGCATCTGCTGGGGCCATCCCTACAGAAAACAGGAAATATGCTTCTTTCAGGGGGAAAGGAAACTGGTGTGTGTGTCATAGCTACTCCTCATCAAACTGTTTGTAAACAAGTTGTTTGTTTAGTTGCCTTGGAGTATATGTGTTGCAGGATAAAATGTTGCTGGTGAAGTAGCCACCACAATCATTAAGGGCCATGAGATGATGCTTTGCAGCACAAACCTGGTCATGGGCAATTTACTACAAGGTGAAATAATAATATTTATTTCTTGCCTAAGTCATCAGGAAGATCTGCTTCAGGGAACTGGAGCATTTTCAGTAGAGACCTTGACCAGTCAGAGTAATTAAGAGCAGTTCAAAGATATCCTGAGAGAGTCTGGGGAAATAATAACGTGGGTGGTTCATGAGTTTTTTGGGCACACTAGCCAAGGAAAATTACTAGGTAATTTAGTTAGATAGCTTCTCAGAGCTGCTCAGAGCCTAGTGAGAAATCTTGATTTGAAAAAGACATGGAGGTTTTCTGTGAGCCTAAAAAGATACAGTCACTTAAAGGATTTTGTTAACTGGGAAATGTTATACTTTGGGAACTGTCTTGGATAAACTGCTTTCAAAGGGACCAAGAAAGTTGGATTGTCAAGTACTTTTAATGATTTTATAAGGGGCAATAAGGTTACTGTGAACCCCAAAAGTGAGTGCCATGGGTGCTCAAAATGCACACAGGCATCTAATTTAGTACTGGATTCACCCAAGAATGAACATAAAAGCAATAAGATAAAAAGGACCTTTAATCTCAGCAAAGGATAAAAGGAAAGAGTTAGTGAGAATGTCAGGTAGATTAATTAAAGGAGTCACAGTGAACAATATTAGGCAGTAAATAACATTAGGGCATAACATAATTACCATTTCTAAGGGTTATTTATCACCAAGTAACCCTTTTTGGTCTAGGCCAGTCTTAATCCCCGTGGGCTCATGTACTTACCTGGAGCAGCCACACCTTTAATTATGTAAACCTTTAGCTTTCTTAATTTTTAGTGCTGATCTGTGCTTGGACAAGTTATTGTTACATTTGTTGGATGCTTCCAGCCCTCTGGCCCCAGTCCCTCATTTCTTGCTGGATTTCTGAGCTAGTCTGAGGCAGTGCTTGCACTGAGGCATCACCTCTGTATCTCACTGAGCCTTCCAGAGGTCTCAGGTGCCTCCAGCTGTTACTGGGGGCTTCCTTGTGGCTCTCCTTTACAGATTGATTTGGAAAGGTTTTTTTTCTCCTGCTTTTCTGCTCCTCTTTCCCCCAGGTAGCAGCACACAACAGTGGCCTGGAAGGACAGAGATGAGCTTCACTCAATACCTGCTCTTTGGAAGAAGTAGGACATCTTTCAATTCTGATGTGATAGTCCTTGCATTGCTCTGTAGAAACAGCCAAGAAAGTGCCACAGGAGAACCTGCACTTTTTCCCTTTGCTCCCAGTGTCCAATTGACTTGCATGTCTTTCAAGTTATAATGAAAACCAAACGAAAATGACTTTTGGTTCAAGGCAAAATGTTTACAAATGTTGATTCTACAACTTTTTTTTTTTTTTTTTTTAATTGGAGTAAGCATTTTCAGGGGAAAAGAAATGACCAGAAATGCTTCATGATTGAAGCCTATGAAAAAAAAAAAACTTTTTTTTTTTCCTGAGTAATAGATTTCATTGTCCTCAAATATATATATAAAAGATTAGTTAAATATTTAATAGGTCAAAAATCAAACAAGAATGATTGATATTACTGAGGCAATATTCTTGGATTAATACCAAAATAAGTCTTTTAAAAACACCAAAAAATTAATTACACAAGGCATGTCTGAACCATTATATTATGTACATGTTCAGTGAGTGAAAAGAAGATGCTAGATCTCCTCTCACTGGAAAACACTCCTTGTACTTCCCAGAGAACAACTCTATAAGCTATTTATGTCAGTGGACCATCACCTCTGTGCTTAGGTTCTGGGGCAGTATTAATCTGACTTAATTTTGATTTTTTAAAGATTTAGTCAAAGTCTGTTGCTCAGACTTCCTCTGCAGACACTGAAGAGAACTGAGAAACTCCAAAGAGCCTGTACATTTGGGAAGGAATGCTTTGTGGAGGAAGTATCTTGTCTTAGGAGAAGTCTAGATAGCCAGATGAAGTCTATAGTTAAAGGAAGCTAGGAGATAGAAAACTAATATAAATAAATAGAAAAGAAATAGAAATAAATAGAAAACTGCTTTGCTACAATGTTAACCATAGGTACAAAAGAAGGAATTCCAGCCTTGCCTTTTCCCACTCTCAAAAAAAGGGGAGAGGTGAGAAGAGTAGTGGAACTCAGAGCTTTCCATGGTGCTTGACTCAGAAGAGGAAATTCCTGAACTGAAGGGCATCACTTTTTCTTCTCTCTTCACCTTTTTATTACAGTTAATTATAGCCATAAACATATATATCTGTATACATATATTCCATCTTCACAAATGACATAATTTCTGCTTGGATGAAACTGAGTAGTTTTCTAAAACTGAAAGATCAGTCCATAAGTCCATAAGTATAAATTAAGAAATTTATTATGAATTTCTTAAACACCTGATAAGCAAAACTTGGCTTTAGATGCTAAGCTGACAACAAATAGAAAATTTTTTTATGTCTTTTGTATATGCTGATACAGCTGTGCTGCTTTAGCAACCTTGTTACACTGTTCTGAGTCCTTGCCTCCAGCAGACATAAAATCTACATTTTCATCCTACATTGACCAAGATTATAACCATTAACATGTATGAAAACTGAAGGTGTAATTTACCTAAATTCTGATAAATCAATGTAATCCCTAAACTCCTCCTCAGTGTTCATCTCAGCTTGCTTAAACATGTGAAAACTGTATCCTCACTAGGATTCTCTGTCTTTTTTACCTGGTATGTGGTCAGAGCACACCTTTTTCCCCTAGCTTGGGCATACTATTAGAAGTGGTATATCTAAGTATGGAGTGGAGTTTACCTTTTGTGCTAGCTGGGCTAATAAGTAAACACTGACAGAAACTCATCATGGGAAATTTAAGACACATTAGGAATATTCTGATCTGTGCTTCTCACATGTCTTAATTGGAGTCTACTTGCAGCATATTTAGAATATATTTAAATATTCAACTCCATGCAAAGGCTCCTAGTACTTAAATGTTATGGCTGGCATACTTATTAATATTGCATATCCTCTTTTCAGTACAAAAGAGCCCTGAAATGGTTTTAAGTGACAGGACAATAGGAAGATGGAAGTGTGAGAAACCTGGAAAATTTACTTCCTGTAACAAAGTAACAGTGGAAATACATCTTTAAAGATGGAGCAATTGAAATGGATACCGTAAAAGCACTCATTAATATGCTGTTGTATTTATAATAATATCCCTAATTTTTATTACAACACAGAAGTGCTGTTACATCAGCTGTTCTAGTTTCAAATCTCCTGCAAAATGACCAAGGCTTTTTATTACTTAAGTGAGAAAATACTTAGTGCCTAGTCAATAAGTCTGTTTGCCTTAGACAAAACTGTGCATCAAGCCTGTGCTGGTGAAGGTGCTGAGCATCAGACAGGATGACAAATGTCTTCAGCTTCAATCAGGGGCATGGAGCATCTGGCAGGATTGACCCCTGCACAGAAAGGAAGCACTCAAGGTCAGCATGTGGGGCTGTGTCACACTTCCTCTGTATTTTGAGTCCATAAATATAGTTGTGGATGCATTGCTTTCTTCTGGGAGGGTTTTTCCTCCTGTAAAATGTCTAAAAGTCTGCAAATATGTATTTAAAATGGGCTTTGTGCAACACAAAAACCAAATATCTCTAAAGACAAATTGTTTATGATTTCAAATTTTCTGATTTGTTTTGGAGCCCCCTGTGCAAGACTCAGGACCTGGAGGATCAGACATCTCCTCCCACACATCCCCCATCATGAATTCTCACCCCAGGGAAAGGCACATACTCTGACTGACCTCAATAGAAAGACTTGTCTCCTGTATCAAGTTAACAGAGAACCATTGCTAGAGCAAGTGAATTTCAGGACAACATTTTGGCCTGCAGTCCAACTTCCTCAAGACAGAAACATTGGAGGAAAGGCAAAATGCCACTCACATTTGCAGTGTGGTCTAAATAAATAATATTGGCCAAAAGTGAAACTACACTGAAAGTCATCCTTGCTTTTAGTACAAACAAGGAGCTCCCTGTGCAGTGAGCAGAATAAATGAAGCCTGGTTTCCTATGGATTTGTGCCTCACAGTTGGATTCTCTGGTGTCTAGTAAAGTGTAAGCCCCATTTAAAAGTTTTTCTTGCATTGCAGGTATTTAGGCCATCCATCTCCCATGGTGTGAGCTCAGCTGAAGCCTGTTCCTAAATGGAGCATGCTAAGAAGTGCTTTTTCTTCTGGGCAGCAATGTCTTTTTGCTAAACTTGTACAATTATATCTCTGACACCCTTTTCTCACTGAGTTGGACCAACAGGTTCAAAAATTATGGATACAGTAAGATAGACAGTAAGCCTTACAAGCACAGGCACTAAAATATACATATATGTGCAGATAATGTGATGTTATCTGAGATAAATCAGATTGATCTGGGCTGTCTGCCCCCTTGGTGCCAGACCAGAACTGGCCAATGTAGAAGAAATTCCCAGAAAACCAGATGGGCTTAATGAGCTCCCACAACAGGTGGGTGAGTCCTTCACTTCTGGCAAAGCTGCCCTCCTCATACACATCAAAATACAAATATGCCTTTTGCACATCCTTTCTGTAACATTTCCCTGTGGAGGGAGGCTCTGAATGTCTCCTCTCTACTGTGCTAAGTACTCATGGAAAGCCTGAAATATGTAAATTCCCACTAAAATCACAGAAGATTAACTTTAAAGTGTATTATTTAACTCTCTTATGACTAGGATAAATTTTTTTCAAGCCATTACTGCCTAGGAGTTTCTTTTGTGACATTTCTAGCTGCATTTTTCACTTTTAAAATTGCAGTCTTGCTTATGGCTTCTAATGACCTATTCCAGAAATTTTGGTCTCCTTCAAACTGCAGGGAAAAAATTGATTTCAGTGAAGAAGAAAGTTTTTTGCCTGACAGAGATTGAGACTCTAGTCTGAAAATTCCTCCAAGTCTGTGGAGGCCTGTGCCACCTTCTGCCAGCAAGATTATGCTGGGTTAATGGATTGTGACTTAAAAAAAAAAAATACTGACTTTTGCAAGACATGTAGATGTTGCCAGTTTGCCAATACTTGAGAAACAAAGCATCATCTGGTCACTGCCAGTGATTAGGCAATTTAACACAAGATCAAAAGATTCGAGGCAGTTACCTGATTTCTTCCATATCTGCTGAGTTAATCCAATATAATTTCTGGCCAGCCTTAAAACAGAATGAGAATAAATATTGTAGAAATAAATTAAAAGGGACCAGTGAGAACAGATATTAAATTCTCTTCATCAATCTGCCATGGAAGCAAGATTAAAATAATTACAGTTTAAAAATTTACACAGGTTTCATTAAATCCTGAACAGACTTTTCAATAAAGGATTACAGCTCAATGACAATTGTTAGAGATGCCATCTAAGAGGCCAGATGTATTATCTGAATTTTATAGTAATGTAAAAATGTAATAACTTTTGGTCACAATTAACTAATATCATTTAAAGCTGGAATATTGATTGGCAATCACACACAGCAGCCTCAAGTAATTAACAGGAGATTCTTCTAATAGTTGCTGGACATGAATGCTCCAGGTACTTTGTCACCAGCCCTCCTGGTGACTCTTGCCTGGGAGGAAAGCAGACTTTGCAGACTGTTTTCCTCTTCTGCCCTGGCTGACAGAGGGAGACAGAGAAACTGAGTGTTAGGTACATGCATGCTCAGTACAGGTGTACTGATGTGGAGGAAGAGGAGTTTGTGTGGTTCAAGATTTGACTGTCTTTCTTCCAGAATCAGAAGGGCTGGAAGAGTACTGACAACTTTCTGGTGTCTGCAGGTGGCACAACTGGCAAGGTATGCCTAAAGTATTGATTGTGTTACATTACTCATCTGTTTAGTCCTTTTCTGATGAGTAAAGGAAGCCTGAAATGAAAATTTCATAGCTCTGAGAATGAAGTACCACAGATGTAATAATACTGGCATTTGCAGTCCTTGCATGCTGTGTGTTCTCTAACTAACAAAGCTCATGATAGGAAAACGTTTCTAGACCTAGAACAGTATCCTGGTTCTGGGATAAAAGGACCTTGAAAAAACCGTGTACAATTTTGGTCATGGCAATACAAGAAAGACATTCAGCTGTGAGAGTGTCCAAAGGAAGGCAGAAAAGGTTGAAGAGCCTTGAGGGGAAGAGAGACCTCACTGCATTTACAACTTCCTTGTGAGGGGGAAAGGAGGGGCAGGCACTAACCTCTCTGGTCACCAGTAACAGAACCCAGGAATGGCTTGGGGTTGTGTCAGGGTGGTTTAGGTTGGATAGCAGAGAAAGGTTCTTCCCCAGAGGGTGTTTGGGCACTGGAACAGCTCCCCAGGGCAGTGGTCACAGCACCAAACCTGACACAGCTGGAGAAGAGTTTGGGCAGTGCTCCCAGGCACAGGGTGTGACCCTTGGGGATGGGGCTGTGCAGGGACAGGAGCTGGACTCAATGATCCTTATGGGTTCCTTCCAACTCAGCTTTTTCTGTGACATCTTCTTCCAGATCCATCATGTGAATCCCATTTGTTTAGTCATTGACTGCAAAGATTCTAGTTAGTTTTGGTTCTCTTGTATGATGCCAGGTTAAGGAAAGTTCCAGCAAAAAAATAGAGAGGGAAAGAACATTTGAAGACAAGAAAAATCACTTTTGCATTTTTATGAAAATTCTTGGAAAAACAACTTTTTTAAATTTTCAAAGTTAGGGGAAAGCAAAGTTGCAAGCCTTTATCCTCTTCATGAGTTGACACAAAGGTAGGATAAGAACTTGGATATAAAATATTTTTTCATCTCTATTCGATGGTCAACTATAATTTTTCTCAGCCAAAAGAAAACTGTTCAGGTTGACAACATTGACAAGTCTTGTTTATATTCTTCAGGTAATTTGTTTTTCAATTGAGTTTCCTCTTGTCCTGCCTCATTCATGTTGACTTTGCTCTTACAGGGAATATTTCCTTCCTATAAAATTTGGCATTTAAAAATCATTTGAAATGCAGAGTCCCTGAAAACGAGAATTAAAATATTTTAGAACATGGAAACGAATAATTACAGTATTAAATAAATAAGGAGGTTCAGCCATAAGTGAATCTAGTTTTACCATAGTGTTTTAATTTAGAACCAATAATTCTTACAAAGACAAACCTTGCTGTCTGGCTCATAAAGTAGATTAAATGAAACATACACAGCTGTTGGCACACTGTCATCTTTTTTCATTATATCCTATTGGAGATTCTCTCATGTCTTTCTCCATTTTCATTATGATCTTTTTATTTCTCTATTGCTATATTTAATTGTTACAACAAAATATAATTAAAATTTAAGGAGAAGAGAAATAAGAGTTAGAAAATCCATGTTAAATAAGAAAACTTATTCTTACTGCTAATATGAATATTTTCTTTTCCTCCTGGCTACCAGAGACAACATTTTCCCAAAGAAATAGACAACATTTTGAAGTTTAGTCCTCCAGTTCCTCAAAAAACACAAAAAATATTCTTAATATCTCTATTCCTTTAATTTCCTTTTTTTGTTTTTGTTGTTAGGCACAAAATCAAATTTCATGCAGGAGCAAAACAACTTGTTTTCCTCATTTGTTCAAACTACAGTGAAGTAATATAAATTTTGTGTGCTGTTTTAAATGTACATGACAAAAATAGATGTATAGGTATAATCTTTAATGAAATTGCTTAGTAATTAATATTCTATAATTTATTTTTAGCTCCTTACAAGACTGCAGAAGAATACATTGAAGAAAACCTGAATTTGGTATGTTTCTGATTTTTAGTGAGCACCTATCAAGTTATAGAATCCTGATAAATTTAGTATTGTGTATTTCAATCCACAATATTAAATGTATTTATTTGTTTAAAAGTAAATAAAAATATAAAAGTGAAAGATGTCTTTTGAGGAATGATACTAAAAGACAGTACAAAATGAGACCTTTTTATACTTGTGCCTAAATTTAGTCACAGTAGCAAAACGCTGTGTAGCAGTCAATTAATTAGGTTTTCCTTTTGTGAGTGCAGAAAGTAAAATATTTGACAACATGGAGTAGTGAAGTGGTAAGGGAAGATCCCCTTCTTTGAGTCTGTTGAGGCACAGCTTGGCCTGTGCTGGTGTGCTGAAATCAAGTGCAGGTTCCATCCCTGGTAAGGCCACACAGCTGAACCTAATTTTAGCACACTGCAAAGACCGGAATCTTCAGTTAACATCTACCACATCCTGGTCCCTTAATCTCTGTATTATATGGTGGCACCTCCCACAGAAAGAGTTCTAATATTCTCACAGAACCTCAGGCTAATTGTTGTTGCATGTCAAACATATGGAACCACAATTCACATTTACTAGTATTAGTTGATTGCGCTGAATATATTTAATCTTGTTTTCACCACTTGATTTTGGTTTTTAGTGAAACTTTCCCTGAAACAAATGTTCTTTAAAACTTATTTTAGAAGTACTTTACCTTGTATCAAAGTATGCTTTCAAAATCATATTTGTGAAAAATAAAAATCCCTTTCAAAGTATCATAGACTGTAAGAAAGAATGACAGCAATAGAATGAGTTAGTGACATTCTGAGTTCTTTCATAAGTAATTTTTCTTTACTCAGAAGATGCCTTTGTTCATAGCATCACAGACCTCATGTAGCTGGCTTCTCTGCTCTGCTTTCCTCAGACCTTCAGGCTGAGCTGCTCACACAGTCGGCCCCAAACACACATTACTCATTGGGAGTCAGACCAGTTTCAGAGTTTAAACAGGACACTTCTGCTGGCTTAATTCATTTAGATGGAAATAGGTGAGGAAACCAAGGAGCTGAGCAGGCAGATTTCAGGTGATCAGTGCAGTGTGAGAATGCCAAGCAGGACAGAGGAGGTTGGAAGGTGAGGCTGGAGGAGTGCAGGAGCATCAGCAGACACCACTGCAGCCTCACTGCTCCTGCTGTGCACTGGGAATTACTCGTGTGTCTCAGCAAGGGTCACTCAATATTCTCCTATGAACAACTGAACAACCCCTTTTTTGTGTTTGAGGTACAGAATAAAGTTAATAATTCCTAACTTGCTGGTTCTAGTGTGGGATGAAAACACAGAGTGAGGGTTATTCCCCACCAGTAGGAAACCATCAAGTTTTGGATTTGGGCTCTAAATGATTAGATTATTTTTGGTTATGCTTATTGATAATCAGACACTCCTGCTCTACCCTTGGAGTCTGGGAACATTCAAGCTTGGAGTCTGGATTTGAGGACATCTTTGATTTGATTCACACTTGCTACTTGTGTACTTGCTGCCAACATTGTTTAGATAATGCAGCACATCTGACAGGCTCTGTAGGAAAAGCATGTCAAACAATGATGCTTTTTGTTGTGGCCTGGCTGGAATGTTAAACTAGACTTTAAACTATAGTGGAGTCAAGAAAAGATTAAAACGATTTTTAACAAAGGCTTCAAATGCAGAAATTAAGCAACTTATTCCTTCCACATCACAACCCTTGGATCACAGCCAGGGTAACATTTACAATGTATTGAAGGAGCTCATTCATCCTTCAGATAAAGTGGGGTTTTTTGGTTTGGTTTTGTTTTGAAAAAGGGAACATATTTGCAGCATAAAATCTAGATCTGCTCAAGTGTCCCAGGATGACGAGATGATATTTTTCAAAATTATTTTATTGGTCGTGAGAATATATAAGGAAAGTATTAAAATTTTTTTTTATTGTATACTTTTAGTCTATATCATTCAATTCTTAAATTTGAACACCAGTTACTCCACTAATTGCTTTGTCTTCTGGTGTAAACCAGACCAAAGAACATCAGACAATATTTTTCATTGTATTTCAAGTAAAGTGCATTTTTAAAAGACATCTGATACTATTTTTAAATCTTCAAGTCAGATCCCACAAGGACATACAAGCATTTTTTTTTTGAGGGGGGGGAGAACATGAAAAAACTAAAACAAATTTTAAAAACCCAACAAAAAAACTGTCCAGGACTTGTTTCTGGGAGATGTTTTAAAAACAACCCAGGAAAACAAGAATCTTTCATACAAGACTCTGGTGGTTATTGCACACAGGAGATGTGAACACTTGGGTCACTTCACTCCAGAGTGAAGCAGGTTTCAATCCTTTGCCTTGTGTTTCTGAGACACTCTCTTAAGCATCAAAAAATAGTATTATTGGGGAAGGGAGTTTCATTCTGCTGAAGGTGATTGCTTCCACCAAGAGAAGAGTGAGCAAGATGGCAGATAACTATTCTAGCAGGAGTGAAGCTTTGGAGGAATAAGACTTGGGGAGCATTTTTCTGTAAGAAAAACAAACTCAACTGCGAATTTATGACTGAATTATATCACAACATGAGGGAGAATTCATGACATGTCTCAATAAACTAAGTGGAACTAAGATATAGGTACTTTGACATATTTTGTATCTGAGCAATACAAATAAATCTGAAGAGATACAAATACATCACAGCTCTCCAGCTATATGCACATGATCCAGCTAGAAGACAAAATTCCCCAATCCAAGGTATATACACACTGCCTCTTGACAGTCTTACAAGTATCCCTCTGGGTTTTTTCCCCTCTGACACACAGCAGAGCAGATGGGCAGTCCCTCCACCCAGAACTGCAGCTGCTCTCTCTGCCCCACTAGTCACCTACCTGCTCCAACTTACATTTCCTGCATTTTTCCCACTGCAAAGGTGAGCCAACAAGGATTTTACATGACTTTTTCATTGACTCCCTTCTATGCATCACTGTTCAGATTAAACACTATGAACTGTGTTCATAAAATAAACCTCACAGATGGAAACCTTCTCTTTAATTTCAGCTCAACATTTCTGTCCACAGCTGAGTCTTTACACTAAACAATAGAGTTATTGTGGGCCATAAAGCTGTGTGGAGAGGCCTCTGACACAGTAATGATGTAATATTTCTACTCAAAAGTCTACTCTTTTGCAACATCTTTCTTCATACTTTTTCCTAAATGCAAGAGAATATTTGCACTTGCACTGAAATCAATAACAAATAGCTTGCCATTTGATTACTATTATTTGGTACATTTTATCCCTAATAGTTGAGTGTCTAATAAAAGCTATTAGAAAAGGAAATCAGGATTTTAGGAATTCAAAACATGGGTGTTATTCAGCCCATATTTTTTTTGTTCTGTTACATGTTTCAAAATTATTTTTATACTGTATTTTTCATTCAGTGATTTAAATTTTTTTGTATTGTCTCTAGTTAAAATGTTGTCTGACACAAAACACAAATGTTTTAATAAAAAATGTCAAAGCAATGTTCTTGGCACTACAAAATATTCCCAGGCATATACATTTATTTTAATTTCAGTCATTTTTTTCACATGGCTTTGGTTTCCAAGAATTTTTTTTTTGGCAAATTTAGTATTCATTAAAAATATTGCCCTACCACAATTACAAACATAAGTACACCCACATAACACTCTTTGAGGTAGCAAAGTGTCATTGGCCTACTCCAACGAAACAAGATGCCAAATTATTTCTGAGGAAAGAAGGGGAAAGGAGTTTTATCTATTGAAATAAGTCAATGAGCTCAGCTTCCCCCCAGAGACCCTTGGCATGCTGCACACTTCAAGGTCTTACTTGTCTCCAAGCCTCTTGCTCTGAGGTTTGGTGCTCCCAGCAGTACAGCAGCAGGAACCTTGTCCCACCACAGACCACAGCTCACACTCCACACCTGACCTGCCTTCCCCTGCCAGCAGGACAGGGAGGATGGTACATACCCCAGCCTGGTCATGCTGTGGGGCTGAAATCTGAAATGATTTGCAGGTTAAACACTAGGGACATGTGGTTGTGTCTGCCTGTCCAACATGAGCTTCCCCAGTAACTTCCTTTGACTCTTCACCTGGGGGCGGGGATGGCTGGATGGGGTCAGGCATCAGGGACCACAGCATTCACAAGCCATCTGTTCACACACCCTCTCTTTTGTATAAGCCTGTCACATAAGGAAGGATAGAGGAAGGTCAAAGTACATCTTTGCCCAGACAAGAGAGTGGATTAAGAATGAGAGATGTGTGCCTGGGGTGGAGGAATTTACTCCAGCTCTGTACACAGCAGCAATCTGTGAGCACATATTGGGTGGGGATGGCAGTCTTCTCTATCTCCCCTCAGATAAACACTGCACATGGTTCTTGAAGTCAAAAGCAGAGCCAGCAATTGAAACCTAATTGCTTTTACAGTAGGGAACTCAATTCTGTAACAAGTGTAGGCTTAAGTGGCAACTGCCACATTATTTCATGGTCTTTTGAGGTATTGTACCAAAGGTAAGAGGTAGAAAAGAACTATCTATCTATCTATCTATCTATCTATCTATCTATCTATCTATCTATCTATCCATCCATCCATCCAGGCAAATGGATATAAAATGCATGACCATACTAATGAAAAGCAAATTGTCTAACTCAAGCACTGTTTGAAACAATCAATAATAGCCAGGAACAACAGTCAACTTTGACTAGTATTTGGCCTGACTTACCTGGATTTTAAAAAGGAGCTCAATTAGCTTCTTTAATTGAATGAGCTAGACTTATCAATTAGACTCACATATGATATTCCTGTAAATGCTTAAATACCATGAAATGATTAGAAATTTGTTAGCAATATCAAGGAAATCCAATATTTTTGCCAAATTCCAAATTACTCACCCTTCAGTGCATAAAATCCATGCAGGCTTTGTGATGTTTAGCAAATATTCTAAATGTCTCCTGCAAGTGCAAGTACATAATTTACAAGGAAACATGCTGTTGGGTTAAACACAGCACAAAACTTAAGCCAGGTGTCCCTCAGGACCACCCCAAGCACTCTTGTTTACAACAAGCACCTGCCAATTTGCTGAAGTCAGCTTGGTGCATATGATATATTTGTCTGATATTTTGACAGATAAATCTGTGGTTTTAAATTGATCATCCTGTGTGCTTCTTCACAGATGACTCCAGAGATTGATGGTAGAATATGGTGTCTTACACTTGTAAGGTCTTTGGTCTGTATCCACAATAAGGAGAAGTGCAAAATCTCCCATATCTCTTTTTATTTTCCCAGCGTGTTTATGGTGAGAAGACAGAAGGAGCTATTTGCAGTATGCAACAGAATGTTTAATTACTTGCAATCCTGCATTCCATTAAGGCCTTAGTTGTTCAGCTGAAGCTCACACAGGCAATGAAACCCATCAACACTGGCATTAATTGGAACTCCTGTGAACAGTTTCAGCATTTGTCTTTCTATCCACCACTACAAAGTGGAGTCTTGCTCTGCCAAAAAGATACCTCCCCCCAAGTGCCAGTGAAACAGAACATTAGCACACTGTGGAGAAATTCCTGTTGACTTCATCATATATAGATTGAATTTGAGTTCCAGTGCTGTCTGTCTGTATTTCTCAAAATACAATTAGTGTAAATCCTGAGTGTTTTCTGTTACCAAAGAAAACCATCTTCATGCATAAAACTGCTTCTTACATGAAGTCACATGCCCTACTTTATTAAAAGAGAAAGCAGAAGTAGGAGGAGACTTCACCTTAAAAGCCTCTGTCAGAACTCTGAATTCTAAGAGCTCTGAACAAACCAAAAACCATAACAGGGCTTTTACTGTCAAACAAGCAAGGAAAAGCTTAGATGAGATGAATTCCTTTCCTCTCTGTGATTTAACACAGTGGAAAGAAAAGGACTAAACAAGTTAAATAGCTTTGAAATATTTATTTGCTTTTCATAATAACTGCATGTATCCCAGCTGGAAACAATTATTGATGCTGGTGCAGATCACAAAGAGATGTGACATAAAGAGTGGCTAGTTAAATAGAAAATTATGATAACAATGAGCAACATAAACAACTAAATCAATTTCTATTGATACACCAGTAAAAGATCATACACAGTGTACAGATTTGGCTTCTTTGTTCAGATTTTGCTAGATATTCTTGTAGGGTATAGCAAGTATTTAAATTTATTCTATAGAGTTCCTGATATGGACTAATAAAAGCATCATTGCATTGAACTTTACATAATTTCTTCCATGATAAGAGGGAAGTAGATAATGCCTCTGCTTGCTGTTCCTCTAATATGTTCCTCTGTTGGGACTCAGACATTATCATTTCTTCCATTAAGCTTTGAGTGAGTGTCTTTGCTTAATAGGGAAGACAGTTGTCCTCCTGCAGTCACTGCTGTTTCTAAACCTCAGCCTTGATTATGAGATGAAAAATTTTGCATGTTTTAAAGGATTGATGCTGCCAACACACTGGCTTGTCAGAGATGATGTCAAGTATTTGACTGTAAGGGCAGACAGGGATGCTCAGACCCCAACAAAAAGCCACATTAGCAGTTAGAGATGGATACCAGTAGAAACAACAGATTTTCATACTAATATGAAAAGGTGTGCTTTAAAAAAATCCACTTCAACATCAACTAATAAAAGTAGCCTGTAGATAGCATTTATCTACAGAGGCTTAAAAACACTTGTTGGCTCAGATTGTCCAGTAAGAAATCACCACTTCACTTGCACAACACCTGAACCTTGGTCTGTCTCAGAACTACCTCAGCCACTCAATCACCCATCTGAAATAAATGGCTGCCTACATCCTAAAGGAGGTTCTGCTGCTTATGATGAGTCAAGCACATTGTCAGTGACTTCAGCACCTGAGCATTTTTTCTGTAAATATTTATTTTCTCATTCTCAAAAAAAACTAGTCCATATAAGATTTTCCACAGCTGACCAGGAAAAAAGTTCCTTGTTGCTGTAACAATAACATGCCTGGTACCTTAGAACACACCATCCTTGGGGACTTGGGTCTCTGAAGCTGATGTACAGCTGGCTCTAGATGTCAGGGGCCCAGCTGGCCTCATCTCAATAACCTTCATCCATTTCACTGAACTAAGAGTTCCAACCTAAGAGCACAGCTAAAGTATAAAATCCAGACTATCGCATTACAGAGCCAAACCTTCAGATTTTGCCCAATGAAATCTCCCTCACATTTCTAATATCATCAGCACCTTGCAGAACTGAGTGCCTATTTTCTGACTGATTCTTTCAAAGAGAGAAAGGTCATCAGAACCAACTCAAATAAAAACTGCATCTGTAGTCACAACTTGATACTTTGGTTCTTTTCCATAGTTTTAAATTTCATTCTTGTGAACAGGATTAAGTTGCATACAATCAAATAGTGGGGAGCATCTGACAGCTAGGCCAGAAAAAAGATAGGCAGTGTGCTTGTTTTTCCTTTTAATTCCTGCAAAGAAGAAACTAATCTTTCCTGTTTTTAATGAAAAAGCTATTTTTATGAGTGACAGTAGATTTCACTTTCAAGAAGTCTTTCCTCAGTGAACCAGATGCTTCCCTGAGCAGTAACAGAGGCTGTCAAACAGTCCTGCTGAATGTTCATGACTGGGAGTAAAAATGGCAAGGATGGACACTGGTGTTGCAGAGAGTACTGAAACAACTGATTCTGATTCCCCTACAGGATGAGCAAGGAACATAACTTGAGGGAAATAAATATTCAGATTGTCTTCAGAAAATTTAAATATATGGTGGCTGCATTAAAACTTGGTGAAAGTGCTGTTGTCCAAGCATCATCCCTTCACAAAATGCATATTGCAACAAAACACATACTTGCTATTGGCCTTGCTGTAGAATCTTCATATGCTTTTATTCAGACTGGCCCAGATTTTATGAGGAGCTAAGGCATCACCAAACTCCCTTTAAGTTCAGTGGAAACTGACATCCTGAAATTATTTTAAATATTCTGCTTTATTGTAACTTTTTTCTTTTTAGGCTTTCATTTCCAAGTCATCTTTGAAGCTTTGGTGCTTCTATGGCTATAAGGAATGGTTTGCTCCATTTTAACCTTTCACATTTTATTAACAAAATCAAAACCAGGACAATTAGATACCTTCTGATTTTCATTTATTTTAATATTAAGGGAATGTTTGAAATGGCACAAGTCTTTGGGAAAGTACTTCAAGCCGTGGCTGCAGCAGTACTGAGGTTCTGGCCACAAACATCAAAGTTAACTTGAAAAGAAAAAAATTTGAAACCGATAGTTCCTTTCATTTTGGGATATATTTAAATAATTTTGTTACATGTATATGAAAAAAAAGGCTAAGAGAAGAGAATTGAATACTGTTGAAAACCAATATTTTGCACGTGCAGCTGAGCTATCCTCCTTGTCTTGTTTGAGGAAGACATGAGAAATAAAACTGTATAGCAAGAGTGGAAGATTGAGTAAGCAGGTATTTAGGAGAGCACCTGCCTGAGAAGCTCTGCCACTGGCATGCTGTATGGCCACTAGAAAATTACTTATTACTTTGTTCTTGTTCCTAAACTCAGATTTTTCCACCTAAAACCTTTGTGCACTCACAATAGATAGGTGGATATTCCATGTCTTAAATACTTAGGCCAGACTACTTTCTGGCAAGTTAAACATGGCAATAAATATAGATCTATATATTATCTGAAATCTCTCTATGGTTGTCCTTGTGCTGAACCTGAATAATGTAGCCTGATACAGATTTTTAGAAAAATAAAGGTATTATAGTATTGTCAATTGTATCTTCACTCCTTTTGTTTGCTGTGCCTCTCTCATTTTCATATTTGAAATACTTTGGATTGATATTAGGGCTGAATTTATGACTCTCTTAATTGAATTTTGCATTTGCATTGGTAGGCACTCCATAGTTTTCATAGCAAGACCTAAAGAATATTAAAGAAAATTCTGGTTTTCAAAATTCCCTGACAGTGCTGGGCTTTAGAAGGAGGAAGTTTTGAGGAGTTTGTGGGCATGATAATTAATTGATAATTAGAAATAGCATTTGTGCTAAAAAGTGTTAGGGCTGCATTCAATCAAAGTTTTGCAGAAGGCAAACATATGAGCTAGTAGCAACAAACAGGATATTGGAGAAGGTGAAAAATAATCAAGAGGACAGGCCAGATGCTAGAAGATTAAGTCAGCAAAGCCTAGACATTTATATTATTAAAATGTCTCTTTAAGAGATTAAAACAAATAATAACTTAAATTATTATTTTTGTATCTACCTACATAAATACTTTAAGATTAGCTACGAGGTCTCATATTACATAACTAAGAAAAGAATGAAATTGTTTAAAACAAAGTGTATTTATATACTACTTTTTCTGCTTTGGGGGGAATTTAATGTAATTTTAAGAGTATCAGAACTGAATTACTATGCTTATCAAGAACTTTAGATACTTCCCAGTAAACTACAATAAAGGCATGAATGAAATATTTGAACAGCCTCTCACTCTGCTTCTTTATTGATTCTATCAAAGGTGTCATTGGCATGGACACTTCACCTGAGCTTTATATTTTAAATGGAGGCTTCTGAAGACTGCTGAATACCAACATGTTTAGTAGCTGCTCTATGACAATTTTCATTTCAATCAGAGTAATCTTGGACTTTGGGCCTTGGACTAGTGATATCTCATTATTAATTCCATTACCAAGAATTAATAGTGAGATGATTGTAGCCATCAAATGCAGAGCTCATGGGCACAGGACAGAACATGCACATCACAGGAGCATTGATAACAGGTCGTGATCCCAAGCACTGAGTTGCTGATTTTTCAAAGCTCTCTCTCTGTAACAACTTCAAAAATCTCCCCGACCACTATTTAATGTTTTTTTTTTTTTTTTTTTTTTTTTTTTTTTTTTTTTTAATGACCAGCCCTCATCTTTATTCTCCAAAGTAATTATGGTGTTTATTTAGGAAATTCTCATGGGAGCCTAGGTTCCCTTCTTCTGCCTGAGTGCAGTCTGTGAAACAGCAGAGGTCATTCTGCTCCAGAAATAAAACAATTCAACAGTAATAAATGAGAAAGAAATCCCACTGCCTTTCTCACAGAGCCTTTACCTTCCCATGGCTTGCACTCCCAGGGGTGGCCATTATCAAACAGTTCCTTCTTCCCCCTCAGCTGTTCCACTCTAGTTTATGATTCAGCCTGAAGTGGTTTCCCACTAAGTTTGTTTTCTCTTGAGTTTCTGCTCCAGATGCCTGTCTGCATATCTCAGTGCCATGGATGGCAGCCTCCATCAAACCAGGAGGAGCTCTGTGTGCTGGAGGGGCTGCCTGCCCACAAGGAGGAAAGACAGGAGAGAAATGAAGGCATGAGTTCATGCCCTTCAGATCTATAATCACAGCTCTTGTGACCCCTGTGCCACCAGCAGTCCCTGACATCTAAGATCACAGCAGCTTCCAGGCATGTAGGTGCAGCCATGCCCTCCTCACCCAGAAGATGACCTCTTAAAATTGTCTGTGTGCTCTTTAGCACCCAGGAT
Organism: Oenanthe melanoleuca; assembly: GCF_029582105.1. NCBI lineage: Eukaryota > Metazoa > Chordata > Aves > Passeriformes > Muscicapidae > Oenanthe > Oenanthe melanoleuca. The sequence goes on from NC_079335.1 coordinate 14,810,749, forward strand.
GGTTGCTCCAGAGGCAGTGGGGGCTTTGGCTGGAGGGTGAGGACAGTGTTCTGGGTCACAGCTCTCCCTCTGCACATGTTCTGCTGATAGGCCAAGGAGAAGCTGTCTCACTCTAAACTTGTGCCAGGGGCAGTGTAACCCAAGGATTGTGTCAGCAAGGGATGAAGGTGTGAGGGTGCAGCTTCAAGATGAGCTTGGTCCCAGGAATGGGCTCTATCTCTGTTTTCCCAATTGCAACCAGTCTTGGCATCCTGCACAAAACCTGTGCTCCAACTCAGCTGAAGTGATTCAAAAAGGAGCTCACCAGCACTTTCCTCCTGTTCCTTGGATGCTCTTGCAAGAGATCCCACAGAAGGATCCTGGATTAGTTCAGGAAACAGCTTTGAGGGAAGGTGTGTGGAGTAACAGAGATAATAGGGTCTGAACTTGCAGTTCAGCACAGCTGCCAATTTTGGCAGCTGGGTTAGGACAAATACTAGAGCTGTTCACTCACAAGGAGAAACATAATTTCTACTTGGTCATGACCTCATTCAGGTACAGGTTTTAGGGCAGTTAAGGTCATTCTTAAGGTGCTCTGCAGCTAGTGGCAGAGGTTGGAACCTAATGTCATGACAAATATTTCATAATTTCTCAAGGGTATGCTCTCCATCACCCCGTCCCTGTCAGATGAAGGGTCCTTCTGCTATAACAGTAGTTTTCTAGTAGCAACAAGATTTTGGGAAATTTTACTTTGAAGGCATATTTAGCAACAGTCTCCTTCCCATTACCACTGGGTTCCCATCTTTGGAGCCCTTACAGTCTTCAGGAAAGTGGTCCCAGTGCAGGGATGGACGATGAGGAAGCTTGGCCTCAGGTATCCTAAATGAAATCCTGTCACTTTAGGTACAGCTGAAAAGGAAGCTCCATGAGTTACATTTTGTTCTTACTCAGCAGGCCACGATTTTAGATGCCTTGTGTGTTCTCTAAATGTCAGAACTTTCCCAGTAAAAGCCCTGGCATTGACATAACTCTAGACAGAAGAGAGCTTTCAGGTTTTGACAGTCCTAGATGTCATATAGGTTTCTCAGAAATAGTTCTGTCAGCCAGTTCTCTTACTCTGCCAGGCTTGTCTGCTGACAGAGGCACAGGTCACTGTAAGAGTAGTGAAAGGAACTTATTAGTGTAGGAAAGAAACTGATCTTTTTGTGATTCTAACTCCTCCTTCGACTTGTGCCTCACTCCACTTCTGTCATAAATACAGAAGTGCTCTAACACTACCTGTGCTGAGAACAACATCTGGTAACAATAAACATTTCTGTGCTTGGTGATAGGGGTCATATACATAGAAAGACATGCAAGTGATGTCTAATAAGAGCAAGTACATTCCTAAAAGAAAGTAATTTCTGCTTCAGCTGCTTTTAATGGAAGACCATCATAGAAGCAGATTTCTTAACCATGAGAAGTTCATTTGCTTATCAGACACAATCTATTAGATATGAAATTTTGTGTAACTTCTTCAGCCATGCATAGCTGCATGTGAAGTTATTTGCTGATTTTCCTCAGTATTCATTTGTTCAACAAACACACAGATGAGGTGATTATGAACATCTTTATATATTGAATCAACTTATCAGCCATAAACTCTCTTTCTCTGGGCAAGAAGCAAGTACTTTAATCCCACTTATTCTATAGTAAGGTAAATTTTAAAAAGTAATATGAAGCTATTTTGTTATAGGCAAGTATGATTCTGGAAAAGCTTGTCAGCATCTGAAGGTCTCTACGTGATTCTGCACTTAATTATGATGCTTGACATTCTGTGGCAAAATAGGAGCTTTGGTTGAGTTCCTATCTTTTGTGATTACACTGGGTGTGGTTAAGATGGAGTTAATTTTCTTCATAGCAGCCTGTATAGTATTGTGTTTTAGATTTCTTACCAAAGCTGTGTTGATGATAACATAGAAATGTTTTAGTTACTGTTGAACAGTGCTTGCACAGAATCAAAATTTTCATGGGCCCATAGGCTGGGGGTGAATGAAAGATTGGAAGGGGGCACAGCTGCAACTGCTGAGACAAATTGACCACAGAGGTATTCCCTGTTATACAACATCATGTTCAGAATAAAACTGAGGGAGTTTTTCCAAAGAAACTGCTGCTCTGAGACTCACTGGGCCTTTTTCTGCTCATGGGAGGTGGAGAGTGATTGTCTTTGCATCATTTGTTGGGTTTTTTTCCTTTTGTCTTTATTTCTTAGAGTGTCTTTGTCTCAAACTGCAAGTTTTCCTCACTCCTGCCATTATGGTTCTCTACCCCCATGCTGCTGGGGCAGAAGGCAATTGGCTGGGGGCTCAGCTGCTGGGGGCTTGGCTGCAGTAAGCTCACTACCATGATCCAAAGCAAACGTAAAAAATATTCAGTGCCACATCCTCTGCCTTTCAGCTGGGATGTGAATAATATTTTGATAGTCCCAAACAATGAAAAAATATGTCTGTCTGACTTACCAAGTTGTTGGTGTACTGTTTCCTGTCTGGCCTATAAGTCTTTATCTTTTCTCATGGCAGGAACTCCACAGGACAATTGCATGGTACCCCCACCACGCTGACCTCCTCTTGGACAATGTTTTCCAGAACTGTTATGGCATTGGTGACAACCTCTTGCAGGGTTTCAAGCTGATTGCTCGTTTTCATCTTGCTGAAGGAATATTTGCCATTTCACACAGTCACTTAAAGAAGTAAAGAGCACAGAAGAAACCCATCTTTTTCCTCTTTTCCTCTGTTTTTCACTATGTGCTTGGGGGCTTTTGCCCACATTATCAAAGAGTCTGTGCATGTAAGTCTGTGTGGGAAAGGAACTGAGCAGGAGTAAATGATGCCAGTTATTGCAATCCCAACTAATTTATTCCTTTCTATATAGAACATGTGGAATCCAGTGATCAAGTCTGTGTGGATGCAATATTTGATATAATTAACTTCTATAGAGTTAACCTTCTAGAACACAACTGAACATAAAACACCGTTCATTTTACTTCATACAGTGAAGAAAAACAGTCATTTAGATTAATTTCATAACTAGATGTGTTTCTATGGCCATTCTTCTGCAAAATTTACAGTTCAACAATCTCTTCCAGTCCTAATCTCCAGGAACACAGTTTGATGCAAGCCCTCTTCTTGATATCCATGCCAATGACAATTTTTCTATTTTACAATTTTTGCTCTTCTTTTTGCCAGAATTCTACTCTTGCTGATTGGTTGAGAATCATTTGGCTTTCTCAAGTAATTTTCCCCAAAGGACTCCATCCCTCCCAGCAATGGTTGATTGTTCTACCTCCTGAATGATAGAGGCAGCATGCAGATTAAAGAAATAATATATCAAATTATGCAGCAGAGAAAGGGATATTCTGGCTTAAAACTGAATTTTGTCTCCCTTGCTTTGGTCTGTGTTCCACCTCCAGCCATAACTCATTGCCTCTAACCTCTGCTGCACACAGGGTGTTCCAGACAGTAACAGGGTAATGAGATACTCACAGTTCTCAAAGCACAACTCTAGGAAGCAAAACGGTCCCAGTGCTCTAATGAAGGCAGGGCATGAGGCCAGTCTGGTAGAGAATTCATTTTGTTTTCCAAATTATGCCTTACTGCTAGTACTTCTGAAAATACCAGAAAGTGGACTGAAATCTCCAAAATGATTAATTATTTCACTAAAACTTCAAATGAAGCCAACAATCCATTGGCACTTGTGAAAGAACAACAATCAGGAAAGCTCTGAATTCACCAGACATACAGGTTTCCCTGAGGTGTGAATGAATGACTGTGACAGGGTCTCCTGAAGTTTCTAACTGAAAAGGAAGCAGCTTTCTGTTTAATTCCCAAATCATGTATGAGTGCTTAGAGCTGGTTGGTGCATCACTGACCATATCTGCCAACATACTTTAGTTGTGACCTGTAAAATAAAGTGCATTTTATATTTATTTAGTCACTGGGTTTGGTCTCCTCTGAAATATAAAACTACATCTTGGATAAAATGCTGTGAGATTGTGCTGTGAATTTATAAATTCTCACCAATATTTGTTTTTATCAGTATTAGATCAGTCCTGGCAGTTTTCCATAAAAATGTAATTCCTGTGACAGAGTAGCTGTTTTTATTTCCACTGAAAATAACACAGAAATTTTTCAGTAATAGATGGGCATGAACCAAAATGCAGGTTCTGATCATTTCTGTGAACCTTTTTGTTCTACAACAAATAATAAAGAATGTTTTCTTTATTTTATTTTAACAGAAAAATTCAAAGTTATGTACAAAAGTGATAAATGGTTTCTGCAGCCCTACTTTTGAGGTTTATTTAAGATGTAAAAATTATTTCTTTTAGAGTATTTTTAGCAGATCTTGTGCACTTTACTTTTTCTAAGACTTTATGGGTAAGTAAAAGTAGTATTCCATGCTGTGAATGTAATTATATGTGAGGAAAAAGTATATATTTAATTGTGGCTTGAATAACAGACTTTTCCATTTGTTTCATATAGAAAGAAAAAAGATTATTTTGGGAAGGATTTAACATTGTGTTTCTTCAATTAAAAGCAGAAGCAGTCTATAATTACACCTTAGATCTTTAATGGTCTTCTGGAAAATCATTAAAAAGCAAACAAACAAGGCTTAGAGATCTGAATGCTCACATTTCCACTGCTCACGGAGGCTTTTGAGTCAGGGAAAAAAAAGAAAAAATTAGACATGTTTCTCACATAGAATCATAAAATGCCTTGGGTTGGAAGGGACCTTAAAGATCATGAGTATGGACTCCTTTCACTAGAGCAGGTTGCTCAGAGCTCCATCCAACCTGGCCTTGAGCACTTCCAGGGATGGGGCATCCACAGCAGCTCTGGGCAACCATTCCTCACCATCCTCAGGGTAAAGAATTTTTTCCTAATATCTAATCTGGACCTCCTCTTCTTCAGTTTAAAACAACTCCCTTTTGTCCTGTGATTGTTAAAAGGATAAAATTTCACAGGTCCAAGCAGAATGTTCAGCCCTTTGGGTCTGTGTAGGGACCAGATGGTTTGTTGTGCAGGTTAGAATGGGAAATGTTGATCCTCAGTACCAAGGACTCAGGGAGGCCCTGTTCAATATGTTTCATTGTTCTAAGATCTAAATCTCATAGATAACAGATCCCAATGCTAAACATAATAGTGACATTTGGGAGTGTCCCGTGGGCAGTTTTCATTGCTGCCCAAGGACAAGTGTTTAAGCTACATCTCTTTAGCCTGTGCCATGCCATGTTCTTGCCCTCACAAGAGAAGCTGTACCATCTTCTTGGCCATAGAGCTGACAAATATTCCAAGTGGTGAAGGTTTTGCTCCCACTCAGTTTTACAACAGAACAATCTCATATTTTCAGTTAGCATTTCCTTGCTGGCAGCAGAGGGTCTGAGGTGCACAGCAGACTGCTTATGCAGCCCTCTGGCATTCTTCCCTGTGCCAGGGGGTGGCACATTCTGCTGTCCCTAACAGATGCTCACACATTCCCTGTGGCTGTAGCTGTGAGCAGCAGAGAAGGCCTGCTAGATGCAGACACGGTGCTAGATAGTTGCATTGCAACCCAAAAATCTCTAGAGAATTTAATTTTTAGCCTAGGCTAGCCTAGACATACCCAGTGGAAATCAGAATCCAAGCTGACGCTCTAGTCACAAAGTGGAGTAGGAAGATTCTGTGTATAAAAGACTTGAAGCATATATATTTCCCTTCTTCCCAGAACATAAATGCCAAAAATGGAATCAATGATTTTCACCACTAATTGAGTTTCTGTTCTTTGTCTGTTGAGGTCAGAATTGTAAAACATCTTAAAGATGCTGTCTGGAGTTTTGGTTTAGCTTTCTCAGGGGAAAGTATGTTTTGTTTTATGAATGCCTTTTAATTAGAGATCAGATCTTATCAGGGTGAATTCTGTGACCTTCTGAAAGACTATTTTTGCAATGGAAAATGAGTTAAGATTCAGATTTAATTCTTGTATAATAGATGTGTCTTTGGTTTTGTCTCATGCTGAAAATAAAAGATCTGTGTTATTTTCATAGCTGAGTATGTTTTAAGAGCTGATTTGCACAAAATATCAGCAACATTTAAGGGACCAATGATGAACAGCACTGAGCTGGACCTCAAAAGGCTATGTCACCCATTCCTGAAGATTTCAGGTAAATCATTTTAATATCCTTTTGCCTCAGTTTTCCTGTTTGTAAAATAAAGTTTGTTGTTTCCTTTGTAAAGCCATTTCATATCTTCCAGTCAAAAACATGTATGTTACTAAGTGAAGGGAAAACATTTATTTTTCAAGGTATCCTTTGGCATTTGTTTTGATGTTATTCTAGTTCTGTAAGACATGCATGGAAAAAACCCCAAAGCACTGAACAATTAAAATTTTCTTTTTTCAAAGCCCCATCTTACCCCCCAAATAGAATGTTATCAATTCAATAACTAAGAGGAATCTGAAATTCATCCTTTATGCTCCATTTTATGAATATAAAAAAAAAATACACAATGAACAATATGTCCAGGGAGTCCCATAATTTTATACTTTTCAGAGTAAATAACTATATTTATTACCTGTTTTGACTAATTAAATTATTTTCGTTATTTCCACAGCAGAGAAAATGTGGAAAAATCATTTTGCAGAGCCTCTTCTAGATTGGCTAGTGTTCAAATGAAGGCAATTTGCTGTCTCTGGATCTTTCTGACACTAGACCTAAATATATTTGTAGCTTTTCTGTGAGAAATGAGAGGTCAGGCATCCACTTTGATTATAACATTTAGTGGAATGACATTTTCATGGTAAATTTCAGTACTCAGAAATAAAAAAAAAAATCTCATAAAAGAGATTGGTCACTTGCTATTTAAGCTGTAAATAAGAAGGTTTCTTTCCACCTATAGTATGAGCTGCCCATCCATTTTTTTTTTCCTCTGAGCTTAGCGAAAGCAGGTTCATTTATCACTTTGACTCTTTTGGCTTTTGAGTCAGCAGAGTTGGAACACCTCTTATATCTTTTTCTCCTTCCTATTTTTGAAAGACAGCCACAAATACTATACTGAGCACAAATAAAGACAGTCTTTCTCCTGAAGAGCTTTACAAGTAAACACTTGGAAGGCTAGACATTCTAGGAAATCCAGATGTTTGGAAGGACCTGAGTGTAGAAAGGGTACTGTGTTGGCTGAAGCTAAGCATGAATGTTTTTACCAAATTATGCTACTAAATTTAGCCTGGGTGGCTCAAGATTTTTCCCTTTTTTACTCAGACATTTCTACTATTATGTTTCAGGGACCCATTTGGATCATAACCAGGGGCACATGAACAGCTCTGGATAACTGCAACTTCACTTGTTCTCTGAATGGACTTCAGAGACCTGGAATATCTGTGTTTTTTACCTCTAATTAGGTCTGGAACACTCCTTGTAGTGTCAGAATGTGGTTTACATCCATTTATTTTTTAGTGGCTTCCTAAACAAAATCAGGTTAGTGACAATTGAGTTGAGAATCTCTTTGGGTTAGTCTGCAGCCAAGTCATCTTTAGAGAATCTTACATGTAGTGGTTGTGTGTAGCTACTACAATCCAGAAAATTCCTGTATTCCCAGTTCCATCAGACTGCACCACTACTTGGTTGCTCTTGAAACAGCACTCAATGGTTCCTACATTTTTGGGGTTTTTTTTCCCCCCAGTTCCCTTTACTGATGAAGAGCAGATTTACAATGCAGGATCTGGGCACTGCTCTGGGCTTGGGCTGGTCTCATGTCTTGATGGGAATCTCCTGAGGTTAATTTGTAATTCTGCTGCATTTGAGCCATGGTATGGAGGTGCTGGGGTGCAATTCACCTCTTCCTCACTGTAACTTCATGTTGGTGCACTCCCAGTTTAATTCTGCTTGGATGTGGTCTGGGAAGTGAGGTGTCCCCTCCAATGTATATTCTTGGAAGATATATAAGCACAATAAGGGAATTTGCACTTCAGCAAATGCAGCAAAAAATGGAATCCACCCCTCTGACTTTTTGGAGTATCTCTGCATTACTACTGATTAGTGAGATTAAAACTTGAATTCCTAATTTTTAAAATTTTATTTAAAATAATTAAAATCGATGAGCACAGACTTAGACAAGAAGTACTTTTTAATTATGAAAAATCTGCCCAAAGTAAAGGATGAACTACTGGTATATAACTTCTAAAGCACATTTTAAGGTTGGGTTATGAAGTGAAAAACCTTTACATACAGAGGTCTCGGAGGAGCTGCCATTTATTAATGTTTTAAACAGATGCTTCACTAAGCAACATATTTAATTAAATCCACAACTGTTGTGCTTGAAAGAGACAGATTTAAACTAGAGCAAGCATAAAGCTGAATTCACAGCAACAATTAACCAGACTTGTTTGTACAGTGTGCTTTATCAAACAGGTAGAGTGGCTTTACAAAGACATTAATTTAAGTGTTGATCATCATTAAAACCTCTGAAAGCTGAAGATCATAGTGTACATGCAGTCACTGAAAAGAAAATGTAGGTAGCTATTCTTCCCACAAGGTCTGATGCCATTTCCAGTGGACTTAACAGGAGCTAGACTGAGTTTCTGTATGTGTTAGTGAAATATATATATATATATATATAAAATTATTATACTATGCATGAATAAATAATTTGAATATGTATGTATGTATAAATAATGTTTTGTGAAGACCATAAACAAGTGTATGGTACAATTGCTACTCATATTATAAACAAGTAAATAGGAACCACTTGCTTGTGGCTTCAATATTCAACCTAAAGCCACAAACCCTGATTTCACCAAATATCATCCAGGCATAGGAAGGACTATAAGATACAATGACACCTTCACTTTCCTCAGTTCTCTGCCAAGGAACCTTGTCAGGTTCAGACAATTGCTTTATTAGCACAGGAATTTTATTTGTGCTGTATCTGGGCCAGGCTATTGACCTCAGTGGAGTTCCTCCAGTGTAAAGAGTAGCTGAAAAATGTTAAGATCTCTGTGTGGAAAGATTCCTCTGAAAATACCATGTGACCCTGCGCACTTTCTTATATTCCTTTATCTTTTCATTGGAGTGCCTTGGAAGAAGATGACTTCTTTCTTCTGAAAAGTAGCAAAGCTTTTAACTTGTCCCATGATGATGGAAATTGAAGGACTCTCTCTGAGTGGATTCTATGCTGAGTTTCATCTGCTGCAATGCTGAGATGTGGAGAACTCCACAAAATACAGGAACTGCCAGAGGCATTTCAGGATTTCTTTATTGCAGGAAAGGTTAGAAACAGCCATTATTCTCCCAGGTACCCATCATTCCTTAGTCTTTATGCATTTGTGGAGTAGAGCACACTGCAATGCACATTTATGTTTTTGAGGAAAACTAACTGCAGATTGTCAACAATTATTTTCAACATTTATACAAACTAGAACTGTCTTAAGGGCACTACATAAAGGCTGTGGAGAATCATCCCGGGCACAGACTCTCTATTTCAGTCGAGGGAATAATATCTTAAAATTTCCCGATTTTTCCAGGACCTTCTAACTCCTCTTTGCCTCTAAATAATTCAACCTGTAAAAATTTGGTGAAAGAATGAAAACTAAATAGCACTGTGCAGTGATCTATTTATATCTGACATTACCATGGTGCTATTTCATTAATAGCACCATTTGCATTACTTAATTCATTTAATATTCAGAGACCAGCCAAAGCTGGTCACATTTTTGTTATCATGGCAGGAATTAATAATGATCTACTACTGTGTTTCTGATAAAAAGAATTCGTTTTAAAGCACTTTTTGCTACACAGTGTCATAATTCTGCACATAGAACAATAAAATCCTATGGTTTGTTAATTTACATATTTATTTTTTTAAGCACCAAAGAAAACCAGCTTTTCTCCATTCCAGAGCAATGTCCTATCAGATTTTGCCACAGAATAATTGCATTGTCTGGTAAAATGACTGAGTTGTTGCCCATGACAAAAAATCTTTGTTCTTTTGGGAACTTGTGGAGAAATTTTGCCCTGGGTGAAATTCTCAGTTTTGCTTAATCATTTGTTGTTGTTGATATTATCTGGTTTTATAAGAAAAATTAAGAATGTGACTGGTAGCAGTTTCATAGTCTCCACAGCTCAATAAACTTTTGAAACATGGAATATTTTGATAGCTTGTGATCCAAGCAATAAATGAACTAAGATGCATAATTTGGTATTTTCTCCAACAGTTTACAAAGGTCTAGAGAAAGAACAGGATGTTATTTTGTGGTTTTGACACTTCTCCTTTTGACTGTTAGGCTAAAAGAATGAAATAGCATCTATTCCAGAAGAGAGCTAACATGAGGTACCTTCGAACACACAGAAACAGGGGATCCAGTTCTCCTTTCGTCTTCCTCTCTGCTGTTTGTCTTGTGAAATAATATCAGAGTTAAAAAGGAAAGTAATGAAAAGGTGTGAAGACTGCTAAGAGAGTTGCTATGGTTTTAAATGTAGCCACCAAAGCCAGAAAACAAATCTATACAGGAACAACATTAGGAAGTCTGAGGAATCATCAAGAACAGTACATGGGACTGTACATGTCAGTACTCTGCCTCACTGAAAAATACAGGGCATAGTCATAGTCTCCTTCAGATTTGATGGCAAAAATCCCATTTACTTTAATAGCATAGGATTGGAACTTCTATTTGGAACATGATTGTCATAATTATTTTAGTTGGCTGAAGGTCTTTTTTTCTTATTTCCCATAATTTGGATGTAAAATGACTTTTCAACAATAGATATAATATACCATAGCAGCAGTATTCTTGCTAACAGTGGGAGATGTCAAAGAATTCACAGTCTTCAGATAATTACTCCTTTCTACCTGCAAATATTACATGCAATTTTGTGAAACAACACTTTTTTCAAGCTATGAGGTATTTCACAGTAGCTCACTGGATGTCTATGCAGAGAACTGAAAGGTCACATGTATTTTAGTGCAGTCTCTAAGTTCTTTGTAATTTCAAGAGACCTGTTACTCCTGTATTAAAGATACTCCAAATCTTATCCAGTAAATTGTATTTCATTGTGCTACATTAGAGACAAAACGTACAGGACAGTAAGAAAAACAAAAGGTGCGTGAAAAACCAGCTCAGAAACAGAAAAATATCACAGATAGAAAAGGTCAAAATTGCAACATGGCCTTCAACCAGGGCTTACCAAAATAGCATAAAGGATTAACAATATAGAATTCTTCTGGACATTGGAAATATTATTCATAAAAAGTAATAATCTTCTGAGACAGCTAAAGAAGCTGTTGCTTTCTTGAACCTGTTGACTCTAGAACTAGTTGCCATAGAGGTTATTATTATTCCTCTTCTATATTGTCTGTAAACAAAATCTGTATTTCCAACTACTTCATCCATTGTTATGCTGTCTACTTCTGGGATTTGGTTTCTTTTAAAGAAGTTTACATCTCACAGAACAATAACAGTACTGCCTACAAGTATGATCAGTCACAGGCTGCTTCCCATATCAAATCCAAGTGGAAATCTTTGATAGACACAGCTATTTGGAGTAAAACTGTGTTCCAATGCCAAGCATTTGCTGACCTGGTAATTAAAGGGTCAATTGAATTTATTTGATTTAATTTTTTACTAGGAAAGCAATTTTGATAATTTTTAGGTTTAGTTTTAAAAATTGTGGATAACTGCTGAAGTTATATATATATATTGAAGGAACATACTTTTAGAAATACAGAGATCATTCAAAACATATGGGCCCTGAGGAGTGTCTTTGCACACAACCTTTCCAAAACAGGTTCCATCAGTGCCATGTATTTGTGCTGCACTTTCCTGCAAAGCACAGCAGGCTGGGGTGAGTAATTGAGGTGACTGGCATGGCAGGGCTGCTCCAACAGCTGGGGGTGACCAGGGATGCTCAAAGAGAGAAAGGAACCTGCTAACTCGGGCAAACCAGGTATTTCAGGTGCCTGCAAGACCTGCAGGGCCGGGGTGACTCAGAGGCTGGCTGACTTGGGTAATCCACACTCCTCTGGCTGCTGTAACACAGGCAGAGGAACACAGAAACTCCTGTGCTCCATCCCTGGACATCAGCTGCAGAGGTTACTGAAGTTCTGATACTTGTCAAACTTTGGAGGTCTAGAACTGCTGTCCTTGAGCTGCCTAAGGCTGTTTGGGATGGTCTCCCTACAGACATCCCCCTAAAGAAGTGAAATTTTACCAAGAGCTAGGCTGGGAGCTTCTCTGACAAAGGGCCACTGCTTTGGCTCCCACCACAGGGAGACACCTCCTCTGACCTAGAGCCCTTCTGCAGGGAAAAGGCAGGCAGTAACCCAGAGACAGCAAGGGCTGCTGACAGTAGGCACAGTCCAAATGAGACCTCAGAGACAGCATAAATCCAAACTGCTGACATGGCTATTGCAGAAGCATTTTTGGTGGTGGTAGTGCAGAAAGAGAAAGATGTGATGAGTGGACACAGCTAAAAATCCAATGCACTGTTTTTCTGTTTATTTCTAGCTATTTTGATTCTGTGTTTTCTATGATCAAAATGTAACATGGCCTAGGAAAATGGTCCAAATGGTCTTTTGAATGAAACATAATCACTTCTATTTCCTCAAGCCAAAAGTATATTTAGCCCTGGAACAATAAATCTATCTTTGTACTGATTGAAGCAGTAAATAGATATTGTAATCAAAGTGCATATTTATGAAGTGATAAAGTAGCAATCTCCAGAGAGTTGTGCCTCTAACTCAGTACAAGCCTTTTTTGAAGTTAAGGTGTCTCTGGAGACTGGACAGCTCTTTGAGTTGTTTCCCCTTTTTTTTTTCAGTCAGTATAACAGAATGGGCTGTGGGCATGTAAAGTAATATAGTGGTGAAAAACAGAGCAGTCTGCCCTCTAGTTTACCCTTTTATATTGCACCAAGCATTGGACTTCATGCCTAGTGGTCTGGGAATTTTGAACTCCCTAGAAATATTTTTTTTAATTATTTGTTACATCACTACTTCTTTTAATCTTCATTGCATTAAGATGATAAAAAGAGTATTATGCTGTATATATAATCACCTACTTAATATAAAACCAGCTGCTATCCATTAAAATATTAAATATTTTAAATTAAATTTTTTTTCTCAGTATGAAGCAGACATTGAATCTTACAAGTATTAAATCATAAAGGGCAAGTTTCCTCTACTACCCTGTGGGATGTGTAGTAACATAGCAGTCAGTTTTAAGTGCTGCTGATCATCTCTGGGGAAATGTTAGACAGCCACCACTTTCACTGAAACCATTGATTTGTTTTGGGTTAAGACTTCTTACATCTGTTCAGGTTGTATATAATAAAAGGAAGTGAGAAAAATAGTGAAACGTGCAAAGATTAGCTTTCCACCTGGCACTGTGAAGATTGGAGAGTTTTGTTCATGTATGCAAAATCCTCCATAAAATAAATATTTCTTTATCTTATTATCCAGCCACAACTGAGATCCAGTTTGCACTTCTCCTCCTTTGAGTTTGACAAGTGTCTCATAAGAAAATAAAACAGATGTTCTCTCAGAATGGCTGGTTGGTATAATTGTAAGATGGAACTCCTGGAACCATGAATGTACTGAACTTTTTATTAAATATCTTCTTTCACAGCTCAGATGAGTTTTGCACTGAAAATAGTAATGAAATTCAAGATATGCATGCAGGGCTGAACAGCCTGGAGTGAATTTGATTGTGCAAGAAAGGTTTATGATGAGGGAGGATGAGAATGAATTAACACTGAAATTGTATTATATCATTCTCTGTAGGAGGAGTATACTTTAATTGACCCGTGTATGAAAAACAAAGAAATGTTAATAGCCTTATTTACTGAAAGATATAAGCTGTATAATAACTTTGTCTGCCTCTAAGATGAACATATACATTATATTCAAACATTTATGGTTACAATCTCTTTTATTCCTTCCCTCTTAACAAAACAGAATCAATGAGGTCTTAAACCACACTGGGTGATACTGTGATAAGCATCAGGGTGTACCCACACTCTTCATCAAATATTAAAGAGGTTGAAGGCAGGAGTCTGGAATGACTTTTACACCCTGTGCAATCTACTGATTCCTCCAGGGTGTGAGCATGTCAGGAATATGGGAACTGAGAATCAAGTATTTTCAAAGGCAGGTGCAGAGGGAGGTGCATGTCTAAGTGCAATAATGGCAGCAGGTCTTTCAGCAGGACAGAGTCGAGGAAAGATATTGGAAATATGCAGTGTGTTCTGTTCCATTTCTGATTTCTTTGCAATGCTGGCATCAGCATTTCAGAGTAACTTTTCCAGACATTTGTCTATTAATTATAACATGTACAATTATTTGAACTTGCCTCTCTCACTTTTCCATTTTCTATTCAAGCAGCTTTGTCACCTTTGCTGGGATGTCCCTGCCTTTTTCTGTTCCACCTGTGGCTCTGAGTTCATCCTGCTCTTCTCCATTCTCTGCCTCCTCTTGTGCCACCCCTGGGCCCTGCAGATCTTTGTGGTCATGAGACTTCTAGAGAAGTTCCAGTTCCCCTGTCTTGTTGCCTACAATAACATTAGTCCACAGGGAGACATGGAAATAACTTTTACCAGGGATTTAAACTGAATGACAAATATTTTGACCATTATCTATAATGATAGCAGGAGCTTCTGTGGCCCAGACAAAGCCATAGTAAAATACAATGTGAAGGAAGATAAATTAAAAACAAAATGAGGCATCTTTATTCATATTCTTAATGGTGTGGGTAACTAAGTTTTGAGAGAACCTACCTGAAATTTTGGTCGGTCTTTTTGCCAGATCAAATCCTTCAATTAAAAAAATGCAGCATAGTTCATAAAGATACTGTAGCTCTAAGAGAAACTAATTTGCTGCACAAATTCTTAGAGCAAGGGCTTATATATTGAGAGGGCAGTGTGGATGCTCACTGGGGTCAGTTTAGCTTCACCTATCAATCCTCCATCAGGAAAAACTTGATGATGACAGTTTAACAACTTTCCATTTTTGTTGCAGCCCATTCTTTTGCCCTACATTTGCCTGCAGGTTATGGACAGTGTTAGTAGAAAAAAACCTCATGTGTAAGAAATATTTTTCAGCAGATACAGCTATTCCAAACAATACAGCATGAATAGAAAAGACAAAGCCATTAATAGCATAATTTCTGCTGATTTTTCATAACCTTGTCTTACAGTCACGATATTATAGATAACCCAGAGATAACTTATCTACACTTCAGGATACTATATTTTATGACCTAAATTTGCACATCAAAGGAAATTAAAATCCCCTCAAAACACTCTATCCAAAAGTTTTTTACAAGGAAGAACCTTATTTTCCTTAGAAAAAACCCCAAACAGACAAGAGAACAAAACCAACAACACAAAAACGAAAGTCCCACGAAATTGGGCTATTTAATCGATTAAAAGCTTTAATGCATCTCAAAATATTAGATTTTCACCCTGACACACCTGCATATAGCCAGTATCTTGTATTTAATTAAAGTATATGTTTTGGAAAGACATCAGCTGGAAGACACTAACATGGATCAAAGACTCTGACTGTAAGAATTCAGACATGCAGATGTCTTCTCTCATTAGCTCATTTCAGTGACTAGTCAATTAAAAATATGTGTTTTGTTTGTAGTAGAAGTATTTTCTACCTGCTGGTTTTACACTTCAGCCATAGTTTCTTAATAATTTTATTCCTTTTCAGATATCTATAAACATATGAGTATCTAATCTAAAATATTTTCTATATCATGACAGTGTACACCATGATGTGGCTTATGGCTGGCTCAGAAAGCAGCTGAAATATGCATTTTGCTTTGGAATCTTGAGATAACTGGCCAGAGAAAATTTTTATTCTCTTATGAAACCGTCCAAGAAATAATATTTGGGATCCACTCTTGTTCCTAACTTCTGGGATCAGACCTTAATGCAGAAACTGTATTTAATTCTCTTGGAGATAGATTTGGGCAATAAGAATTATGAATCTTTTCAAGAATGTCAACTTTTGATGTCTCCTTTTCCTTGTTCCCCTATGCCAAGTGGAGAAGAAATGACAGTCTTTCCTCTTAGGTAAACTCAAGACTGAGTGGGATTTAACATTCCTAATGATCCCAGAGAAGAGAGGAAGAAAATGGCTTGGTGGCTCCCAGCTCTGCAGCAGCTGAGGGAGCAGGGACCCCAGAAAGGGGCTTGTAGTGTCACATTTCTCATCTGTGACTGCCACTGCAATACAGCTCAGCTCTGGGGTGATAGTGCTTTGGTTATATGATACAGCTTTTAATCTATTATCAGGACTAAATAGCTACCTAATGCATTTTTTTTCAATCATTTACCATAAAACAGATTGCTCCACTTAAAAGGAAAATGGTATCATGTTCATGATATTCTCTGGCATATTGTAAGTTTAATCAATCTTCCTTCAGTCAAAATGTAAGGAGATATGTAGAAGTTTTTCTGAACTCTTGAGATTATTTTTTAGAAATGTTTATTATATAGTTTACCAATATTCTTATCTATTTCCTGATATTTTCCTCCCTCCTCATTCCGTGCTTTATTTCTGCTGTAATATTTTCATGAAAAAATTCCATGATGGAGTAATTCACTGAATACACAAGAAAAACATTAGTAATGTAAAGCCAATGCATGAATATTACATAAATTCCATATATTTACTTCATGCCCTGAGGACACCTTTATTTGTATTAGATAATGTTTCATGAACAGTGTGAGTTCCTAAAGTATGTTTGTTGTTTGGTTGAGCAGCTGTATCCCAGGATATTCACAGATGAAACCAAGCAAAATACATAAAAACAGCTCCTCGGGGCACCATAAACTTTTAAGGCCCAGATCCTGGTGTCAGCTATTCATGTACAACTCCCAATGATGTCAATGGAAGTGTCATGAGCATATCTGAAAACAGATGATGTCCTTTATCACAGCAAGGGAAAACATGAACCAACAAAGTCCTGATGAAACCAGAAACTGGAGCTCATAGGAGTGACCTGAGTGCTGTCAGTCTCCTCCAGTCACCCCTTGCCAGCATTACCCTTTCACTTAGCAGTCAGAACAGATTTCTAAAAAAAATCCCTGCTTTTTTATAGTTTCAGCATGCAGCTTGGAGTGGATAAGAATCACATTTAAAACATTCTGGTTATACTGACTTCCAGATGAGCCAGCTTTGCTCAGTGGTGCAATAGAGATACAGATGGGGCTTTTGTCAGCACATGTTTATAAACTGATGCCCACCAATCCTACCTGTAAGACCAGAAAAAACAGCCTTTGTTGTTGTTTCAGGGGAGGTTTGGGTTAGATATTAGGGAAGATATCTTTACTGAAAGTGGGGTGTCAGGCATTGGAACAGGCTGTACAGGGAAGTGGTGGAATCACCTTCCCTGGAAGTGCTCAAAAGCCATGTGGATGTGGCTCTGGGGACTATGGCTTAGTGGTAAACACTGTGGTGCTGGGTCAATGGTTGGACTCTGATCTTAGAGCTCTTTTCCAGCTTCAGTGATTCTTTGATTCATGAGCCTCTTTTCCTTCCTGTATTTCAGTGGGTGCAGACAGCATCAGCTGCACAAGCAGGTTCTCTGAATCCACCCTACAAGCTTTTGGCATCCAACTGGGATTTGGTGGTCAGCGTTCATAGGCAGTTATTTCTAGAGGCAATTTGCCTTATATTTGAGCTGAATCTTCCTCTCAAGGCCCCTGGCCACCTTCATCTGCTCTGAGGAGGGAGAAAGGAACTAAATTTTTACCAGAGGCATCACAGTTTGGACCCTAAAACTTGGCAGTGTGAATCTAGAACACAGTGTTTACCACGTTGGTTTTCTACCCTGGTATGAGATACAAAGCAGTGGCAAAACTGTACAAAAAGATGTACTGCAGTGTATGGGTATCTGAGCTGAAAATAAATGAACTATACATTAGCTGCCTAAACCACCTGTAAAACTTACCTGAGCACCTGAAAGAGTGAGAATCTCTATTAGTCTGGGCTTGAACTTTTGTTGATGATGCCCTCTTAAATGCCCCATTTGGTTCCCTCTTCAACAGAATAGAAATTCTAGTCCCTCACTTTAATAGAGCAGTTGGAGAAACTGCACCAGGACCTGTGCTGAGAAAACTCAGCTTTAGTTGACAGCAATTGCTTACTCAGCAGTGCATGCACTCAATGCATTTTAACTAATGGTCTATTTATTTCTGCACTCTTTGGCTGGTGAGATTTTGTCATGAGACAGGCCAGATGGCACAGATATCAACACCTGTAATTAAGAGAGAAATAAATGCTGCAGCATCATGGCTTGCCCCTGCTCCAGGCTTTTAAAAAATATCCTGTTGTCTATGCTTATGGGCTCAGCTATATTTTGAATGCTGAATTTCTTAAAAGAACCTGTAACTGTTGTAACATGACTCCTAGGAATCAATTTTAATTTCCTAATTTAGCTGATGACAGACTTGGGAAGGCCTCTTCTAGGAGTCCCTTCTTCCTGCACATAAAGAAGGAATTGCATTTAATGTAGCCAGCCATAGAGCAACGTTTAAACATCAGAGTTTAAGGGCGGTCAGTGATAAAATTTTGTTAGCACAGTCTCAGCTGATATGCAACACCAGAGAATCAATTACCAGATTCAATTTTCTACCAAATTTTTTCTTCGTTTTTAGGCAAATTGCAAATATCTCATGAGATATTTTTCTTTATTTTGTTTAATTTTCCTAGAAAGCAAGCAGTGACATTGCCTCTGTCATAAACCTTAAGAATTCAAGCATCAGATCATGAATTGAGAGATGTGTGTGTGAAATTTGGGGGGGGAATCCACACTGCCACTATTATAGACACCTCTTGATGAAAAAAGGGTAAAAGCTGTTACCAATCAAGCATAACTTTATGGAATTGATGACACTGAGAAAAAATTTGCAAGATCAAGGGAGAAAACAGTTGCAGTTCCTGAGTTATTAATTTTTGATTGAAAAGCCTGAATATGCATGTTTCCTTTTGATTTCTAAAATCTGTGTCTAAGAAGCTGCTATAGCACCAGCACATTAAAACATCTAAGCCATTTCCATTAGCATGCAAACTGTTTATTCAACTGAATGTACTACATATAGGATGTTTATATACCTTGCTCTGTTTATGTAGGTCATGATTTGGTTTAAGCAGAGAAGAACCAGCTAAAACTTACATGAGACAGCGTGTTGATAGTCTGGGTTTTCTTTTCCCTTTAAATCTTCCTTAAAATCTTCCTTAAATAGGTGTTCCTCTAGTCTCTGTAGATGACTTAGAGAAGCAAATGCACAAATGAAGTAATGTTTTGTTTTTCCTGTCATCCTATACCTACAGGACCTATATGTCCTAGAAGCAGGATGTAACCTTCTGTAAGTATCTCTGGTAATACTGTGTCAGTCCAACACATGCCTTTGGCTGCTGACAACTTTCATTTCTCTATCACTTAGAGTGCTCATCCATGACATAAAAATTCCCATCATACTGAACTCTATTATCTAAATGAGATGGAGCACAGAGAGAAACTTTAGTTTCTCCTTTTTGTGTGCAGCTTTTAGGCAGTAATGTGGGCACAATGAACTTACTGGAGCTGGGAGTAATAGTGTGAGATCGCTCACACCATTACTTTAGATGGAAATTGAGTCTGTGCTGTCTGCACTGAAGTCTTCTTGAGGCTCTACTTTCTGCTTTATTTTAATTCTCTTTGCCTCAAGGATAATGAATATGGATTTTTTCAAAGACCTTTTCAGCCAGCAGTCATTCCTTAGTCTCAGTTATGTAACACTGGGAGTTTTGCCTTTGAAAAAGTTGTTTATTTATTTGCATTATTTTTGTAATATACTAATTATGAGCTACCCTATGTGCCCTAACCCTATGGAGCAATTATTTTAAAGCCGAAGCCTAGTAGCAAGAGCTTTCATTTAATCAAATTTTCATTGTTCATGCATTCCAAATTAAGAGCTTGATTCTCTCCTATTCATTTATACATTGTAACTCCAGGCCTTTCTTTGTCAGTCAGCTTTGGAGTTAATTTCAGCTCTGATCTCTGGCAGTCGGATTTTTTCAGTGCTGCCATTTTATCAACACTCGTTCTTTTGTGTTTTGATACCACACAGGAAAAGTCAGACCCCATGACAATATGTGCTCTGCTGACACAGACCATGGAGATGGTCCCAGGCCCCACCACCTTGAAATGGTGGATGTCTCTTTAAAATGATTAAAAAATGACAAAACACTGATAAAACAATGATAAAGCAATGTGCCTACCAGATAATAATATTTCATTAATTAGTTTTGCTGTCTATGAGAACCCAGTCATACATCAGAATCCCATTGCTGGAAGAAGTCAAGCCCACTACAGAACCACATTTAAAGTACATTGAACTTAGGGTTGTTATCAGATTGTGGCTTTGATTCAGACAATAGGCACAGATATAAGAGATAAGTGTCTTATGAGGAATAGATAAATATGTGTACAAATAATTATTTATCAAATACCCACAAATTGCTGCAAATGCAAGTGACCAACCTGCTTAGGAAAGCAGGTCTTGCTCCTTGGCAAACATGTTATCCAGCTCAGCTTCCTGACACTTACATCATGGTGTGTCCCAAACTAGGAAATGAATTGCATCAGAAGACACAAATGACCACAATGCCATCACTTTCAAAATCAAATCTGTGATTCACCTTGACTTAGCATTGGTTGAGCACCTCTTTTGTAAGTCACACCACACCCACTTATGAATAAAGCAGTGCAATAAGCAATTTATAAATTATTCAGTTTAACTCTGTTACAAGGAGAATATAAGTTATTATTCCTACTCTCATATTTGTGAATGATATCCAGGGTAGGAAACAGGTGTGTGTTTGTGTTTATGGTGAAGGAGAAGGCAGAGAGGGGAATGAATACAAGGTCTAAATCTAAATCCACAAAATAAAGGTAACTCTGATAATTTGCATTTTGCTTTGTATTGGATTTGATTTTTTTTAAGAAATTGAATTTTTCATACTTGATAGTGAGCTTTATATTCAAACAGATGCCCACTTTAAAGTTTTATAGACTTGGATTAAATGTGTCATATATTGTCACGCAAGAAAGTGAAATTTTGAACTGTCAACACATTTTGTCCTTGCATCATCTCCTTGATATCCATTCTGAAGATGAGTGTAGTTTAACAGATTGGCAATTCAACAGATTGGAAGTTCAATTGAAGAAGATGGTGTGTAAACCCAATCTTATTTTACTTTATGGAAGACATATAAATTTAGATACACTGAAAAAATGTCTTTGTTTCAAGATGGCTAAGTTTCAAATTCCTTTACTGTTTTGCCTGCATTTGACATGACTCCTGAACGTAGAGTTTGATTCAGACGGAGGAACAGCCTCTTGCAGTTAGGATTAAGACCCCATGGCTGCAGAAGAATACAACAGGAGCTGAACAGATACTATATAAAGTATGAAATCCATAACTTCGATGATTTAAATACTACTGGCCCTGAAACAATTATTTTCTCTTCTGCTAATTGCAAACAGAAGCCCTTCTGAATTTGTATCCAGACCTGGACTACTTGTCTGGCCTTCAGGGCACTGACAGCAGAAGAATGAAACAAATGCACAGAGAACAGGCAACCTGAAGTAAACAAAAAGTGAGAGGAAAGCTGGGTACTAACCAGGTAGCAGGGAAAGGAGAGTTCTGCTCTTGTCGGTACCAGGACTCACAAGATTTATAATAGAAGAGTGCAGTGCATTCAGTATAGGATTTTAAATTCAGGAGTATGTCCTCATGGGAGTGGAAGTAAGTAATCATAGAGGCACAGACAAATGGCATAGCACAGCAGTAACATAAGTGCTGCAGTGTTTAGTTCCCAAACAAAGTGATCTAGAAGAGAATTCATCTTGGCTGTGGTCCTCATTACAGGCAGACCAAAAGTAAAGGAGTATGGCACCTCAGCAACTCAAATCCCTTCATTGTCACCAGATGTGAGCACAGCTGCTCACACAATACCAGTGCTGAAATGAGCACTCAAGCATGGGCTGACATGTGTTTAAGGCAGAACAGGACACAGCAAGTGTAGAAATCAAACTGGGGGTTGGGAGAACAACACTTTCTGTTCACAGAAGGACCAATCATATGTTTAACAGGTTCAATCTGTTCTCATCCTGATATAGTAGCATAACCACATGGCTTTGTTATCCTGGTGCAGTCTAGTCAAATGAAAGGGATTTTTCAAATTAGAACCATATTCCAACAGTTGCTGTAATCCGTAACTCCATGTTCCTCTCTATGGAGATGCTCCAGGGCTGCATCCTCTCTGTGATACACAGTGTAGTTTTGGGTTAGAGGCAGGAGAACACCAGATTGCCCTGGCTGTTGGCAGATACTTCCACAGATTCCTCTGTCACGAGGAATTTGGATTTTTCCATTTAGTTCAGAAATTCTGTCTTGTACAATCTGGTTTAATAGAGTGGCTGTGCCCATTACTTTGTTGTAACAGAAAAGAGAAAAAGAGAACTTTATGTGCTTGTGAAAGTTTTTAACTTGGGGGCAAATGCTTTTATTGGCATTAAATATATGTAGATCTTTTACTGGGCTTTTTTTCTGTCCCAATACTACTCCTGATATTTGCTTTCCTCCAGCCCCTACCCACAACAGCTCCAGCCATACACTCTCTTGTTTCTGAGCCATCTTGCAAAGCAAAGTCTCATGCAGGATCTTCTCTCCTGATAACTTCGTGTTTCTAGTTTACTGGGAGCTGCTTCATCCTGCTATGGTAAGAAATGCTTCACAAAGAGCTCACCATTGCACTGTTAATATGTAGTAATCATAAAAGTGAATTTTTCCTACATGTCATAACTGTTCTCTGAAGATTTGAAAACATATAATGAACACCTTTCATTGCCCCATTTTGCCACAACCCCTTTCCATCTGTAAGAACTTGAGCTATTCCCTTTGCAGATGGCATAAAAAAATTTCAGTTACAGCTTTTAAAATTTGATAAGTCTGACATTGTCTACCAAAATTCCTATTAAGAAATAAAAATAAATAGCCTGTCTCTCTGCATGATTTAACTCCCTCATTCATAAATATCTGCATACTTATGTTCTTGAATATGAAGCTGGATGTATAACGTGAAGCACTTAAATTTGACTTGTTAGAAGGACTTTGCTCAAGGTGATATAACGATTAAGTGGCAGAATTGGAAACAGACCCAGGTCTTCTAGTTCCCACAACACAGAAAAATCACTGGCTCATACTATTTCCTCCCAGGGTCAATCTATATTTAATGTGAGCATTGTATCATTCAAAGAAAAAATAAATGGTTCCAAAACTTAACATGCATAATTTAGTTTACACAAAATTGACACTTTTCCTCAACAGAATATAAAATCTGCACAAGTATTCAGCAGTGCTGTGGATGCTGTAAAAATTAGAAGCTAAAATATTGTTGAATTTCAAATGGAAATAATGTTGGGGCACATTTCATGGATATATACTAGTGCAAAATTCAGAGCTGATTCTTCAACTTAGTTAATCACAAGGAGAGTTTCTTCTATATAATTTCAACACAATTTTCACCTTACTATTTTTCTATCCAAGTAATTCTTCTGAAGAAATCAAATTATTGATGAAAGTAATGAAATTATTAAAATAAGAGTTTTAAAATAAAAGTAGCCTATCATAATATTTCAGATAAGAAATTATTTGTGTAGTTTTTCTAAATGACTTCTGAAATTATATAAAAAGACATCATATTATCTCATATTTAATTCACCCCATTGAAATTTATTCTACTAATCAAAAGTATAGCAAAGAATATTAATAAAACAGTAGTGAGAAAATGGCATAATCCTGGCTATGTATGATGTTAAATTTTACTCATGCAAGAGTTTTTTCTGAATCTGATTTTTTTTCCAAAAGATATCTTTATGTGAATCCCTAATATATAATAAATAAAAATATTAAGGAAATAAAAAGTGTCTGCCAATTATTCTGAGATATATCTGAGAATCTTTCCTCAGACTTCTTGAAAAGCAATGTTCCTGCTACACTGTTAGAATGCACCTTCTGATTGCATAGGTTAATACATTTCAGAAGTTATTTGAATTTTCTAGCTTTGACACTTTTATTTAAAAAAAATGGAAAAATACCAACAACATGATTGTCAGTGTTCATAATGACATGAAAATCACTTTCAGCTTGTTGAAATATCTGCTGTTTTTCTCCACTTTCAGTCTTTCTACTAAAACTCAGTGTTATCTCACCAGCTGAGCCTGAGAGAACAAAACAGGCTAGTAACAAAATGATGCCCTAACATTTACACTTCAAAGGAGCTTTACAAAGAGCAAACTTCTCATGCTTAATGCCACTGATTTATTACTCCTTAAGAAGTCATCTTATGCCCCAATCCTTATTATTCATGGACTTGTGAGGAAACCCAATATATTCAAAGTGGCTCCAAGTACATGAAGTAAATTGTAGCATCAAAGCTCTGAACTCAATGAAATTGTTCTATGCACAAAGTCATTATCATGTGTTTGCAGGGCAGTGATCTTTATGAGCATGTAGGACACTGTGATCTTGCCTTTGATTTCTCCAAAGGCCCTGCTAATTTCCAACAATACTCCATAGGACTAAAAGGATCAATTGCTTGTGTTGGGAGTTTGTTGGATTTGCAAAAAAATGTGCCACCAAAGACAAGTAGAAGATTAAAGAAATCAGATAGTAGCAAATTCAAAAACTGACCAGGGAATTTAAAAATATTATGGAAATAAAATTTTATTCAGTCAAAAAAGTGTGAGAGCAGACCAAATAATAGAATAAGAAATAATGTCTTCAAGTTTCGGTCTGCCCAGGCTGCTACCAATGAGGAATTTTTTCTTGACTTTAATGGCAGCAGGAGCAAGTTCTTTTAACTTTGGAAATTATCTGATCTAAATTGTGTTTGACAGTAGAATAAAGATCTTGTAGATATTTGACCCAATTATTTAATGCCTGTGGTGTTCCATTTACATGTCAAAGCACGTGGGATACCACAATTGAGCACTGTGTGGGGAGGATCTTTCTACTCTGAAGATAAACTCATGCTTTGCTCCAACTACCTTTCCCAGAAAGTGATATGTGAGAGGCAGTTTAATATGACCTTTGCTTTTTAATCAGCAAATAAGGGAAGAACTGCAGGAGCTCAATGCTGAGCTTAGTTAAAAAAGCATGTTTATGGAATGCCAAACTTGTATGATAAAATAGAGAAGACCATCCAAGAAGAACATGCATATATTTTGTGTATGTAGTCTGTAGCAGAATGAAACATTTGGATACTAAATGGAAAGGCAATTACTATTTAAACATGTGAGAAAAAAAATTTTGGGAGTTTCCATCCACCTTTCCAGTAGACAGCTCTCAAAAGTTCACTGCTTTTCAAGTGCGTCATTGAAATGAAGAGACAAAATTATTTAAAATAGAAAGAGAGGTTTCTATTTTCATAATTGTGTCTCATTATTTTCTGAATATGATGCCTTCAAGAATGTATTTAGCTTTAAACAGAACATTTAAGTACATGCTGAGGTAAAGCCCTTGACTTTTGAAAGGTTCTTCATGTAGTTTCTGCTGCTGAATTATGAAGCTGGTTTTCCTTTGCCTACATGAGAAATTTCAAAACTTTGTGTTGCATCATGCTGGAGAAAGCTGACTATCCAAAGTAAGAGTTCTGATTGTTTGTTGCTTCACATCTTCTTCACAACCATTCATTAGCATTTGTAGAAGTCATATACAAGATGATGTAAAGTACAGTGCTTGGTTTACACTAGCATGAGTAACTTGTACGCCATTTTTACATATACTTAGCAAAATTTAAACACAGGATTCAAAATACTAGACACTGGAGGTTCAGGATTTGGAATTGAAAAGTTTACTGGGACAAAGAGCTTCGGATATAAATTAGTAAGATTATTTCATAAAAAGTTCTCATATAAGGTGCATCATAGGTTTCTAGCAAGACCTCAACTCCTTAAAACACTTGCTAATGAATAAAATACATTTCCAACACCCTGCAAAGAGCAACAAAACCATTAATGAACTAGTTCTACATTCCCTCTCCAAAAATCAAGTCACAAGGAGTCTAAAAAAACTCTTTCTGTACTTGAAAAATGTTCAAGGGAGTTCTTATACGAGCTGTTAAACAAAAGTTCCTGCAGGAAAGTAAAAGCACAACATTTTTCAATAACAAGAAATAAATGTCAGCAATTCCTAATTTTTTCTTTAAAATGTTTATATAGCTTCAGTTCAATTCTTAGCTTGTACAGAGTTTTTTTCTGACAATTACTAGTTTTCTTCTTGAAGTCAAAGATACATATTTATTTCACCGCTTGCCCCTTATGCAGGTCCAGTGAGCTATAAAGATTCTAAGAGATTGAGCTATAAAGATATAGGGGGATACATTCCCAGCTAGTTTTGGTGCAACTACATTGATTTACATCTACTGAGGACTTTTATTCCCTTCAGGTTTTATTTCTGAGTGGTTTGTAAAACCCTACATATCATAAAACATTTGCAACACACTGTACATGAAAACATAATCTTTCTTATCAGAGGCAATAAAGATATCCATAGGATATAATTGTTCTGCTTAAGATAAAGAATAATTTGTAATTGTATGATTAGCAGTGTCTTTGCTAGTCTCACACACCAGGTTGAATTGTCCAGGGATGAAGCAGAATTTGACTGCAGACTTTGCAGCCCCTTCAAAGGAGGCTGAGCGTGAGAAAGTGAAAACAACTCCCCTTCTGCAGAGCCAAGTAACAATCCCAGTGGATCTGACTGCAAGCCTGAGCTCTGAGGATCCCAACAGAGCCTTCTCCCAAACACCTGCTCGGCGCAGGGGGAGCTGCCCTTGCACGGGGAGCTGCTGTGCTGCCAGCTGGCTCCACACTCACTGGACCTGCCTCATTAGCAGTGCTGGGGACACTGCACTCCCAGAGCTCAGCTGCTCTGTCCAACAGCTCAAACCAGATCTGCTGCAAGCAGCTTCTCCCGTGGCCCAGCCAGCAGAAATGGAGATGCTCAAGTCTTGTTGGGAAGTTGGGATTTCTGCTCTGCAGCTGTCAAGCACCTCCTGGACAGGCAGAGGCCAAGTGCCCTGCTGAAACAGTGCTGTCAACAAGCAGCATGCCTTAGCAGCAACAGCAGTCCACAAAAATAACAATTCCACTTGAAGATGCTCCTTGCAAGTGCTTAAACACCAAATAGAAGAAGAAAATTATAAAGAAGAAGAAAATTATTAAAAAACAAACAAAAACCAAACTGGAATTGTGTTCAATTTTGTTCTAACAGGACAAGTTTCTCACAATTTTATTTATTCCTTCCTGTTAAGAAAATGACAGATCTGTAGGTAATACAGCTGTCTGCCTTAGCAGTGCCTTTCACAGTTCCAGCATGATTAGAGCAAGAGGCAGCAGGCCTGCCCTTCCCACAAAGATGGCCATAAGTTGGAGTGTTACAAATAGCCAAGTGCCTTCTGATGTTTTATTAATATGCTAGCACAAGAAGAAAACAGAGAATAGACAAAAGAGCTGAGTCTGTTCCATTTCATGAGAAGCATGGGAAACCACCAAGCAGAAAACAAAGGACACCTCAAGCTCCCTCCCTTTAAAATATTTCCCAATTAAAATGTTAAGCAAATACCATTGGGTTCAGACTGTTTACACAAGGCTGGTCTTGTCAAAGAATAAATGCTGGCAGGGCAGGCAAGAAAATGCCAAACTCTCTCATCTTCTGTATACCTGTAAAAAACTGCATAATTAATAGAACAGCAACTTTAGACAGGCCCCAAGGCCTAGAAGTACCGAATCACTTCGACCCCTCGCTGTCATGCCTTCCTCCAAAAGGCAGAACCTCTGATTTCTTTGCCAGTTCCTTATCCCACAAGTGCCTAAGCAGTCTAAGTGCCATGTTTTCACCAATTGCACTGCCCTGGTGCTTTATGAGGGGTGCTGTGCCCTGGCTGGGAGAGCCCGAGCGGCAGGCACTGCAGCACTGCCCATCCTCCTGCAGCAGGAGCAGCAGGCACTGCAGCACTGCCCATCCTCCTGCACCAGGAGCAGCAGGCACTGCAGCACTGCCCATCCTCCTGCAGCAGGAGCAGCTGGAGCTGCAGCACTGCCCATCCTCCCTCCTGCAGCAGGAGCAGCAGGCACTGCAGCACTGCCCATCCTCCTGCAGCAGGAGCAGCAGGCACTGCAGCACTGCCCATCCTCCCTCCTGCAGCAGGAGCAGCAGGCACTGCAGCACTGCCCATCCTCCTGCAGCAGGAGCAGCAGGCACTGCAGCACTGCCCAGCCTCCTGCAGCAGGAGCAGCAGGCACTGCAGCACTGCCCATCCTCCCTCCTGCAGCAGGAGCAGCAGGCACTGCAGCACTGCCCATCCTCCTGCAGCAGGAGCAGCAGGCACTGCAGCACTGCCCATCCTCCCTCCTGCACCAGGAGCAGCAGGCACTGCAGCACTGCCCATCCTCCCTCCTGCAGCAGGAGCAGCAGGCACTGCAGCACTGCCCAGCCTCCTGCAGCAGGAGCAGCAGGCACTGCAGCACTGCCCATCCTCCTGCAGCAGGAGCAGCAGGCACTGCAGCACTGCTCATCCTCCCTCCTGCAGCAGGAGCAGCAGGCACTGCAGCACTGCCCATCCTCCCTCCTGCAGCAGGAGCAGCTGGCACTGCAGCACTGCCCAGCCTCCCTCCTGCAGCAGGAGCAGCAGGCACTGCAGCACTGCCCATCCTCCTGCAGCAGGAGCAGCAGACACTGCAGCACTGCCCATCCTCCTGCAGCAGGAGCAGCAGGCACTGCAGCACTGCCCAGCCTCCTGCAGCAGGAGCAGCTGGCACTGCAGCACTGCCCAGCCTCCTGCAGCAGGAGCAGCAGGCACTGCAGCACTGCCCATCCTGCAGCAGGAGCAGCAGGCACTGCAGGGCTCAGAGCCCTGCCCTGTGCCCCACGGCTGCTCTGGCTGCTGCACGCTTCCCCTCCTCACAGGCTGCACCCCACCTGCCTGCTCTCAGCTCAACACCCAGCTTGCTTGATCTCTCTGGACGTGCTGGGACTCCTGGACAGCATTGGGAAATGTATTTCCACCTGCAGTCTTAAGGCCAAACGAATAATTTTAAGAATATAGATAAAAAAAGGGGATTAGAGGGACCACAATGCAAAGGCAAAAACTGGCTCCATCACCTGGGAGAAAGATACAGCTGCATTTATTTGCCCTTGAGAGAACCACACACTATAACAGGTAGGGTCTCTGCTGCCATCCCAGTGCAGATTTCAGCCTGTTCTTCATATTTCATCGCAAAATGGTGTATTACAAAGGAATTTTGTGCTGGGTTCCACATTAATCATTAATAAACATATCAAACAATATAGAAATTGATTGTCTGTTCATCTACTCTTCCATCAAGACTTAATATTTTTTAAAAGAAATCATTATAAACTAATAACAGTTGAAATCTTTTCTTTAGATTAAGTGTAGTGCTCTCTTTACCAACCCACTGAATGAGGAATGCTGACAAACCCTAAAACTCCAGGGCTGGTAAGCAGTTACAAAAGATAATCAGAATTTAAACACCTTAGCTTCTGAATATTCATACAGCTTCTTAAATATTATGCACTTATTAAAAATCTATTGCCATTCTTCCCAGAGGCAGAGGACATACAATGCCTGGCTGGTTTAATCAGCTTCCCTACAAATGGATGGTTTCTTAAAAATGCAGAGTCAGTATTTCCTCTCAGACATCACTGGGCAAGCTGACCTGTTTAAACACTGTTTATTATAGTAAGTCTGTACTGGCCCAGTAGCCCAACTCTTTCCTTAGACAATTAAACTGTGCATAGAATAGGTTTCTCTTGAAGGCTCTGTGAAAGGTTGAGAATTATAAGTGGAGATTTTAACAGCATTTTTCAGCTGCTTTCTGTGTCTCATTCCCAAATCAATGTTTTTTCCCCAAGATGTGATCCCATGTCTCTCTCCCTGTCTCAGGTAGAAACAGAATTTATTGACTGGGTATTATGCTGGTCTCAGCTGTTTAGCTAATTTCATTAGAGCCAACATTCAGTGATATTTGCTGTTGAAATATTTAAGGGAAAAAACCAAGTGTTTTGGGATGTTTAACCAAGTTTTTCATGCTTGTGTCAAAAAATAAGTTGTTTAACTTGATCATCTAGTTTCTGTGTTTTATCTCAGCAATAAAACAAAAGAGACTGCCTGAAAGTCTCTTTGTAAAATATATCAAAAGAGCTAAACAAAACAAAGAACTTGGTATTTTCTTTTAGTATCATAAATTAATTCAGTATAAAAGCAGAATATTTACATCAAAGGAGCACTAGCTTGTGTCCACAAGGTTAGATTTTCATATTTGATGGCTTCCATGTCTAACTTAGGCTTTTAAAAAAGTTTAATTTTGATTCCCTGCGTAAAGTTAACAGAAATTCAGCGAGATATTTTAGTAGTACATACAGCTATTAATAACTTATTTTAAAACAGTTGTCTGCAAGTCTAAAGGGCAACTTTTAGCTCAAAAGCTTTAGTGTTCATGAGACAGGAAAACACTACTTTTTAAGATACATTATTTAATTTGAGAAGATAAATTCCTTCTTAGCATCAAGGTACTTGGATGGTCCAGTTCTAAATGTAACCCTGCAATTCTCCTTATTAATTTGTTCTTGCTCAATTTTATTTTACACCATTACCTTTGCATCCTCTTGTCTTAAAACTGTCTTCTTCTGGTTTAAATAACTTGGTTTCTTTGGAAATAATATCTACTAGATATTAAATCTGACAACAAATATTTATTTAGGTTTTCTTTCAGATTTGTCCTGGCTTGTTAGAAAGCATCCCAGAATGAGTCAGAGTGAAGATCAGGGTAATTTGAAGTAATTTTCTTTTATTATGTCTGGTTCTTTTATGGGAAATCCTTTCTTTGGCGGGATCTGCAGCAGAGCCTTGCATTTCTGATTAAAAATTTTAGCCTAGACTGGTCAGTTCAGACCTCAGTCCAAGATTTTAGATTAACCCTTTCTGCTTTATGGTGTTCAGTGAAAATAATAAAGTTTCTTAGTGCATATGTGGGCAAAAGCATAATAAAAAGAAACAAAGAATGCATAATTATTTTTAGTGATATCAGATTATTGCTACATTTTTCTTCCTACAGCATTTAAGTTCTCTTCAAATTTATTATTATTTTATTTTATTTTGGTTTGATTTATTTTGTTGTTTCTTATTTGGTTTATTTTGTTTATTTTGGAAAGGCCCAGTCACAAGACTGGTATTCTGACCCTTTTTATGGTTATGATTATGGTAATACAAACTATTTCCCTATTTTTCCAAAGATGAAGTTATTTTTTTCCATTAATTCTTTTTCGAAGAGCAGCTTAAGAAGCTCATCAAGAAATACTGCTTCACAAGTAATGTATAAAATGAAATAAAATTCTTATTTTATCTATTTGCAACAGCAGAGAAGAAAAAAAAGGAATTAAAGCTATATATCTTCTTATGAAAACAGTTCTGGAACAAATGGAAGCTCAAGCTAAAAACAAGTGCTCTTTATTGTATCTATTACTTTTCTGTAGCTAAAGCCTGAAACATTTTATTTGGAAAAAAAATCACACTTTTATAAAACACTTTTCCCAGACCAAAACTATCAGCTAGCATGCATTTTGTCTTTCAACAATTTGCAAAAATACTGGCACAATAGGTGCAAGAATCTTTTCCATGGTTCTGAATATAAAGGTGGCATATGTTCTTGAATTAGCACTCGAATTACATCTTGTTTCCAAAGCCCTCTATGCACAATGTTCAGGAAACAGAAATACAGCCCAATTCCCAACATTAATAGACTGCTGTCCAATTTGATAAGAAGTAGAACTATTGTTTGAACTTAGAAGCACTGACTTCCATGGATCCCGCATTTTGCTCATATTTTTAGCAAAATATTTTTAAAGAGCTTTAAAAATCCTGCTATAGAATGTTCTTTAAAAATATATGAAGAACAACCACTAATTTTTCATGGTCTTCCTCACATGAGTATCCCAGCTGTTTGGCTGTGCACACAACATGTCAGAATTGGGGTATTGGAAATATCATACAATTTGCCATTCTACCTCCAGGAGCCTTCAGAGCCAACCACCTCATCATATTTTCTTTTTCTTTTTTGTTTGTCTATCAGTCTACCAAGTCTCTCTAAAGTTCCTTTTTAAAACTTTTTGGTGAATTGATTTCTGATTTACTTCATGATCTTTTTAATCTTCTTGTAAGCAGATGGCTTACATTTTCACATAGTGCTATAAAGGACTTGAGAGTTGCATCTTACTCATTTGTTTTGTCCTCTAACAGCATGTGGTTTTCAAAATCTATGTAAAAGGACACACTTGACCTACTTAATAACTCTGCATGGGCAGATGATTATAAACAGAACTATTTCAAATCAATTCATGTTTTAATTTTTAACTTGCATTTGTTATTTAAAAAGACCCAAAACAACAGACTTTCAAAAAACAAAGGACATTGTAGGGCAGGGTTCTGATTTTTGTACTGATTTTTGTACTGATTTTGCCTGCAGCATCATTGACAATAAATTATTGCTAGGTTTTAAAATTACCAGTTTGCATGAAATATCTGCATATAATGCACTACTACTGTTGCTTGTCCTGCATTAATCTAAAAGCATCCTGGAAAAACAGGACTTGAATATTGCTGCACTGTGAGATAGAGGTAGGACAACTCACAGGCTCATGCTGCACATAATTAGGTGGTCGCTGTTTTATATGTCCTGGTGACAAAAGACATCATTTTTCAATTGTGAAAATATTGCTATATATGTGATTATGAAGTTGGAATTCTGTAGCAATTTAAACAAGAAAAAGGGAGAAAGCTGGCAAAGTTATGTTGTGAGAGTTCTTTGAGCCCAGGTGTTGAGTGGAAGAAATGATGGGAGTACTTATGAGAATGGAAGAGAATTTGGAGATAAAAGCTGGAGCCATCAGCAGAGCAGGCAAGCTTGTAATGAGTAAGTGTGAAAAGGAATTAGTACAGAGCATAAGCAGAGACTGTGTGGCTTATAACCCTAAAAACAATCACAAGAAAAAATGAATGTGAGATGAAACTAATAAGAGATTGAGTTGAGTGACTCAGAGACTATAAAAAGAGAGATGACATAGTCAGAGGACCAGGTAGGAATGATCACCTTGATGACAGCAGTCTGAACTAATTGAAGAAGCATAAATTAATACTTTTAAAAATTGGTTAGGTCTCTCACAATAGGAGTATTTGCTCAATTCAATTACAAAATTTCTTACAGAAGGAACCTAAAAGAAATATATAAAATAATATGATACTTTCTTTATCTTCCCTACTACTTTTTAAAATCCATATAGTATCATATTTCAGAAAAACTATGTACAGGGCGAAGCACAGGACTGAAACTTGATATCAGTGTTCTCTAACAAATTATGCAATATAACAGAGTTCTAAAAATATACTTGTGAGCTTGGGTTTTTTAAAATTTTTGATCAACCTGATCTAATATTTTCTGTTTCCTATGCTATTAAGTTGTTCTAGTCATCAAATACTTACAAGAGTGTTAAAAATGAATTGAGGTAAGTATTTCTTTTCCCTATCTGAAAAAACCGAGCAGTGGAAACATGCATTCCCAAGGACTAATTGTCCTAGTTCAAAATACCTTCATAATTCCCAGAAACTACAGAATGCTACATTCCTTGGATGGCCACATCTCTCTCACAGTTGCAGCCTCCACCCCAAAAAAATCTCTCCACCTTAGCTTCCTCTCCACTCAGAGAGATTCTCAGGCTCCTTCTGACAGCCCCCACCCCAGGTCTGGACTTTTGTCTTCCTTCTGCTCCTGAGCCCTTGAAGTTCTTGCCAAGTCTGCAGCCCAGCCTAAGCCAGCAGGCTGGCTGGCACCTGCTGGGCCACGCTGTCTGCTTCTTTGCCTTTTGGTCATGGCTGTGTCCAGATTCCTCCTGACCACAAAGATTTGATTCCAATTCTAGACTTTAATCTTGTCCTGAAGTAGTAGGAACCCCATTCTTTTTGGCTGGATAAGTCATTTCTCTTTTCTGCTTGGACCCAAATTATCTTTGCCATCAGTATAATGGTTAGCAATTCCCACGGTATTAGTGATGGGAGAAGTGAAGTCATCACTATCATATCCTCATGAAAGGTAGGTTGTAAACCAATACAGAATAATAACACTGAGTACAATGTGTAGTTTACACTTATTGGAACGACTGTTTGCCTTTTGTATTTTTAGCTTGGGGATAAAACCACACCCTGTCCTCCCTCGCCCGCCCCTTTACAGGCAAACCCAACAGAAACTCTGCAAGTTGAAACTCATGGAGCTTCCTAGCCCTTCCATAATTATTTTTATCCCCAGTGTAAAGGATGATTCAGTCATCAGTTCTCTGAAGAGAGACAGAGATAAAGAGAGAGAGAGAAGATTATGCTGAATTGCTGCTGGAAATAATCCCTTCCACGTGAAGTGGGAGTGGGTATTGGAGGAGCAAATGTCCAGTGGAAGCTGGAAGGGGGATGCTTTGTGGAAAGCCCTGAGGGAAATAGGGCATGCCATTATCTGTGGCAGAACAGAGATAAGTGTTGTCACATAAACACTTATCCAATGCCAGTACAAGGGAAATATTTGAAAAAAAAAAAAAAAAAAAATTCTGTGCTGTGTTATTTGTGTTTTTGGTTTCCCTCTTTATTATAAAGGCAGGAGCTGGTGCTAGCAGTCATAGGGCTGGCACTAAACATAGAGATACCTTTTGCTCAACTGTTTTTCAGTAGAAGGGGGTGGAAGAGAGTGAATCAGAGAGTAAAGTGTAATGCAGTACTGGTCTAGTGAAGGCTGATATTTGCTGGAATTGATGTTTAGAAGGAAGAAGAAAAATCCCCTTCTTTGGGAGACTTTCTCTGAATAATGCAGCAAATGGCAAACACCTCCCCTTGAGATATCTCTGGCAGAAAAGAAATGTAAAGGACAAAGCAAGTGAAAACTTTGACAGCTGACAAAGTAAAATACAATTAGAGATTTTGAGTTTGTTATAAAGAAAAGCCAGAGCAATATAGAGTCTAGAGCATGAACTGTACCTACAGTTCTAAAATGTCCAATCTCCCTGAAAGGGATTGTCAAAAGTGACTAAGAAATATTAGCTCTACTGACAATTTTGTGTGTCTTTCTGTTTTGGAAATGTAATACTGAGACTAAAAGAAAATTGTGGTGGAATTTTAATTATTTTCTAAGGTTTGAAACCTACTCAGCATTTCTACCCTGTCTCTACTCCTGCAGGCTCAGCTGCTCCAGAGGATGTGTGCCACAGAAGGCTCTCAAACTCCTGCCTCTGGTGGAGCCCTCAACTCCTAGTAACAGGTCCACAGAGCAAATAAATTTATATTTTGCACAAAAGAAGGAAGACAATCTACTTATTCTAATTGTTTTTTTTCCTTGCTCAAGACAATTCCCAATAGCAAGTCTTTACTGCTCCAGGAACTAAGTGCAATGGACAGTTGACACATAATTGAGAAATTCAAAAGAAAACAGAAAACAGAGAAATTTTTTTTAAAAAAGAAAAGCTGGTTTGGTAAACTTGAAGATGTGTGTAAAAAGTTTGTAATGTCTTAATCAGCTTATTACAGTTCATACAATTTTCATATGTGGTGTTAAAAAGCTGTTCAGAGTCAAGAGTGACCTTTATGGAAATAGCTTCTACCTTTGGGACCTGACTAACACAGTTTGTCCCTGAAGGGGTGACAGTTTGCATGTAAATTTTCATTTGGATTATTTCTTCTTGTTCTTTTAATCTTGGAGTGTGGCAGACAGTCCCTTGAGTTCTATGTGATCTGAAGTGGTTTCTAGCTTTACTTTATGCCAACTGGCCCTCTTCTTTGAAGAAAATAAATTTTGTTTTTGCTGTTTGTTTCAGTAATGATTGGCTTCGGCTAAGAGCAAATTAATTTCTGTTTCAACAGTGAGGGTATGGTCCACCTACTCAGTGTTGTCTGAAAAAGGCCGTACTAATTTCTCAGCAGACTGCAAATTTCCCCTCCTATGTTCTATCCCTGGTGGGGAAAACCATCTACAGGTCTTGGGATATGCCTCTTTTTAAAAGACAGGTCATTCCAAATGACACATCAGTGAGGTGCTATAGGGATCTGGACCAAAATATCAGTGAATTAAAGTCTGTATTTCAGCAGTGGGCTTGGCCCAGCTGGGCAAACCATTGCTCCTGGCTGGTGTCAGCGTGGTGAGGCAGCACGGGCAGCAAGCACAGCAGGCAGGCAGTCAGCAGAGGGCTGCATGAGCTCTGGGACAGGCACAGCCTCAGTTTACCTGCTCCTCTACCTTAGCAGGCTAATTATCAGAACAACAACAATTAGCATGGAGCTCAGCTTCAAAATAAGGCTATGGCCACACATGGCTCCACACTCAACAACCTCTGTACGGTGAATATGGAATAAACTTTTATGAGATGTTGGCCAGTGTTTGAAGCATTGCACAGAGAGTAAGGTGGGAGAATACAGAAACAAGAATGCTCCTTTTGTGAGCTAGTGCTGGTTTGTCACACAGAACATGAAGGTGGTTATGCATACCCTGA
Source organism: Oenanthe melanoleuca (assembly GCF_029582105.1). Classification (NCBI taxonomy): domain Eukaryota; kingdom Metazoa; phylum Chordata; class Aves; order Passeriformes; family Muscicapidae; genus Oenanthe; species Oenanthe melanoleuca. The sequence goes on from NC_079335.1 coordinate 14,847,386, forward strand.
AACCCACAGCCCACTGTTGGTCATCCCTTGTTTGGAGAAAAAGGGTTTTGTGATTGCATGAGAGGGATAGAAGACTAGTGACAGAAAGAGGAAGAAAGGGACCTGAGGTTGACAGTGGCAGCCATTAGCAGCTTGGCCATGTTACCCACATATGGGAAAATGCCTGAGCTGTCCCAGGTATTGATAACCAGCACGGGATTCTGAGCTCTCTGAGATTTAGAGAAGAGGTGAACTTGAGTCTATTGAGGTGCAGTCTGACATGACTCTAGGCCATGGCTGTCACCCCAGCTTGTCACACACTTTGTGTGACCTCTGCTGAGCTTCCTGCAACTCTCTCAGCCAGTTTCATGAGTACAAACTTGTCTAATGAAGCTGATGCAGTAGGACCAGTGCGGATGCTGAAGGGCAGTGAAAGGTAGGTCACCAAGGTGGAGTCATGAGATGATTACAGTGCACAGAGGTCAGGTTTGAATGTCAGCTGGCAGGGAGGGGTTGAGAGACCTCAAGTGCTCTTTGTAGAGACAGAGCTGCTTCAGTGATGCAGAGTGGGGGCTGGTCAGGGGACCCTGGGGACAACACGGATGGGGAGCTGCAGTGAGTTTGCTCTTGTTGTGGGAACCTGCAGATAAAGCCTTGCTGAGCAGAGCCTGAGCACAGCCTCCCCCAGCCCCAGAGCCATACTGAACAGCAGAAAACTCTGATGATGCAAGCCTTAGGAACTGCTTTCACAAGAGGTGCTGAATCACCGTTTTCACTTAGTGTCTGTAGTGGCAACATTGGTTAGTGTGACCCCAGATGGCTCCCGTGTTCTGGGCATCTTCACCTTTCTCACTACTTACTACACTTAGCAATAAACTGTATTGTAATACCCAACCACAGCAAAGTACTTTTATATTTTCTACATGTGTGTTCATATTCTGGGGAAACTAGCTCTGACAGATAGAAATGCTTTAGGTAAAAAAATTGGCAGAAATATCTAATTTATTCTCCAGTTATCCTATTTTCTTCATCAAAATTATCCCTCTGTTCCAATATACTTTAATTTACATGAACTGTGTGTTTCTTCAGGAAATTAGCATATTATGATTTCTTTTCTATAGTTGTAACTAATAAGAAAGAAGAATCAAGGAAAAGACTGAAACTAAAAGCAAACTCAAACTAAAATGAGAACTAGGTTAATGATGGGCCTATTGGCTAAGGCAGAATACAGCAGATGAATGACCACATCAACAAAATCTAGCTGTTTCCTCACCTGCATTTTTAAATTTTGTTAATACTTTTTGTGTTCCTGCAACTGACTATGTCCAGATGCCAGACCTTGAAGCTTGATGGCTGTGATACTCAGATTCACTTTTAAATGCTCAGTCATCCATGGACATACTCAGCTCTTAGTGAGCATAGGTTGTTTGAATGGACCCAACACCAATAGGACCTTTACACCATCCAGCTGAGAGGATGCACCTTTAGCTAGTTTTCCTCTACAGAACAAGAAGAATAAAATTCATCTTGCAATCTTGTTGGGATCATTGCTATTCTACTACTGCTTTTTTTACCCCTGCTATTTTCTCGAGTCTCCTTTTTTGTTGCTTTCCATTCTCCATGTTCCCTTGTCCTAATTTTATTTCTTCTATTACAGGGTAGCTTTTTTTTTTAACCAGTGTGTTAAAAATTTGCTCATGAGTGCCACTGGCACAATGAACTTAAATTTTCAGCAAATTATTTAATTACTGATATCAATGCCATGACATTTTCAGGATTCTAGGTGAAACTGGACACCCACATCTTAGTATTAGTTTCAGAAATAGAGAGTTTTTAAATCTGAATTTCAAAACATAAGTTTAAGAAGGCAAAGTAGCTATAGTTAAAGAAAATATCCCTGCATTTGGCAGTTTCCTGCTGATTTCCCACTGTCTCCTTTCACTATATGCACACATATGTCTTCTTAAATCTATGATCTTCCCAAATTCCCTGTCTACACTCAGCAGAATTGTGGTCTACTGCTTTTGGCTACTGCAAGGAAATATTTTTGCCTTCTGGATGAAGCTACAATAAAAAGAATGTTATAGTAACAACCAGATGCTGGAAGGGATCCAAAATGATAGTAGCTCTTTGGCCTGGAAAACAAAATTAAGGAACACATAGGTGAAGAAAGTATGCAGGACCAGTCTATTAAGTATCCCCCTAGGTTTCATTGTGCCCAGGCGTGGTTGAACAGAGTGCTTTATCTGTGTTTATCAATAAAAGCTATCTGTTTCTAATGTGGAGGTTGAACTGTAACAAGCAATGCAGAACTTCCAAAACATACAATCTCAGAACCACAATTTTCATGTGTTCTTTTCTTTTTTTAATTGCTTTAGTTGTGTTTTAGAATAAAATGAATGAAGCACAACCTACTACACCACACATAGTCATAATTTCAATTTTTTTCCTCATTAAAAGTAAATCTTGCAGCTGGCATCATTAAGCTATTGACACTCTGCTCCAGTGTAATTACCTTTATGACTCTGTTGGTAGTGTACCTTTTACTTAGAATGGGAAATACCTCAAATAGTCTGGTAAATTTTACTACTGCAGGTGGGGAATGTCCAATTTAATGGCCCAACTGTATTACTCTTTGTTATTCACATGTGCCAAAAAATACACAGGATATAGATGGGGCTGAGTTAATATAGCTGGAATTTCCTAACTTTTTTAATACTTGATCTTGTATCCTTTATATTGTCAGTGAACTGGGGGGGGTGGGAGGACTGGGACGGCATACTTCCATTTTGGCAGTAAACAGAAGGTAAGTAAATAGTTGGAGAATTAAAAGCAATTTAATCTAACAGGTAATAGCACAGACATCCCTAACAGAGTCACAAAAGTGTACCTGGATGTGTATACATACTCAGCCTCGTTCATTTCACAGTCAACAACATGTGATTCACAAATATGCTTTAAATGGCAAAAAATGGCACTTGTGAACATGATGAAGGTCTGTGTTTGTCAATAATTCATGTTTCACACAAAGACAGATCGATAAAACACATTTTATGAGGCTGATATATGGATTGTAACTGTGTTCAGCAGACAAGATAGAGATTTGAGTTAGTTTCCACAGAAAAGAATAATCCTCCAAATGAACAACTGATACCGCGGCTTTATCTAATGAGATGGATATTTCTGAGACTTTGATTGGTTCAGAAGGTTAAAGAAGGCTCCAAAATGTAATTAGAAGATATTAGTTGCATCAGTTTCTCTGTTAACAGGGTACAGCTCTTCATGCAGATGTCAAGAAAACCTCACCCTGATATGTTTTTTTGACTCTGAGTGCCCAAAGGTGCATGGCCAGCCAGGGGAGGCATGCCAGGGCAAGCTCACTGACTCAAAGGAGAGGACTTGCAAAATACCCTGGGAATACAGGAATGGAAAATATCTAGGCAGGAAGCTCTAGTAATAGTTTGGTCAGAAAGCTGTTTTCAAGACCTGTTCATGCAAACCATTCCCTATTTTTTTTTTTTTTTTTTTTTTTTTTTTTTTTTTTTTTTTTTTTATTTTAACTCCTTCTCTGGAATTTGAAAAGTGTAAGGCATTTCTTTGGCATGGTGTTATTTTCCACCACATCCCAACAACTCTTGTGTTTGAGGAGGTTACTGATATAGTGCTCATTTGTCAGCAATATCCCCAAAGGATTTGTGAATATCACAAGGTGCTGAGGGTTAACAGTTCCCTTGACCTCCATGTCTGTTGTTTCTTATTCACTGGTGCACATTACATCTGGCTGGCTGTGTCCTGGTGGGAGATGCAGATAGATGCAGTTTTCTCCTGTTTTCCCTAGCTGGCCAGAGGAGATGCTGCTACCATGACGTTCTATCTCTATGTATTTGTCAAGAGTTCAATACAGAGGAAGACTTCAATATATTTTTGCCAATCCAGGATTGTATTTTGGCAGAGCAAGGCATTTATTGAAACAGTGACTGCAGCAAACCTGCCGAGGTCAGCGCCCTGGGTTTGTGTCTGTGGGCGAGCAGTGTGATAACAGTGGGACCTGTGTGCGTGCTGCTGGCTCCTCTCACCCTTGCCTCACTGGCAGGGTCATGAATCAGCACTCTGCTGCATGAATGTGCTGTTCAGCAAGCTGAATTCTCAGCTCAGTCTCTGTACATCTGTTGACTGGGTACAAGTATATGTTCTAGAGCCCTTTCGTATGTTCTTGGCACAGAAACATTCTGTTGGCATGAACATTAGGCTGAGTTTGTTGGCATTTTAGGAAGCAAATCTGATTTAAAACACAAAGAGAACAGCAAATAAAATAAAGCAAGCAAACAAACAAACACACCAGGAGAGTCTTCCCGCAGCAGAAGCTGTGCATGGCTCACAGTTTACAAACACAGCCTTAGTCGTCCTGCCCTCTGTCTCCCAGGTTTACTCATCCCATCAGGGAGTGAATATGGAGTTTCAAGTGAGCAGCATTGCATTGCTTAAATGGCAGATGCTCTCTGTCCAGAGGGCTTCTGCCTGATGAGGAGCTGGAAGATCTCTCTTCTGCACTTCCCCCATCAAGCCCAAAGACTTAAACAGAAAAAGCCATGAGTAAAAAAGATTTTTCTAAAGGCATAGGAAAACATATTTTCTCTAGTTTATCCACTAACTTAATTTTCTTATGTGCTTTTATTTTAAAGAATTATGGAACATATAAGAAGCACAAAATTATGGATGTGCTTAAAAGCAAACAACAACTCACTTCAAAAGCCTTCAGAATAAGTTTCTTATCTGCTAGTGAATTTTCCTACATGGGAAAACTTTGACATGCTTTTTGAGGTTTGCCTTGATGATGTGCATTTAGCAGTGCTTGAGTCCCCTACTTTATCATCAGAATGACAGCATGCCGAAATGACTAATACAGCTAACACAGAATTTCATGAAATTACATGTCAGACAGCTACTATTAAACATTTGGGAGATGCTCTAGGGTACTGCTGTATTGCAACCCAGTAATGAATAGCTCAAGTGCAACCACAGATGGGATCTTGAGTAAGAGCACCTTGAGGAGAACCATTTTTTTTTATGTTAAAGAAAACCCCAGCAAACAAGTTCTGCTACACAAAAGGACAATAGGTCAAGTTCAAATGTCAGAATATATGTTAGGTGAGAGAAATACTTTTATGTCATCAAGTCCACTGGTCACCTTAACAAAGGTCAGATAATCAAACTTGAAACTCTTCCCTATGCTCACACATTCACTGCTTATTTGCCATCTAGATGCTCAACAAGTCATACAAGTTTGGGCTTTACAGGAAAGAGATTTTTGTGATGATATTTTGATACAAAAAAGAATAGCAAATGTCCAAAGAATTTGCAATTAGAAATTTTATCATTTTTCACCATTCCTGCCCTTTTATGGTTTTATTTTTTCTAGTCTTTATTATGGTGAAGAAAATACAGAGCCAGTATTCATGGCACAATAGAGAAAAAGTGACTGTGAGAAAAGTCAGAAAACTCAAAATACAATATTTGGAACTTGATTGGGGCCTCTGATTTTTTTTTCCTATTGACTTCAATTATTTTTAACTTCTTTTTTTTGTGTTATTAAAATCAAAACACACATAGAATAGTTTGCTGTCTGCTCTAGCTCAGAAAAATATGAAAGCACAGCCTGTACTGAATGATAGAGTTGTGCTTTAATGTCCAGCCATGTGGTTTCTCCATGGAAAACTAATGAGTTAAAGATGAAATTCCTCTTCTAGTTTGCATATATCTTCTTGCAAGGATTCTGCTGAGCAGAAGTATAATTGGAGACTCTATAAAATTGAGTCTTGTACTTTTTAATCCTAACATCATAGGCTATGAAACATCTTTCTTCCCACAAAACCACGATGTTTTAGGTCCTAGACCTAAATGTTCAGTTATGGACATTTTTGAAATAAAGTAAACATTCTCAAAAACATCAGGACCATTCCCCTGAATTGTGTTTAATACCATCTGGAAACAGAGCAAGGTAAAAAGCAGAGAAACAGAAAGATATAAAACTAATGTCTCAAGGCTGAAAGAATTGTCCTGAGTTTCTGTACTCGGGGCTTATTCAGCTCTTATTGAATCAAAAGTAAAATTGAAGCAGAAAGTAGAAGGGAGGTTTCCATTCATGCTTCCCATGCTGTTTTCACTTATTAAACTCTGTTCTGAGTTAACAGGAGTACATTCACAACAGTCTTCCACATGAACTGTGTCTGAAATTGTGTAAGCCATATTCAGAGATGTATTGAAGGTGCACAGAGACATTTCACTTGTATTGTAGGATATGAATGTGGACTTAAAATAGATTATATTATATAGTGGCTTAGAATAACTGTGATGATTTCAAAAAGTGCTGAAAACTGAAACTATAACCGTGTATTGCCCTATTTCATTGCAGTTTAACCAAGGGAACAGGGAAAAGTCCCATTCTCAAAATATTTCTATATAGAAAGTATGGAAATGTGTATCTGGACCTTTTGAATGAAATTTAATATCAGTAGAAAATGTTTTGTTGTTATTACATATGTGTGTGAAGTACAACCAGAGTCTTTGGGTTTAGGCCAGAAGTCTTCAGAGAATGGACATTCTGACTGCAGTTGTTAAGCACTTTGCACTATGACTCTTGGTTTCTGACATAACCTCCTGCAATAAAAATAATAAAGATGGTTTCCCACTGAGACTGGGAGCCTTGGTCATGCAGATGCCACAGAAGAGGTAATTCTTGCTAAAAGCTTGGCACTTGCACAATCAGAACAAAGCAAGTTAGGAAAAGGGATAGAATGTCGAATTATTAAACTGTCTCAAATGAAGAACAAAAAAAATTTAAGCTGGTATTTTTGCCTTCCCTTTTGACTAACTGAGCAAAGTCAGCGATGTCTTCCTGTAAACAAAAATAATTTTCCTGTAAAGAAAAACAATTGGCAATACACAACCAGTTAATTCTGTTACTGTAAGCAGCAGTTAATGGTAGCTTGGACTTCAATGGGTTTTTTTACAAGATTACAAAGAAAAGGATGCTACCTTGATAAGCTGTGACACATAGCTATGTTCCATTAGGTTGATCCTTTCAGCTTTTGCAGGAAGAATTCACCAATTCCACCCCTACAGCTCACGTAAATCCAAAAATCTGCCCTGAAGATTAGGAAGATTTGCTTGCCTTGAATTTTTAAATTAATTTAAACACTTGTCATATTGTATAACTCCTAGTGAAGACACTCTTTCTCCAGAACAAGGATGCTTTTTCTTCAATGTGTATTGTTTTTTGGAATGCAGACTTCATCCCCAGGGATGGCCCTGTAATGATAACAATAACATATTTATCCACACCTCATCATATTTGTCAAATATTTTAATATAGAAAAGCCCTCTGTGTTTGGAGAACATCTTTTGACATCAGATAATAATACTAAGGGTTGTATAGATGCCATCAGGAGCAGCAGAGAAATCTAAGAAACAATGGGATAGGGTGAGGTATATAAAAACACATTTTGTGTTTAAAATGTGGAGAACAAGAGAGTGTACAGTAGAGAGACTTTAGCTTAGGGGAGCCAAGTTGCAGGCCAGAGGGAAGGAAACTGAGAAACAGGGTATTCAGGGTTAAGATGCTTACAAAGAACAAGAAAACTGGCTTATTGATGTATCATAACATTCCTGTATGACTTTGGCAACCCACAGCCCATGTTTTCTAAAGAATGTGAGGCAGATAACTCCTTGTTTTCATATATAATTAGCTATAAAACTACTACATAGTGTGTAGTTACTACAATATGATTAATTATCTTAATTCATGAATGCCTCCCAAGTATGAGTTTCAAGTGTTAGCATTAAATACCCCTTAATTTTAAGACCCAATCCTGCAAATATTTATTAGAGCTTGCTGTCATGAGTAAGTCATTGCTCAAAAGAAAACATTAGCTTCAATGGAATTACTTGTGGTGTTGGGTGCTATCATAGAAGGGAATGTTTTCAGAGCTTTTATTTCAGCTCATACATATATAGGTCATTATATATGTGTTTCTATATGTATATACACATACACATGTTTTCATAAAATGAAGGTTACAAACCATTTTCTTTCTATGTATTCCTTGCTATCTTTTTTAAATTGGGGTTTTTTCCACTAGTGCATTCTAATTATGACTTTCTTCAAGGTACAGCTAGCAAATGAAAATGCTGTGTGTTCTCTTATCATAAGTTTGAGCTGGTGAAGAGCATTAAGAAACTCAAGTCTCATGGTTTTTGGACCAAATGAGTATGAATAAATCAGTTCATTGCTTTTTCTTCCTTTCTCCCCTCTTCTTCTTTATTTTTTTTTTCTCTTTTAAGTCTGCATTTTTAAATTCTGCAGTGCTGTTTTCCAAAGCTGAAATGCAACCCTGAGGCCAGTTCAGACACGGTGTGATGCAGGCCAGTCGAGCTGACTGGTGGTTCTACTGCGGATGAGTTAAAGAAGGAATCACCCCAAGCAATGGTAGCTCTCAGAAGGGGGCCTGTCCTTCAACAGCTTAAAGCCTTTGAAGAGAGATTTCCTTTGAGCAATGTGAAGTCTTTGTGGTGATGGGAAACATACATTTGTAATTACAGAAGAACACAGTGTACAGTAGGGATAGTATAAAAACATGCGATTTGCAGTGTCTAAGGAGAAGCTTTGATGTAGAGGGCCCCACTGACCTAGTTTGCTGCTGGAAGCCCTAGAAACAGAAGCCTGACTGACTACAGTTATAGGGATGCAGGCTCTGAACAACATCCTTCTGCCTCTGCACTGCCACTCCACACCAAATGAATAACCTTTTGCAGTACTGACTGTATGGAAATACTATATAAATACTATATAAAAAAACTGTTTAAAAGCATTAATAAAGTTTGCTGTGCTCCTCTGGGGAAAATGTGCTAAAAAAGAATCATTGGGAATCAGCATGCAGGCTGAGGGAAAGATTTATCTGGGAAGATTTTTTATGGAAAAAAATGTTGACAAATTTTATGCCAGGGCAGCCATTCTTTTGGAGGGTGTGGGGGGAGAATAAAAAAGGATGCTTATCTCTGTTAACAAGAGGCAGAATGTAAAGCTCTTGAAGTGATGCTGATTCTAGATGGTTATGGTATCAGGGTATGTAAGAATGGCTGTGCTTGACAGCAGCCAAAAGCCATGAGATGAGTGCATTTACCTTTGGGGTATGCACTGCTGGGAACAAATCTGATATGAGATCCAAGACTAGGCATTCCCCTGCACGGGAAGGATGGGAATGGTGGAAGAGAATTGAAGGAAAAGGGCTGCTGTGATCTCAAACATCCTTAAAAACAGCTGTGTGATGTGGACAGTGCCAGTGCTCCAGCAGCATCCACCATGAGAAGAGCTGCAATTCATGGGACCCCTGACATGGGTGGCAAAACCCTGGGGAATCACACAGCTGAGAGAGCCAGAAGTGTGTCATAATAGTCTCTGAACTATTTTAAAAATGAAAAAGTATTCTTTAGTCCATGGATTCGGGCAGAGATTTTTAGTAAATTCACCTCAGTTTTGTGTACTAATAGGTTTGGATGGCTACCTTCACACCATTTCATGCTTGCTCTGAATTGGGATGCTGAGTTGAGCTGAGGTGGGTATCTGGGGGTTTGGTTAGTGGCCACATATAAATAATATTGTGCTGAGGTAGCACTGTCTGCCTTATAATCACTTTGCCTGTGGGAGAGGGCCAATCTGAGGGAGGTCACTGAAATTAATGTGGAAAACTTAATTACATAAAAATAATATGGGTGTGTTGGGTGCTTTGATGGACAACGATGATGTAGGAAAAGAAGAATATAAAGCAAGAGCTATTTATAAACATTACCTAATGGGAGTAATAGACAACAAAGAATAAATCAGTGACTATTAAGCAGTGTTTGTGCCAGCACAAATACAAACTTTAAAAAGTTCAACCTTAGACCTAGTAAATATAAGGTGCTGGGTGAGGCATGGGGGAGACCCTGGGGATCTTGCTGCCTGTAATTCAGCTGTTGGCTAAGACTCCTGTAGTCACCTCCGAGTCACCAGTCACTGACCTGCTCCCAGAGCAGAACCAGCCTAAGGCTCTTCTGGGCTTGCAGACAGCAGTGCCCAACCACCCTCTGAGGCTTCACTGAGGGACCTTTGAAGCCTGTGCATTATGCCTGCTCTGCCCCTGTAAATATGTCATCAGCAATAAAATAAAATAAATAGTGAAATCAGCTTTTCCACGGTCAGGTAATTTTTATTTCAAGGTTGGCAGGACTTTATCATTTAATATGCTTCAAATTTGGATCTGTTTCAGGGAGAGGAGTTGCTTCTCAGATATAATTTCCAACCCATGACCATTATCCAGATGACTTGCCCATGCCTTTTCCAACTCTCCTTCACAGACATGTCCCTGCCTGAGTTTATTTTCAATTAAGTCTGAAGGAGCCCTTCTCTTCTCAATGCCACCACTGTCACCATTCCCACCAAACATGTGCCTTTCATTCCTAGCTAACATTGAAATGTTAGTGGCTGCTATCTTGCCCTCTAGGTGAGATGACATCCTTAACCCTTTCTTTTTTAGGAAACAATAGAATCTAAAGGTGTAGAGATAAAGTATTTTTGGCAAGTATAAATTACATTTTACCACTTGACTTATTTTCCTCCTTTAGAAGATTGAGTTGGGCAAGATCTGCTTAACTTGGAGTACATGGAAGGCTGGGCCAGTGTATGAGCAAAGAGTGGTATTGGAAGTACATCTGTATTTCTGGGAATAGCTACTGTACCTGTCAGTGGTATTGGAGAGAACAATATGGTCATAATTACTGCTGGAGACAAGAGATCCTCTGACTTGATCCCACAAACAAATCTCTCTGCCTTTACTGCACTGTGGGCCTTAACCAAGGCTGAACTCACCTCCACTCAGATGGGAGTTTGAGACAAGCCTTGCTCATGGCCATGCACCCTTACAGCCTGTCTGCCTTGGTGGCAATGCCCCATGACTGATGCTGAGAGCAGATTCAGCCAGAGACTCTACAGACAGCCCAGGTGCTGCACACTGCAGCCAGGTGTGCTGCACGTCCCTAAAGGCTGGGGCTAGCTTGGCCATGGGTCCTGAAATTCTGTACCTGGGTCAGAAATTGTGCTTGGGTTTAGCTCATCTCATGGCCCCAGCAGTCTGGGGTTGTGTTCCCAGTGGAATTCAAAGCAGAATCCAGAGTACAGACTGACCAGCTGTTTCTTAGTTTTTACCCTTCCACTACCAAAACACCTCATCTTGTCATACATACCCATGCTTTTGGCCACTCACTCAAGATCTAAGGCATCAGTCTTCAGAAACAAGAATACTATATAGGGATTCCCATCTGTCTTTGGAGTGATTTCATTTTAAGCACGTGCAATTACTTAATAAGCCTTTTTCTCCACAAACACAAAAGTGCATGTTTCAGGAAACCATCAAACCAATTATGAAGACACAACATGGCTTTTATGTTAACTCAGCACTGGGGAGAATTGGAGGTTTGTGACTCACTCAGAAATAGGTGTGAAGAGCTTTATAAGAGCAAAGAAGAATCTAACCTGTATAGTAGAAGCTGACCACTGCATGACCCAAAAACAATTTCAAGGAAACACCCTTTTAATAGTCAGTGATTCTGTTGAGAAACAGCATATCTGCCCATCTGCCCATCTGCATTTTGAACTGAATATTATGAAAGAGAAACTGCTCCAAGGCCCACAGAGAAGTGCTATTTTATACCATGTGTTTTATCTTTATCATTTTATGTAATATTTTTAGCAACAAGAACTATTGATCTTTATCACTAGGCACCAGAAATTCTCCAAGTGTGGCCACATACAGAGGTAGAAAGTTATGGCAATATTATGAGGTGAGATTACCTACCCTGTTTTATGTCTGAGAAGGCTGAGGAACAAAAAGATAAGTGAGCTCCAAAATCTTGAAATACTTTTTCTGCAATCCAGGGTTTGTGGGTTGTAAACTCAAGTCCTTGAAAGGGTGATTGAGGAATTCTTTATTTAAGTACATGAATTATTATTCACAGCTTTAAAAGAGCCCCAAACCAACTCTGTAAAAGCTCAGCTGGACCAAGACTTCTGACTGATCAGCAGTTTCAAGCGTCCCAACTGAGTATGCCCAGTTTGAATTCTCAAACTTGTTGCTCTTCAGGAAAAAGCACTAAAAAGCCCCAAGTTGCATAACTAAAATGCTGATGCAGCCAAAGCTTCTGAAAATCTGGGCCTAAAAATAGCCCTTATAAGAATCAACCCAACCATCCACTGCCTTATTAGTATAGAATACACTTTAACTCCTTTTGTCTTTACATCCCCTCTCAATATTTTCCGAGGCACCAGCAGGAAGAGCACCACAATTAAAACTCCATGGGAGGTAGTTATTGAGACATCTTCAAGGCATGATGCAGAGCAAAGAGCTGAGGTGTGCCCAGCTCTGAGCCCCACAGCACTGTGCTGCAGTTAGTGCTGCAGTACACAGCTTTGGGTCTGGAGCTGCTGCACTGAGAATTAATCTGTGTGTCTGCTCAGCCTGGCATGGTACAAATGTGGCCTGTGTGCTGTTTGTGTGCTCATATGGTGCTGTTTGAGGCTATTAATTGCTCTCCTTTGGAGCCTGTTCCTGTGATCTAGGACTGCAACCCTCTGCAACCACTGACGAAGCAGCAAGTCCAGGGGACTCTTCCATTCACAATAAAACATTTATTCTCAAGAATTTGCTTTTTATAAAGTGAGGAGACAGGAGACCCACTCCAATGTAGTTTTCTCTTTCTATATCTTTTCCCGTGGGGCTTTACACAAGACTTTATTGGAAGAGTTTTAATTTTATTGGGACATTTTTCTAAGCTACCCTTAAGTAATCCTTTTGAGCTCATTCATGTTCTCTGTGGTAGGGTGTTCTGTTGCAATTACAGACGTACAGCAAAACAGTGAAGAGCTGAAAATAGAATGTACAAGTCTTTTTTCCCACTACAGTTCAGAGGGGAGGTGACAGTCTGTGCCACAGTCACAAGTATCACTGTGGTTCCCCCAGCGAGCCAGGACAAGTGCTTACAATGCTGTTGTGATAATGTCTGGGGGCCCCAAGTAAAATCAAAGCCTCATTTTGTTTGCTGCTGAACAGCTTCTACTTTGAAGCATTTTTAATCCAAAACTTGAATCATGCACTCACAGTAGCACTGCTTTTGTGCAGAAAGTTGTGCTCCAAAGAAGTGGAAAAAAAAAAAAAAAAAAAAAAAAAGAGAAGAAATATCCAACATAATTTTCTTTTCTTATATATTATTTCTACTATTTGGGGATAGAAAAGTAAGGTGCAAAAGAGCTGAAAAATTTCCCCAACCAAATATTTTATGTTGTAGTCCAGTGCTGATGTATAAAACAATCCTTCTCAGCCATAGATTTAGTGATTTTTCTTGTGTAAACAGCTTGCTTGCTAGCCAGAGTAATCATTATATTTTTCCTGTGCTCTCATTTTAAAGCTTTCTTGGGCACACAGAGGCCTGCAGCACATCTTTACAATCTGGAGATGTCCACCAATGTAACCATTCTTCCATTCCTTCTAGCATCTTTCTCTAGTCCTTAAGTAGAGCTGCAAATTTCAAAACACACCAGGAACATTTTTCAGACCACACCCTCATACACACCATGTTTCCTCACTTTCCCTTTTTCTGCTCATATTTTAGTGCCTTGTCCCACTCCATTGCTTTCCTAATTTGTTTCCAAATCAGCCTTCCAAAACCATACTCTTGACATTATCTTTCCAACTATTTTTCCTGTTCCTCCAACTACAAGTCTTGCCCCTAGATTACACATCTTATCCCAGCAGCTTTGCATAACATGTCTCAGGCCTCCTGCCTGACTGAAGAGGATGCCAAGACACCTCTGGAAATCCCAAGGAATCAGAAATCCTCTGTGCACACTAGTTCTGTGTTTCTGGAGACTGCTGCCTGTGCAGCCCCCAAGAGATAAGAACCTAGAAATGTCTGTTTAGCTGAGATTACATTTTATCCAAAATTAGGCAGTGCTACCAACCTGCTGCTCCTGAAACCCTCAGGTACCAAAATCCAGTGCTATACCAGCAGTGCCTGCTGTTCAAAGATTGTTACCTCCATCAATAAAAGTCTGCAAGCATCTCTCAATACTTCAGCTGTTGGCAGATCATTACCTGCAGGACTGAAGGAACACTATGGTTTATTAGCTGATGTATAGAAATACATGCTCTGCAAGCATGTACTTCTATACATTAGCTAATAAAGAATGGTGCTGTGCCCAGCACAGACTCTCTGGCTGGCTTTGCCTTGTTTTCTGTGGCAGTGGCTCAGCTGAAGCTCGTGTTTTCTGAGCCCAGTGAATTAATCCAGCTGCTTTCCTGTGACAGGCCTTGGACTGTTTGTGATTCATGTGAATTGCATCTGCCCTATGCTTTGCAAGACTGCACTCAAGCTGATCAGCTCTGCTACGTGACATCCCCACATCCAGTTTTGACTTGTCCCTGTGGAGCACACACCTCAACCCACCCTCTGTGTTGTAAGATGTCCCAAAGCTCTCCAGCAGTGCAATGGCACTGACTCCCTTACCTGCCACAACTCTATTGCATTTTGAGCCAAGGTCACTCTGCAGATGTAATGTAAGGACAGAGAGAGCCAAGGAATGGCTGGATTCTCTCTTTCCTTAATTATCTCTCCCCACAGAGGTCCATAACCAAAAGCAGAAGGGCTGTTCCAGGTTACTCATGGGTATTAACTTTGGAAACTTGTTACTCCAGATGCAGATTATAAACACCAGGTGCAGATGGACTGCCTGGTACCCTGAAGAGCCCTGGTGGCCTTTCTTTGGCTGTGGGGCGAAGAGGTTCAACACATAATGGAGGTCTCTGGAGATTCACTGTTGCCACACTTTTCAAAAGCAGATAAAACATCAAACTTACTGAAGCTTGCTCTTTTTTGTTGACTACTTAGTTGACTAAGTAGTATCTCCAAAAATTGAGATTTTCCTGCCTTTCTGGATCTCTCTTTCAGTGTTTTACCACTGTCAGTGAGAAGCATTTTTAATTTCTTTGCTGCAACTTGTGCTTTTCAGCCTTTGCTGTGCACTGTCAAGGGATTCTCAATCTGCAACTATCTCTTAGGAAGTTGAAAAACAACAGTAAGGTGCCCCCTGAATGTTCTAACTTCCAGGCTAAACCTACACAGCTTTTCATATACCATGTCCTTTCATGTCTCTGGCTCCTCATATATAATTCTCAGTCCCCTTAAATATCTTTCTGACCAGACTTCATTCAATTTGTCTGTCAGTCTTGTACTGGGAGCCCAGAAGTGCAAGGAAGATTTGAAATGAGGCCTCACAATTGCGTAAGATAAAGGAATAATCTCTTACTCCAACCTATTGGCTACAGCACTCTGATACAGCTGAGTGAGCTGTTGGATTTTATCCCTAGATTAAGGACACAATTTTTGGCTCACATTCAGCTCCTTGCTTTTCAGATCCTTTCCTGTCAGGGTGCTCTGCAGGTGGACAGCCCTCCACAGCCTGAAATGTTGTGTCTCTGTGTGCAGGAATTTACCTTTGCACATTATGGACAGCTGCCTCAAAACAAGAGAGTTGCTTGAGAATAATCAGCAGTGGGTAAGGTGTGAGGACAGATCCCTGCTCTTTAGAGGAATAGGAGACATCTGGTTTAAGACATGTGCTGAAGAGTTTATTCCAGGGATATGTATGGGACACATACTTGAGCTAATCCCATATCCTTACATGAAGCCATTTGGATTCAGTCAGATTTGACCAAGCTGCAAAACAACACATGGGAGAGCTGAGACTCAACAGAAGCCTGAACTAATGTGACAACAAAAGAAGTAGGCTTAAAAACCCCAGAGAGCTACTGCTGCCTCTCAGTCACTGAGGCAATCAGCAGTAACTTCCCAAGAGCTTCTCTGCCTCTCCTGGATTCTCTGCAGCATTCCAGCAGCACAAACCAGATGTGTCCTTTTGCTTGAGCAGTAAAAAAATTATATTGCAGGCCTCTTGCTGAAGCCCAGTGAGGATGCACCCTAGTTTTATAAGCTTTGATGCTTCTATTCCCAGTAAGGTGCATGTTTACTGAAAAATCACTTAGTGTTATGACTAGACAAAATTAAATGTGATTTAGGTTTGGGTATTCTGGTTCTTGAACATTCCTGAGTAACTTATGTATTCACTGTATATTCCTGGGGATTGAGAAAAAGCATTCTTAAAAGCATAAGGTGAATTTAAACACCTTTGAGAGACTTCCTTCCAGGGCTCAAAGAATTCACAGAAATGAGAAATAATTACCTACAGTGATCAGCTCTCAAAATTTTGGTGCCCT
Source organism: Oenanthe melanoleuca (assembly GCF_029582105.1). Taxonomy (NCBI): domain Eukaryota; kingdom Metazoa; phylum Chordata; class Aves; order Passeriformes; family Muscicapidae; genus Oenanthe; species Oenanthe melanoleuca. Next base: position 14,863,723 of record NC_079335.1, read on the forward strand.
TATTAATCTCCAATTATTATTACAGCTTGTGGATTTTTACAGAGTCTGACACTGCATGTATCTGTTGACAAAAATAAGAACTGAAAGTTCATTTTTTTCCCCTTTTCTTGAGCTTCTGCATGCCCCCTGTCTAAGGGGGCTTGTTTTCATTACTGAGAAGGTTATATTTTCTCCCTTTTGGAAAAAAAAAAGTCACATATTAAGTCTTCCCAGGTCATCTCTGATTTTTGTGATTTTGGTTTATGATTAAGCCTGAATACTGTCCTCTTGCAATTAAAAAATGCAAGAACAAGGGGGGGAAAAAGGTAGAAAAAGAAGGATGCAATTCTTGCATCCCAGCAAACTTTACTGTTAAGAATTGCTCAGCTTATCAAAATCAATGGAAACTTGACTTTTATTAATGTTTACTCTTAAATTTTGCTTCAATTACAAATGTGATGTTCAAGTATTAGAAAATTCGTATTTCTTGTATTGTTCAAAATTAGGCTGTGAACCAATTTCCATATTCAGTATTCACAGTATTCAGAGCTATGAATGCACTACAGAATTTTCATCTAAAACCTCACATTGTCCATAACTATATTTTAGCCCTTCCACTTCTCCATTGCACAATGTTTGTCCTTTTATAGCTTGGAGTATGCAAATTTCCTGTGATCTTTCAGATGGCTAACATCACTGATGTGATTCTTATTAGCTGTATAATTAAGGAATAATTGTATCATTGAATACATATTGCATATTTAGGTCAGCAGACAGGACAAAACCATTTCTCAGTGACAGACTTACCTGGAGAGGCATCACAGTATTCCTAGTCACTGAATTTCAACAGTGTTCCTAACCACTGTGAGCTCATTGCAGTGTTGGATTCTTAGCAGGCAAATCCTGTAAGAAAAGAAAAGAAATGACCCCTTTAATACAAGTCCTCAGAATTGTACAAGAGGGGTGAAAAAATGTCATCATTTGTATTTAAAGGCAAGTGATCAAGGCTTTGGTCATCATGCAAAGCTTATTAAACCAGTATATGAATTTTCTCCATGTTGATCTTAATTAATTTATATACATGTGTGTGAATTCAGTAGTTGTTTAAGACAAGTTGAAATGTTCCTAGAAAGCTGCTGTACAAAGATTTGATTTCCTCCTGATAAAGAGGATTTTACCAATCTATTTCATTTTAGAAAAGGATCCAAATGAAGTAATTGGATTTGACACAATGGAAGGATTTCTAAGTAGAACAGGTGAAAATATAACTGGCAACAATTAAACACTAATTATCTGCAGTCATCAACTGGTCACCAGCTGTTCTGAAACACATAAAGAAGTGCACCCTAAAAGGGAGCAGCATATGCTATGGAGAGAAGAATTGGTAAAGACTGCAGCAGTGTGAGGAGATATGCAGAAGGTTCAATTCTAATCCAAGCCTGACTCTGTACATTATTCCTATGAGTAGCTGCATCCTACAGATTCTCACAAAAAGAATAGAATGTCTCAAGCTGGAAAGGACCCACAAGGATCATCAGGACATAGTGCTGATTCTTCTCTTTGTTGCATAATCATTGTGAGCTGCTAAGTTTAGAAACACTTATTCCTGTTTTACTGCAGTCAAGGCTTCAGTGGATTTGCTCATATTCACAGGCTGCTAAGCTTAGTCTTCCTTGTTAGGCCTGAGCTTGTGCTGAGCTGAGGAGCAGAACCAGCAAACTGGTGGGGCTGTGAGCGGGGACTTTTTGTATATGTTTGCTTTTTTCACACTGGCAGTAGAATGAAAGCACTTCCAAGTGCCTTCTCAGTTCTTTTGTCTGATTGCCTTTTATCCCACATTAATTAATATAATTGCTACAATTTCATAGTCCAGCGGAGACTAACTAATGATACTGGAGCTGAGTGTTCTGTCTCTGCAATAAATCAAGAAAGCTATTCATATAATACAGCCTTCCACTTCTTCCCACCACATCAAATTAAAGTAGAAAAATATTTCTTTTTCATGGCTTGGGGTCTGGTGGTTAAATCACTCCCCCATGACTTCAAGGGAAGGGTCGACACTGTGCTTACTTCTGCCTGGGGGAAGTTCAGATGGAAAACTTCAGCTCTTTGAGAGAGTATCCAGTGCTCTGGTCTTGGGAGGAACAATCTCTACAGCTTCCATCAAATCTGTTCCTCAGTGTAGAAATTTGCACGAGATTTATGGTGCTGAAAAAACAGAAGAGAAGAAAGGATATAAATAAGTAGCTAGGAAAACTTCCTGGAGTACAGCCCCTACTCTTGCAGGAGTAGGTCTAGCTTTTGTTCAGAAGGAAACAAAGCAAGATACTATCCCTGCAACAGAGACTGGCTGGGCTGCACATGATTAGAGGAAACATAAATGTTGTGATCCCTGAGGTGGCCTACAAGATAAACTCCTGAAGGAGGTGGAGACCTGCCCTATGGAAAATCAACTCCTCCCACCAGAAGCCCACCATTGTCTGAAATGACAAAAGCTTGTTCCAGCAACACCTGGGAAGATCTGCTGGGGCTGCTGCCTCACCCCTCGTGTGAGAGGCTCAAGCTGACCAGCCCATTACTATTATTGCTTTCCCAAAAATGAAAGAAAGAAGGAAATGAGAACAGGTTTTTTGTAAAAGGGTTTTGGCACAGCTGGCCTGCCTAGTCACTGTAAGATAAAATGATAATTTGAGGTGAAATAAAATTTAAAAATCTGTAAACTTCAGTAAGTATCAGGGAAAAAAAAGAGAGAAAAAAAGGGGGAGGAGGTATCTGATTAGATATCATACTTTCTCAAGTCCATAGATGTACAGTGACACATCCACGGTCTACAGCTGGACTTATTAGCAAAACTCTGGAATATTCTTACTTTTTCCATGCTTTCTTACAGAATAAAGAAAATGGAGGGAGGGAAAAATGAGACTAAGCTTAAGAAGACACAGGGAAGGGAGTTGCTTCTTCAAAATCAAAACAAATTTCAATATCTTTTCAAGAAAAACAACCTGATTCTTCTTTAAACATAAAGATTATAGAGGAAAAATGGCCTTCATATCCTGAGGTCCACATTATGACAAGAGTCAAATTGTCAACGCTGTAAGCAGGCATGGCTTGCATGCAACATATTCAGTCAAGATGATGTCATGCACAGTTTTATATTTGAATTCTTTGTGCTGCTCAATAGACAATTTTTTCAAGGCACAAAAGGTTAAATTGACTGGCATATTACTGACTAGAGCTGAGAACACATAAATATTCCACTCAAAGGTAAATTCTAAACCTGACTTTCAGCCAAGAGCATCTCTGAAGTGAGGCTTGCCTAGAGATGTGATGTTCACTATTCTTTTTCAAGTCAAAAAGATTGTGATTTTGTAGAGGGAAAAACCAGACTTGCCACATATTTGATTTTGTATTTTTATAAGCTGGCACCTTACCTTAGGTGAGAAGGATTGTCTTGTTCTCAATACTGATGTTCAGGTTAGAATTTGGCTGTCCAGAGTGGTATCTACAGCAATCCATGGGGAAACACCTGAAGTCAGCAGGCTGGGGTGTTTGGTGATAGCACTCAGGGAACAGTAAAGATGTGAAATGCTGCTGGTTCTATTCTCATTGATGCCAGGGGTTGTTAGTGAAAGTGCCCATATTCTGGAGACAACTTAGTTGTTAGTTCTTCCTCAGTTTAAAGTCATGAAAACTCAAATCCCCACCTCTATAGAAAGTACTTAACATGTCCAGCCTATAAAGTGTTTGGGAGAAGAAAAGAACATCTGAAGAATGTATAAAACATTGCATGCATTGAATAATCCAACCAGATGATCCACCAGGCTCTACTCTGCTCAGTGTGGATCTTTAAGGCAGAATGGGATTTTTATCCTATGCAGGAGGCCCCCATCCTTTCCCACAAAGGAGTCAGGCAGATTTTGCTCAAAAAGAATTATATGTAAATATGTTTGGATTGGGCTATAATCTTAAAAATTAAATGAATTAAAAATTCAAGACTCATGATGTGTTGAGAGGGTATGAAGAAAAGTGAGCACAGTTGTTTTTTCTAAATAAAAAAAAAAGAAAAAAAACAAAACAAAAAAAAAAAAAAAAACAGTGAAGAGAGTCACAAGATAAAATCCAGGGAGGACCCTGGGCACTAACAAGAAAAACAGTTTTTTTCATGTAGGAAGAACTTCAATCACTAGGCTGTACTATGTGGCATAACTGACAGCTCCCCCTTTCCATCTAATGACTTCTAAATTGTTGTACACACATGCAGCTACTTCTAGGAAGAGTGTCTTACTTCCCATTATTCTGAATAAATTCTTCTCACCTTCAGGAAGAAGGAAAAAATGGATGTTGGACCCTCCCTTAGCTGAATCTAGGCCACCTAATTAAAAATATCAGTAGAGAGCAAGAATATTTCTCCCTCAGGTCTCACACTTCCCAAGCAAAGAATCCTTATAAAGAATAGCAGCAGCAATTGCTTTTTATGCAGAGACTACTACAACTGGTATATCTTAGGTATGCTGTGATAACATCCTCAGATCTAAGCCCTAGAGAACAGTGGCAGGAAAGGGGGAATTGCCTGGTTTTGGATTTTGGTTTCATTTTAACAGGAATTAAGTACTGAGTTACTCTATTCTCTCAAGGCAAGGAATTTGGAGTGCCCTTGGTGTGTCACTGCTTAAGAAACACAAAAATTAAAGCAGTTAGGGATCTAAGATGCTTCCTGGGACATGTAACAGGAGTTTTCAGAGACACTGTTTTTGGTCTAAGTGCTTAGATTTCTTTAAGTTCTATTTATCACCACTACATGCATGTTCTTTATTCTCTCTTCTACCAATAAAAATCCATATTAAGGGAAAGGTAATACACATATAGGTTTAAAAAGGGAGGTTAACTTGCAAAATTCATGCCTTTGCTGATCCTTCTTGAACCATTTATCACTTGATAGTTACACATTCAAAAGAGTATTTATATTGACTTTTGTGATCTGTCATATTGAACTAGATCAAACTGGTTTCACTCAAATTTATCTTTTTCTCATCAAATAAAATTTGATTACTTAAACTTCCCTCTGAATATTGTCCTTTTGAGAACAGGAACTTGTCTTTGAATGACAACAACCCAAATCACTTTTTCTGAAGCTTATTGATATAGATATTAGGAAAAAATTCCTCACAAAAAGGGTGGTCAAGCTCTGGAACAGGCTGCCCACAGAGCACTTGGTTTGCCATCCCTGGAGGTATTTAAAAGATGAATAGGTGTGGGGCTTGAGGACACTGTTTAGTGATGAATTTCACAGCATTGGGACAATGGTTGGACTCGATCTTAAGAATCTTTTCAAACCTAAATGGCTCTAGCATTCCATGACTTTGCTTCCATACTACCTATTCCTTCTAATATTAGATGTGGAAGCTGGTACTAAGGAAATGAAGGACCTTCCTTGTTATGCTCATCTACTCAGTTTCTGCATGGATACAAACACATTTCCATCTGCTTTGGGGGTTCTGTTATCAGTCACATATGCTCTGAGAAATGCTTCTTATATTTTAGCACTAGACCTGATCAGATAATTCACAGTGAATAATTTATTTGAAAAATTTAGACTTCCCTTTGTTTGTTAGTTGTTCAGGAGCTGGTTTTGATATTCTTGAATTTATTCATTATTCAAAAGCATTTGCTTAATAATTTCTATGAATGAGAAAAGTTTTTCTTGTGGACTGTGTGACCACTTTGACATGAGTACTAAGAGCTTGGTGCTGTTGCTCAGATTTTTTAAATACCAATATAACATTTTTCTACTTCTTGACTGTGTGAATAAATTGATGCTGTTGTATGTGAATACTTACCTGAAAAAGTTCAAATTTTGCTTTTTATAACAAGTAGTAGACAGCACAGTAGTGCTGCAACAGTGTACATCCTTAAAATAAATATTTCATTTCAATACTTCCAATATGGAAAATAGGATATTTCCTTCCAAATGCAATTTAAGTTTTGCTCAATTGGGTCTACATAATGGGGTGTATTTAGGTAGCCAGCCTGTATTTGCTGGATTTCTGCTCTTTAGCCCCATAGCTGGAAGAAAAAATAAACAAGAATACTACTGCTGTTAGAAAATAAGCTACTGTTCTGATAATTTTTAAAAAAATTCTTCCTTCTATCATCATTGCCAGCTTCTAATTTAAAAATATCCTTAATCTTGTGTCTGAAAAGTTAAATATTTGACAACAAAACATCTTGAATGCTGGCTTCTCATTGGAAAATTGGAACACTTTTATATGAAAAACACAATATGTTTTTATTTATGAAGTACAGTATAAAAAATGGGCAACAAATATTAAAAATGTATGTTAATAAGAATCTTCAGAATTCAGAGTCTGAAGAAAAAAACAAATGGAATAATTCAGTGATAGGATTTTTTATCTGTATTTTGAAGCTGATTAAGCTAATTTCCCTTTCTTTACAGAGGCTTTATCTGTAATTAGATGCATTAAATCTTTCTGAAACATTCAATACAGAAAATGAAGCTGAAAAAGTACAGTTGTTTCTTGATTTTTAATGTTGTTTAAAGCATGGTAAGCATGGACTTATTTTGAATTTTTGTTCATCATGGCACTTGCCATTGAAAATGCATTAAGCAGGATATATTTATCTCCCTTTATATTCCTTTGGAAATATCATTTCTGTAGCACCAGAATGCTGTGTTTTAGTTAGGCTGATGCAAATTCAACATGTAACTGACAATGATGTCTAAGCATTATGCAGGGCAATTGAAGATGACATAGAATGCACAAATATATCAGTACATGAGGAAGAAAGTTGGTGAGATTTTAGGAAAAATCTAACATCATTGGCTTAATGTCACAAGTGGAGTTATGTCAATTAAATAAAGGAGAGAAAATACATCAGCAGCAAGACAAAAATAAAAACTCTGTGAGGCAGTGTATCAGGCCTACAGTAATAAATAAAATGGGAAATAAATCCCAAAACAAAAATTTAGGAGACAAATATCTACATATGTATATGTATATATATATGTGTGTGTGTGTATACATGCTCTTATATCTATAGGAGTGTAACAGCCTATTCCACATGCTTGTCCAGGTTTGAACATTTGATTGGGATTTGAGATATAAGATTTCAGATCACTTGTGTCTGTAAGGGCTTCTCATCTCCTATCTCTCACTAGATTTCAATTTGTCTTGTACTTCAGACCCCCAGAAATTTCCAGGGAAAGTGCATAACCCTACATAAGAAATTTGAATACTTTAGTATTGTTAGTGTTGTTAGTTTTTATTAAGTATATATGTAACTCCTCTTAAAAATAATCCACCAACCCTTTTCCTCCTCCCAGGGCTTCAGAAGAGGAAGGGGAAGTTGTATGCCCTAATTACTAGAAGAGAGATTTTTGAAAGACACAATTGTCCCAGCCCTTATTGTAGAGTTTGACCAAATAACTAGAAAGAAACAGACATTAAAAGGGCTGGGGGATACAAAAAGAGACCCAATGTCTGAATGTGACTAGAATTAGGCATAAAACAAAGTAAAAGTTATCTAGCTGGTAGCTCATATACATTTCTACTTTCCTAACTGACTGGAAGTTGTACAAGAGCCTGAAACAAGGGACAAAAATGATGTTAAATCATTTATCTCACATTTGTATTTTTGAATCTTGCATTTGGGTTGCCTGTGTTGCAGAAAGGTGTGTCCTCACTTGTGCTTTCTGTTGGAATGAAGGAACAGCTTGCTCCAGAGACCTCTCCTGCTGATAGACATGGACATGACAACACCTGCACTGGTGCCTCCTGGTCTGGCCTGCACCAGCAAACTTTCCACTGCCATGAGCTCCCTTGTCCTCATTAAACTGTGCCTTTTCAAGGATTTTGCAAAGAATTTGCTCTGGGGACAAATTGCAGTAATGATGGCTGTGACTGAGAGCACTGTGAGAGAAAAGAGGATGGTGATAAGCACTGTACTGAACCATGTGCCACAAAAATGTTAATCTCCCAAGTGGGCTTTGTTCATATTTTGCCCAGGTTTTAGTTGAAGGTTAACATAACTTCAAGTAATAGGGGCTTGAATTTTTTTTCTTATGAACTCATCTACTTGGTTTTGCATTGCCCAGTTTTCTTTTGCTTTTAGCTTTAAATTCTTTCCTCTCTCTCTTCTCAACTTGCTCTGCTTTTTTTCTCTTGTGACACCAGAGAGGCAGCACAGTAAAACCCCACAGAGATCTTGCTTCAATTCAATTTGACTCTCACATATTGCTCTGTTTCTTCCTGAAATTGTATTGCCATTTCCAGAAATGACATGGCAATATTTCACTTGAGTCACTTGCCATTTTAAGTGGACCTTCATGAATTTGCATTAATGATATGAAACGAGACCTAATAGAACTACAGTGTGGAGAAAGGTAAAATTAAATTAGTGTAGCTTATTGTCTGCTGTGCACTGAATTGGCAGAGCAAATAAAATTGTGGATTGCTATAGCATTTATAAAAAATCCTGAGGAATCAGTCCTAAAACTATCATCACAATCTGTGCGTGCTGATAAGCAAACAGCAGATATAAAGTCACTCTGCCTGTTCCTCTGAGGAAAAGATAAAAGTTAGTGTGGTGGATTGGCCCTGTCTGGACACCAGGTCCAAAGTTGCTCTATCACTCCTCTCCTCAGCTGGGCAGGGGAGATAAAATATAACAAGAGGCTCACGGGTCAAGATAAGGGCAGGGAGAGAAAATACAACAGTTACCAACACAGGCAAAAGAGATTTGACTTGGGTAAATTAATTTTATTGGTTGCCAATGAAATCAAAATAGGGTAATGAGAAATAAAGCCCAGATCTTGAAAACACTTTCCCTCTTCCCTTTCTTCCCTTCTTCCTGGGCTTGACTTCATCCCAGTTTTCTCTATATCCTTCCCCTCAGCAACACAGGGTGTCAGGAAAAGTGGGCTGTGCTCAGTTCATCACGTTTCTACTTCTCCTTCCTCCTCAGGGGGGGACTCCTGACACTCCTCCCCTGCTCCAGCAAGGTGTGGATCCCATGGGACTCAACCCTCCGTGAACTCCAGTGTGAGTGCTGCAGTGGGCTGCAGCTCCTCTCAAAGCTCCATCAGGGGGCCCTTTAACAGGGCACAGCAGCTGGATCCAGCATGGTCCAGCATGGTCCCCAACAGGGTCACAGGTCCTGCCAGAAAACCTCCTCCAGTGTGGGCTCTTCTCTCCATGGGGCCATGAGCCCTGCAGAGCTGCTCCAGTGCCTGTTCCCATGGGATCACAGCCTCCTTTGGGCACCCAGCTGCTCCAGTGCAGGTTCCCATGGGATCACAGCCTCCTTTGGGCACCCAGCTGCTCCAGTGCAGGTTCCCATGGGATCACAGCCTCCTTTGGGCACCCAGCTACTCCAGCGCCTGTTCCCATGGGATCACAGCCTCCTTTGGGCACCCAGCTGCTCCAGCGCCTGTTCCCATGGGATCACAGCCTCCTTTGGGCACCCAGCTGCTCCAGTGCAGGTTCCCATGGGATCACAGCCTGCTTTGGGCACCCAGCTGCTCCAGTGCCTGTTCCCATGGGATCACAGCTTCCTTTGGGCACCCAGCTGCTCCAGTGCAGGTTCCCATGGGATCACAGCCTCCTTTGGGCACCCAGCTGCTCCAGTGCCTGTTCCCATGGGATCACAGCTTCCTTTGGGCACCCAGCTGCTCCAGTGCAGGTTCCCATGGGATCACAGCTTCCTTTGGGCACCCAGCTGCTCCAGTGCAGGTTCCCATGGGATCACAGCTTCCTTTGGGCACCCAGCTGCTCCAGTGCAGGTTCCCATGGGATCACAGCCTCCTTTGGGCACCCAGCTGCTCCATTGCCTGTTCCAATGGGATCACAGCTTCCTTTGGGCACCCAGCTGCTCCAGTGCATGTTCCCATGGGATCACAGCCTCCTTTGGGCACCCAGCTGCTCCAGTGCCTGTTCCCATGGGATCACAGCCTCCTTTGGGCACCCAGCTGCTCCAGTGCAGGTTCCCATGGGATCACAGCCTGCTCTGGATACCCAGCTGCTCCAGTTTGGGTCCTCCAGGGACACAGCTGCCCCACCATATCCTTCCCCATGGGCTGCAGGGAAATCTCCTCTCTGGTGCCTGGAGCACCTCCTTCCCCTCCTTCCTCACTGACCTTGGTGTCTGCAGGGCTGTTTCTCTCAGATTTCTCACTCCTCTCTTTTGGCTGCTGTATCACAATGTTTTTCCTCCTTTAAAATGCATTATTCCAGAGGCATTAGCACTGTCACTGACTGGTTTTGGTTTGACTGAGGCCAGTGTCAGGTCTGTCTTGGAGCCAGCTGACTCTGTTGAATGTGGGGGAAGCTTCTGGCAGAGTCTTAGAGAAGCAGCCTCTGTAGTTCTTACCATGCAAATGCAATATAGTTGGTGAAAGGCATTTAAAAATCTGCATGCAAAGACTTCAAATCTATTTTGCAGTTTTCTCAAAACATAGCTGGCTTTCTTGATCTTTAGCAAGCAACATATGAACTTTTGAAGAAGTCTGACTAAGTCCTTTTGCAATGTTTTAAAAATTTCAAAAATTGGTGTATTGAAATAAAATATAAATAAACAGGAAACACCATGAACTGTCTGTGATTCACATTTCTGAGCAGACAGCAGCATTGCACAACAGCTTGAGATTGGAAACAAGAAGGCTCCTACATCCAGATGAACTTCATGGGGATTTCAGGCAGAATATAATTATTTCATATAATTATATTATATACTAACAGAATATAATTATGCAAAGCTGGAATTTTGTCAGGACACTGTGGTGAGCACCTATGCTTTGTGAAAAGCTTATGGGGATTTTTAATTACAATAAGTGGTCAGAATCTTAGTTTGATGTCCCAGCCAAGAGATGAATTGATACTGCACTACCAGACTCTCAGTACATGCCTGGGTAGTATGAAAATAACAGAACCATTAGACAGCTTGACTCACCTTGTAGTGATGGCAGAATGGGCTGTATCTGAAATCTGGAACAACAATTAAAAAATACTGTTGCTCTTCAACAGAAGAACAGTGATTATAAGGGATGTAACTCTGCATTCAAGATTCTTTCATTCTGGGGAAAGATATGCATCTGCTAAACATGCAGATATGTTATCTGTTCACTTCAGAAACACTTAAACAACTGAGCATCTCTCCTTAAAAATTACCACAGAATGGAATAACTTTTAAGAAGTTATCATGCTGTGGAATGAGTCTTATGATATGAACTCATAATGAGTTGTAGAGCCTTCACTCAGCAGAGTGGATATTACACTGGATAGCTGAATACCCAAAAGTTTCTTAACTGGTTCAGTCCTATCTGTGTAATCTATCTATCTTCTCATGTCACACCCAGCTCTACTGCATCTGAATATCTTCCAAGTCTCTCTGGGGCAACAATTTTTTTCATTATTTTTGTTAATATAATATAAACCGGAGGCTAAAGTATCATTATTTTATTGCTACCCCTGAGATATTTTTGTCAGATGTTAATTCATAATGTAGAAAAGTTCTTTCAAAAGAACAGAAATTAGAGTTGATACTTTGGGAAAATGGATTTGAAATGCCCTTTAGTAGCTTTTTAACTTTTCTATATGACTTATGTTAGATATTTCTAAAAACACTTTAAAAGATTGCTAGGAGTCCTACTTTCAGAATTTCTAGCAAGTTTTTGTTTCTTTTTTTTACCTGGGGATGCTAGCATCTTGACTGAGATCCTGGACTGAGCAAAGGGTACATGATTCAAAGTTCAGACTGACATAGATTTAATTTATTTTAAGATCCCATATTGGCGGCTTTGCTATGATTGTACATTAGGTTTGTAAAGTCATGGTAAGTGACTCTCAGACTAAAGCACAAACAGTCCTCACTGAGTGGTGCCTAGATAGGACTATGAATTGAGGTACCTCGTGTATTTTTTGAAATGCTGGAAGAAGAAAGAAAAAGTGAATTGCTGCCCTGATTTTTGTGTAGCTACAGATGCACATAACAGGCAGTGGCTCTCGACATGAGGCAACCTGATGGCCAGAAACTTTAACTCACGCAAAAATATGGTCCATACACAAAAGTCAAATTAACTTTAGCAGAGCTGCTACTGGCTCCACAGTAATTGAGTGCTAATGGTGGGGTGTGCTGTTGTGCAAGGCTGTAAACCGGTTTCCTGAGCGGATAAACTCGGAGGTCAGAGGCCGGCGCTGGCTCCGGCAGGGAGCAGGATCTGCCGGGAAAAGCAGCACACCTGTCCTGTTATTGTGATTATGGGACAAATGTGAATAAGGCCAGTAAAGCAAAGTAACCTGACAGTCTGGAAAATGTGCTGACACGATTGTGCAGAGGAGCCTGTCGTGCACGCCGTGGCAGGGAGCCGGGTCCCGCTGCACAGCTCAGCTCCCCGTGGAGCACAGCGTGGGGATCTCACAGGGCTCCTTTGCCCCAGAAACGCTGCTCCAACTTCATAAGGTTGTATTTTCCAACTTATGAAATGAGGATATTATTTAGTCAACTTCACAAAGGGGTTTCCAAGTGCAAATAACAATTTTCATCCAGCTCTTCAGTATAATAGGATGGAAAGTTTAATCTATAGTAAATAAAAAATAGCAGCTGTTCCACGTTTCAAGCTATACTGTGAGTAGGAATTGCAAGAATAGATTCAATAAAAAAGCCATAAAGTTTCATGAAAAAGGTGGAAAAAACCCTTTGAGAGTAAGTTAAAACAGCCATACTTTATTCATGGACTAGGAAAGGAAAGGAAGGAGAGAGGTGCTGTGCTTTTACCACCAGAACAGCACATTTATCAGTAAGTAATTGGACTGTTAGTAAGGACAGGGAGGGAACATCCATCCCAGCATAAAATGCTGGGACCTGACACAGTGAGAACTATGGGTGTATTGTTTCTGCATCATGGATTCCAAATATCTGAGGCTCATTTCTATGGCAGATAGACTCATATAGTTTCAAAGCCAAGTCATTTTTTAGGGAATTTTATATTAGCAAAAAAAGAAGTAGCTCTTCTCCAAAGAGCAGAAAAAAATGGAGAAAAGCTCCAAACACAAGAACTGATATTTCTGCACATTAACATTCAAAATACTCCTGACATATGGAGAAATGAGCTTGTCAAACTTCCTGTCAGAAATAAATGAAACAAAGAATTCAGTTATTTTACAAAGGCTGAGATGCTTCTAATCATAAGTAAAATTGTGTATATACATAGCTTCACATACAGATGTTTGTTCCAGCAGCAGATGCTGTTAAAAACCTTTAGAGATATATCTGGAGAAATGAGAAATAAGGACTGCTTTGGGGTCTAAATGAATGTATGTCACCCCCATCAGCCCTTGCACTCATCACAGGACACCTCACAAACCTGGGCAGCATTCTCACATCTCTATGGCACAAAGCTCCTGCAGCCAGCCATCAAGAAAGTCAGAGAGGAGACCCCTCCTGTCTGCACAGCTTATTAAAAAAAAATTATATTTCACCTTCCTCCTACACTGGAGGATACCAATGGTGTTAATGAAATGACATCACTGGTTTCCATTTATGATCTGATCCCACCCCACAGTCCCTGTGCTTTACATAAATGGTGACTGTTGCCTTGCAGTGCTCATCCTGTGTGTGTTCAAGGAGAGGAGAGGATTGTGCTTCCCATGTGTGTGGTATGAATCTTGCCAGTGTAGGTAAATACCTGACAATGGGTTAAAGAAGATGGCAGTAGGCTGTTCTCAGTTGCAGACCAGACAAAGTCATGGGGCAGAAATGGAAATAAAAGAAATTCCATTTAAGCATAACAGACTTTTGCTGTAAGTGGTCAATAGGACAGAAATGAAAGTACATGTAGTGTCAAGGATATTTTGAAGAACCTTGGAGGTGTTCAAATCCCAGCTGGACATGTCCCTGAGCTCCCTGTCCCCACTGACCCTGCTCTGCACTGTGGGGTTGGACGAGGCCAGCACCAGGCTGCCTTCCTACTTCATCTCTTCTGAGACTGCCAAAGTAACCATCAGCCTTACAGCCAGCATGGTGATCCTTCTGCTTGAGTAATCTACCTGTATTTTATTGATGTCTTCACATCCCCTAGACAGAATATGTATATTAATGGAAAACAGCAAATTGGTTCGTAATTAGAGCTTTGTCTTAAAATATCTTTGTTACTGGATTTTTGATGGTGCAGAACTAATTTATGTACAGTGACTCTCCAGTCACATATATTATTCTGCAATACTATATAGTTACTATAGAGGGATTTTTTATTTATAGATCCCCAGGGAAATTGCAGATGCACACTGCAGTTAGACCTATTTCATACAACCCTAGAAATTCACACTGGAAAAGACCTTAATCCCAAAGCAAATTAGCCTAATCTGTTGGATGAAGATCTTCAGGATCTCCATATGGAGACTCCAAGACTTCCCCAGGCAATCTGCTACTGTACTTGGAGGAAGCCTTCCCTCAAAGCAAAAGTCAATCCGTCTTCCTGTGATTATTTTATCTATCCTGTCCATGAAAAATAGGTTCTTTTCAACAGCATTTTATATATTTGAAAGGTTGATGTCTCTTTTCTTGACTGAACAAGGCCATGTTTTCTAGATTTGTGATTACTCTCACTGACTCTCACCTGGATTCCTTCCAGTTACTCCACATCTTTCTTTAATTTATACAAATGACATAAGAGAAAGGTCTGGCTTTATAGATGGCATTCCTGCACACACAAGGGTTTTTGGGAGTTGGGGGGACAAACCAGAACCACTGTTGATTTTTGGAACAGAACCAAGCTTCAAAAGCATTGCAAAAAAAGGCTTAAAAGGGGAAAAAAGTAATAAAATATCCTAAAGGTCTCCAATCCTTGTTCCCAGAGCAACTACTTCTAGTGGTTTAGGATGCTGCTACTTTTCTGCCTGAGGTTTTTGCCTGAGTAGCAGTATTGGGCATATTCAGAGAAATTAAATCCAGATCAAGATGCACTTCTAGTTTAACTTGTTGCATAAGACCCCTGTATCCAACACAAGAGTTGCTGTTTGAATGAAGCATCTTTTAGAAAGACAGCCAACCCTGATTTCAGGACTGCCAATGATAAGGGGTATACCAGATCCCTGCACAAACTATTCCAATGATAATTGCACAATCTAATTGCTAGTTTGAATTTGTTCAGCTTCCAGTCATTGGACATTGTTATGCTTTTGTTTCTAAACAAAAGATTTCACTACTATCAGAAATATTTCTTCAGCTGCTTACTGTAATGCAGCTGTCTTATATGTTGGTTCATTTCTTTAGACCTCTTTTATAACATTCCTAATTTTTACATTTTATTTGGCATCTTTATTTGGGATATAGGGGTTCAATAATCATCTAGTGGCACATACAAAAGTAACTATAAGAGACAAAACTTTTGAAGCTGTTTCAGAGTGTTTCAGATCAAGTCTTTATCACTTGGGACCCACTGTGTGTGGATTTCTTCAATCTTGTGCAGAATGTCCCTTGCACCAACATCTTCCCCTTTCACCCAGGAGTAAAGCAAGCTGAAAGTTCAAGCAAGCAAGGACTTGACAGCTCAAAGTTCTACCTTAAATAAGTGAGTGAGGCAACTTAGTTTGTGACTTAAGGTGTTCTTGAATTATTTAGTTGCTTCTTAAAGTGATGTTTTTCAATTTGTCTTGCAAATTGTCCATATGGCCTTAGCCATAAGAAAAGTGGACAGAAATGTATTCATCTGTCCCCACAGTGGTGTGGGGAGGTCCTGTTCAGAACCTGCACCTACAGTTTTTCATACAGTAGTGGTACTGAGCCGTGGCTCCATCACAAGATTATTTTGTGTCTGGTTTCCCTGGAAACTCTGAGCATAAACAGAATATGTAGGCCTTTTTTCAGCTGAGAATTTCTTGAGATTTGGCAGATTATACTAGATACTGCACATGTGCAGATTGACTCAAACATGGATGTGCAATAAGATGTTTTTATCCCGTGTATTTTGAATTTAACAGCTCAGGCATTGGAAGTGTGATATTTACCAGATGTAGCCAGCCTCTGCATCTGTGTTGTAGAGTCAGTCTGCTGATGCACAGTAAATTTGCCACATTTAGGATGTATCTTACAAACTGTGTGCTCCTACAGACCATTGAGGTTGCTCAGGTCCTGCACTGGATGTGTGCCCTCAGCACAGAAGGCATTGGCGTTTTGCACATGGGGGCAACTCCACCTCTGCCCTGTGGCAATCAAAACTCATAATTCATAAATTTCATTTTGTAGAAAATACTTTAAAAATGCCTTATCTTGCTTTGTGGTTTTAATTCAAACTGATTGATCTAAAATGTATTTTATCTCCAAGGTGCTATTGTCCTTTTGATTAATTTTTCAGAGTTTTAAGATAACATCTCAGTAAAAACATGTAGTGTTAGCATTGACGGTTTTTCTACCTCTAGGGTTTTATTTTTTACTTAGCTATGCCTTTTCACTGTAAAATCAGAGGAAATATATTAATGTTGGCTAATTAACAAGACATTCCACAAGTCCTGAATTGTTTAATTCCACAAGTTCCAAACCATTGCACCCAAAACAGAACACAGACATTTAAATTGGTTATAAACACTTTCTCAGACACTTTTTATTGCTCTTTTACTGTTTGTAAGTGTTACAAGGCAAAGTGAGAAAAGTACTAGATAAGATCGCCTATTCCTTTTTTTGCTATTATCATTCTTTAAGGCTATGTTAGATAGCACTTCCTTCTAGCAAAGCAAAAAGAATGGGACCATCATTACAAATTTTATCACATAAAACAAGGAAAGGAAGGAATCCAAGTACTGTTGAGAGTAGGCCATATGATGATAACCATCTCCAGTATCTGTGCCATACATCGTTTGCCTACAAAATTGCTTTGATCTAATACACAGCCTTTGATCTAAAGAAATTAGCCATCTTCCCTTCTTTTGATGAGACAAAAGGTGAGACTGTATAGCCAGCTTTAGTGCAGGATGCTCTCTTAGCTTGGTTCCCTTCCCATTTTGCTCCCAGAAGCCCCATGTGCATGTGCTGATTCACTCTTAGTCTGCTCTGGAGCAGCCAAATGTCTCCTTAGCAGAGAAGAAGACAGTTCACCCCACGTTCTCCTCCAGGTGGAGTATTCAAGCAATGCCCAGTTTGGGTCCCCTGACTCCAACAGAGTAATACTCAGAAGTCTTTCTCTACGTGTGTCCTGCAACATCAGTCCTTGGCATCAAATCTGCCGTGTGAATGGCTGCAGCAGAGCTTTGCCATTATTTCAGGCACACGGGCATGAAAAAGCCCATGACATTGACAATTGTATTTCAAGACCAGTGGAGAATTAAAGTGTATCTTATAGCTCATCACTTCATAGTGAATGAGCCAGAGCACACCAGTCAGAGAGACAGGACTCAGGATGCAAAGCAGCTGCCAGGAGCAGCAGTAGCCAACAACAATTACATCAAAACAATCAAGGAAAAAAATTCAACCCATCCAAATACATATGCAAATGAGTGTACTTACATATGTGTGTGTGTGTGTGTGTGTGTGTGGTGATGTTGGTATGGGTTGATCCATTTAGAAGTTCTTCCTCCCTCACCAAGATTTGGAGCAGGACTCCACCACTACAGCATTGCACAGGGCTAATGCTTGTATTGATCCTGTGACTAGCAATGTGCTTTTCTCTTGTCTCTCCTCTGCAGAGATTATCTAGCTTTTTAGCTGAGAGATAGTTTGGTTAAGGTGAAAGAGTAAAAGCTTTCACTTTTTACATTTTCTATTCTATTTCTTGTCTCTTCCTGCCATCTGACTCATCATGACTGTTCACTCTTCTATAGTCTCTTCTAGCTGATGTCAAAGTGCAAAACAACAAATACATTTGACTGCATGATAGCACAATGGGTTGTTCCCAGGATGTGTAACTCTATCTATTTAATTAAGTAGCAATTAATTTGAATATGTTCAATATATTCTCTCATCCTTGCAGGATTTGTAGGAGCCAGTGTATTACCCAGCTGGTTGTCATTCTCCAGTTCAAAGTGAATGGGGGATCACAGGACACAGATGTATCTGAGAGTTTTAAACCAGATCTCAGACAGAAATAAACATCTTTTAAGGAGAACTATCTCATTACACTCTGAGAACAAGTGAAAGATTATTAGAGGTCATATATTGCTGAATTTTGTGATTTGAGGCTCTCTGTGTATACTGGTTTGTGTAGGGATTTCATCAGATGACAACTGAACATTCATAATCAAATATCCTGGTGACATCCAAAGTTTCAAGTACCAGAACCTAGAGTATGGACTGATTTAATTTCTACCATCCTGTTGAACAGAAGGAGTATGATGTTTTTTATTACATTTTTATATAAAACAGAAAGAAAAGCTTAACAGACATGAACAGGTTCTTATGTAGACCAGCTAATGAAATGTAGAAAGAGTCATTTTTCTATTGCTAAGTTTAACACTGTGTGAGTGAGCATAGTTGTTTGCTTACTTAGTTAACTTCATTATCCAGTATACCTTATCAGCCCACGAATGTTTGCAGTTCTTCACTTAGGGATTAAAAGCCATGTCCAAATGACATTCCCACTGATGTCCAAAGTACTTTTGTCAAAATAAAAATATGTGGAAATTGGCAAGAGAAAAGGGAATAAATATATATATAATGGATTTTATAATGGATTTTTTTTCTTTTTCTTTCTTTTTTTTCTCTTTTTTATTTTTTTTATTTTTTATTTTTTTGAAAGGTAAAAGGATGCAGGGTTTAATGGGTTTTAGGTATGTGTTTTATAGATTAAATCATTATATACGTTTTGGAAATGGCTTTAATTAACAAGCAGGCTGCTCTTTGTACAAATTATTCAATGGTAATGCTAAAAGTCCTGATAAGAACTCATCTGAAATGCTTTCACAGTTTTGAATATCCCTCTATTTAAAAGATAAATCAAAACTGACCATGGTGCAGGAGGAGTGTTTTCAGTCCTCTGGTCCTCCCTGTTACTTACAATGATGGCACCAAAAAGGTTTTTTTTTTTAGGTTTACCTAGTAAAGCAAACATTGAAGAAAGAGCTATAAATAAATCAGAAGTATACGAGCAGACCTAGTAAATAACTGTTCAGACTAAGGAACAAGTACAAAAAAGTTGGGAATAAACCAGCCATGAATAAAATAAGAATGAAAATTAGAAGATGGCTTCAGATCAAAAGAGTAGTGAGGTTTTAATTCCCCTGTCCAATAAGAGTGGAAGGACATGGCCAGGCCTCCCATTGTCCCCTGGCAAATGCATGGGCAGTGTCCTACTTTCTCCCCATTATCCAGCTTATGCACTCCTAAAACAGTGTGGTTCAGGTCAGACTTCAGCTCTGAAACATTGAAAATCTCCACACTTTTTTAGTTATTTTTTGGTTTTCTTATTTTTTGGTTATTAATCTATTATGTAGATTACTCTTGCATAGATCATGACATCAATAAAAAACTAGTACCCAAAACTTGGCATTTGTTAACATTCATGTAAATGTTGAAGTAGTCTACAGGTCTGGGGATGATCTCTATGTTGATCTCAAGGTAAAAGAATGTAATTTTGATTTATGCCTGTACACCCAATGGTATATCACCAAAATCTCCACCAAATCTTATCAAAATCTCAGGGTTTGCTGTGTTCACATCAAAATAAATGCATTGAAAACTGTACAAACTGGAAGATATAATGCCAAATTTTAGAGTTTTTTCCAAACATGTATGGTTTTCATATTTCTAAAGATTTTATTTTAGCTTGCTAAGTTTGCTTTGATTACCTTCAGTTCCTAACTCAGCTCAGATACCTTTATCATCTTTCAGATCTGAACAATTACTATAAAACAGTCTGTCTCTGGTATAATCACAATGTAAAGTAAATTTTTATGTTTAATTAGGGAAATTATGCGTTGAAAAGTACAGCAACATATAATTAATAGCAAACCTGGCTAATGATAGCTAAAATACATCAAAGCATGCTCCAGCCCATTGGCTAGTATATATGCTTTTGGCAAACTAACTTCCAAGCAAATTAACTTCTTTTCTAACTAGGGATGTCCTTGAATTTTATAGTGGGAGACGCTGATTGAAGCTTTGATTCATTAATAAAATGATAGATCCATGTCATTAACTCGTGCAGTTGATGCATAAGTTGATGCAGGATCTTCCTGTTATAGTTTTACTTGATGACTGCTGAACACATGGTATTCCCACACATGTTCAAATTCAGTCACAGTTATGGAGTTTGTGGAATTTATTCAGGACTTGGGTCAAGGGCTTATTGTAACATATGGAGGCTCCTTTGAGGAGTTACCCTGGCTGTTGATTTCTTAGACATTGTTCCCATTGGTTTGTTTTACTCATCTGTCAGAAACAAAATGAAGTCTTGGATGGTTTGCATGTAATTTTTATGGACCCGTGAATGTTTGTGGTCAAAAGCAAAGACTATTCTAACCTTTTGAATTATGCATTCCACAGACTTCTATCACTGAAGAGAATTACTAGGGTCTGCTACTTAGATTCCATGAAGGAATACAGAGCTGAATTGCAGCTTATCCAGCCTAGAATTAGATTGGTATATTCAAAGAAATCACAGGGAAATCAGGACTATAAAATGTCTGTTCATATTCCTATTTTTGAAACCTTCACTGTTGAGTTCTACTTTGTAGAATTGAATCTCGGTGGGGAAATTCCTGTCTATGCTGTGGTTAACTGCTAAGTGAATCATAAGGATGAAGTTACCATTTTTTGCCCTATTATCAAATGTTTTGAGGATGTCAGTGATGTTCTGTCCCCTCTAACTCACTGGGTCTTGTATATTGATTGTTTATCTCACAGGATTCAGTGACATCATGCTTCCTTGCCCTGGAGGGCTGGGCCTAAACTGAGCAGAGCAGAATTACAGGGTTTCAAGAAGTCCTCTGTTCAAAGTGTCTTCACAGCCATGAGTCAACGCTCCTTCAATTGATGCTGTATTTTCATGGCATTGTTCAGCTCTAATGATGAGAAGCTATTGCACAATTAAGATAGATGCAGTCTTGTTTCCCTGCTTACTAATCTGAAGAAGCTGTTTTGCTTTATGTTTCACCTGACAAGAAGTGTAAGGTGGAGCTTTGAGAAGATGAGAACGTGTTCAGACTCATTTTTTGATGGAGTTTTTTCAGATGGCTCTGAAATCATATGTGGCCATCATCCATTATTAATAGCAAGTTCAACTATTACAGCAATTCATTTCTCCATCAGCTGAGTAGCATTTCAGTTAGATGTTTGTACTGAAGTACAGAGAGGGAAAGTATCACTATGCCTTACTACACCCTCATTTTTACACCTACTCAATCAGAATCACTTAGTTCTCCATTTCTGCCTCCTACTGCCCTGTAAGAATTGCAGTAAAAGATTTTTCTGAGGTTATGGCCACCTGTCATGACTCACTCTTCTCTAATTCTGAAAAAATGTAATCAAATAGAAATAAGACTTGTGTTCTGAGTTCAGTCTAAACACAGTATATTCACCTGCATTACAGCAACCAATTTGTTATAGATCTTCTGAAGACATTCCTGTCACCTCTGTTAAAAGGCAAACCTCAGTGCCTTTGCAAAGTAAAGCAAGAATTCCTGTCATTTGCACAAGTCTAAATCTGAGGTCACAGGTAGACACTGATTTTAGTTTTCCATTATAACCCAAGGTAGAAGCAGTTGTGTTTCAGGAAATGGTTTATGAGCAAATTAAACAGTCTGACCCTACAGGCAGCAATACCCACCAGAGAGGTACAGCAGGAAACTTCACTTTGCTTGATACAAATCAATGTGCCATTCCTAAAACTGGGCAATCTAAATGCTTGATAAATACAATGGTGAAATTAAGAATGGAACATGAATTCCATCTTTTGTGGCTAATAAAAGAGTCAATGCAGCATGCCAGGTGACAGACAGGGACTCTATGTTCCCAGAAAAGAAACTAAAAAAGAGAAAAAAAGAGGTACAGGACAGGACAGCTTCTTTTGAATCCTTTGAACCCAGTGTATGGGCCTTTCAGAGGCAGGAAAGAGAGAAGATGCAGAGCAGAGGATGAGACATACATTTGAGGCCCACAGGGATTTGGGATAATGTGAAAGGCCATGGCAGAGTCTGGGAGGGATGTATCACTTACCTGGTTGGGAAAGGCAAAGAAGAAATTGTCATGGCTTCCTATTGAGGATGTGGGAAATTGATCTTATACCAAAGCACCTTCTACCAAAGGCTCCATTAACTTCATCCTCCTCCTCCTTCTACATACATACACTCTATCACAGGTAGTTTGTCTCATTTTGTTTGGGTTTTTTGGTGTTTTTGTTGTTTGGGGGCTCTTTTTTTAATACACTAATTTCTTTTAAGTTAGCTGAAAAGAGAATGTCTCTGTTCATGTAAATAACAAAACCTGCTTTCTTTCTATATCAAGTGCAAAATTACATTGACATTTTTCATACACAGGAATTTCTGTAAAAGAGACTACTGCTTTGGAAAATTGAAGGGAATTAAAAATTGGATAATTCAGGGAAGAAAGCAGGCAGATAACCAGAGGATCAGACCAAGAAACTGGTTGCCCAAAGTCTGTACCAGACCATAGCAAGTGCCTGCTCACTGTCAGATTTCACGAAGCTACTGTGTCTCACCAGCTTTTAAGCCAAAGAAATTACTGCTTTCAGATGGTAACCAAGGCCACAGGAAAATGTTCTCAATAAGTTGAGAGCACTGACATACATGCAAGGGGGAGCTTGTATGTTTATCTGCAAAATATGTCAGTCATTCTTACTCAACCCAGCTCTGCTGTCCTCCTGCTGACTACAGGAACTTGTAAGGCTGGTATTAGATGAGCATCACTGCTTTTTGTGGTGTAAAATGAACAATAGATGCATCTAATAAATAGGTGGAATTTTATTAACATTGTAAGGTCACTATTTTCCTAAACTCCATGTTCAGACTCTTTCTGCCCACTCTCCCTGTCCTGAAACCAGGTCCTTGCCACAGATAGAGTTAAAAATTGTTCATCTGAGAAATGGATTAGGACAGCATAACCTTGCTGCAGCTGCTGCCAGGTGGGAGCTTTTGGTTGTATCTCAAGAGTTGTGTCCTGTGAGCTTCATGAGTCTTTTTAATTTAGAGAGAATTCAATAAAGCAACTGAAAACTACATAAGAAGGCACAGAAGAACCTCCACAGCAAACCAAGCACCAATGTAAAATCTTCATTGACAGAACAAGGTTTTTCATGATAGTCTGGTCATTAGAGTAACTCACTCCTTATTGCATGGGAGGCACTGCTAGCTACTGGCTTAAAGACACAATTGTATTTATCTTTTTGTGTTCAAAGTGTACAATCCCTGCCTTGAACTTCCACCTGAACTAGACCTGACTTCTTACAAATCTCTGCTTCCAACTATTCAACTGTCCTTAGGCTGAGGGACTGAATTATCCACACAGAAGGTGCCATGCCAGGATTACAAATGCATGACCCACTATGCCACAAGCTGGGGAGCATGACTATTAAAGTATCAAAGTCAGAGATTTTTATGAGAAGAATGAGTCATAGAAGCAATATGTTCTTTTCTTTCTCACTAAACAAAAGAAGAAAGACAATGGCAAAATAAAACCATCCCTCCTTCTAAATGGTAACAATCCAGCAGTGAAAACTTAGTCAAAAATATCTTTCTCTATGTTCCCTCCCAGGCAGTGTATGCCACTGAAGTGGCAGGAACCACCAGTGTGACACTTTATAATAAAAGTTCTCTATTAAACTGTACTGAAAATTTGGAAAATAAGACGGCTATTTTCTGCTGTTCATTCATATAAATGTGGTATGTCTCCCATTTATTACTATTCTCATATTTTCTCTTTCCTGTAAAAAAGTAATTGTTTGTATATGGATATTTATTAGAAGTGAAAGATTCTTCTTTATCTCATAGCCTTGAAAAATAGTGTGCAACAATCCCTTATGGTCTGATCAAATTTGTGTATACACTTCTATCACATCAAAGCAAGTGGAAATTCAGAAAAGGATTGGAAATCACAGATGTTGATAGACACAGGGCTATAAAACTAAGATGAAAATAGCAATTCAAAATTATAAAACTTGCAGACTCACACCATGCTGAGGTTTGTTAGCAGAGCCATAAATTAATGTTGTGATACTAACCAACACTGACCACTGAACCTACATATTACACACTATTCCTTTGACTTAGAAGCCCAGAGCCATCTTCATCTTCTGCAAATCAGCTTGCTATTGAAACGTTCTTCTTTTTGCATTCAAACATCTGCCCACAAAGTTTCTAAACAATTGTATGCAACAACTTACTTTTTCAAACCTACAATGGACATTGATTCAATCCTGGATCTGCAGCTGTCTTCCCACAGCAATATCTAGATTACTGTTGTGCTGTTTGTTAATGTGTATCTCTATACAGTGGTGATATTAATGTCACCATTTCATTTTCTGAATATCAGTTCTAAAGCAGGTGTGCAAAATGGAAGGGTTTACAGAGCCCCTCTCTGGATGAGTTCATCTGTGTTCTGGATGTGTTCACCACAACACTTCTAATGCCATTTTACAGAAAGTATAGCACAGACAGATTACAGAATGGCAATTTAAACCAGGATGTGTTTAAATAATATAGGGGTCCCAGCAAAGTCGTTTGGCTGAGTGCCCTGAGTGCCTGCAAAGCAGTGACTGAGCAAGAGACTGTCTTCCCAAATTCAAATTCCTTTCTCATGAACCACGGGCGTGGCAAGGAAAGCACGTGTGGCTGCTTTGGCAAGAACGTGTCAGCCAGTATTCTTTGGGTGGCAAAGCAAGTGAGTAAGTTATGCTGGTCACCTGAATATGTATCAGCATGGCCTTTGTGCCACATCACACAGACACTTCTGTATTGTCCCAAATGCAGCAAGAAATGAAGCCCATTCTATTTTCTTGAACAAGCAATTTTAAAATTATTTGTTAATGCAGGATTTCCTCGTGAAAAAAGTTATTTCACAAGAGACATAGAGGGGAAAATGTTATTTTGAACTTTATCTAAGTTTTTTAGGCAAAACAGTGTATTCACAGCAAGATACAGGTATTTTAAAATTAGTACATTTTAGTACAACATCCCTTCTATAGGTCTTCTAGTTTTTCAAGCTAGCAGTAAGGAAAATTTCATTTTTATTAGTGATGACGATGTGAGAAAGAAGGAATCAGGAGTTATTTCTAAACCCCAGCATTGGTGTATATACAATTACAAGGAAATA
The DNA here is from genome assembly GCF_029582105.1 of Oenanthe melanoleuca. Classification (NCBI taxonomy): domain Eukaryota; kingdom Metazoa; phylum Chordata; class Aves; order Passeriformes; family Muscicapidae; genus Oenanthe; species Oenanthe melanoleuca. The sequence continues at coordinate 14,888,968 of NC_079335.1, forward strand.
AACTATAAACCTCATCAAAAAAATACAGTGTAGAAGGTCTTGAGAAGAAATACAATGGGTAGTTCATAATTCCCTTGTCCATACCTTCACAAATTAGATGCTGCTGTACAGCATCTCTTGAGACAGACAGCTCTGCTCTTGAGGCACAGTGAGTTCACAGCACCAGAGTCCAGCTCTCCTGGGCAGGATGAGCAGGGTATGCTCACCAGGCAGTCCCTGGCAGGGCAGTGGCACTCACAAGCCATGAGAGCCCCCTTCCTTGTACAAAAAGTTTAATGAGCTTCTCTCACTTTCCTTTTGGAAACATGTAGCTCAATAAATGGAAAATCTATTTTGGGAAGGGAAGACATTTTTTGGGAATGGCTGTGCTCCTGGAAGTGATTCAGGGATTAAGGAAGTTGAATTACCTGATCTATTTTTTAAAAAGTGATGGGTTCTGAACTTTGAAAATGCCTGTGCTGATCTGTCAAATTTTGACAATGTACTTGAAAGAAATGTTCCTGTTATATTCATGATTGCAATCCTCCTCACTTCTTCCATGTAGCTTTTCTCTCTTCTGTCCAATTTTTTACATACAGGGTTCACAATGGGAACTCAATGTACGGAGCAGCTGCAAAGTTAGAGCCCAGAATAAAAAGAAAGAATTAACCATACTTAATATTATTCTGCTTCTGAAAAATTTGCAACTTAAATTAAGGGATATTTCTACATTTTTTAGACTTATTTTATTTCATTGATCTTTCAACCATGTTTAAGGGGAGGATCAGGGCAGACTCCTTCCTGTCCTGATGGTAGGGGTAAAGGTACAAAGTATTAAAAGCAGTTGTTCAGGGGGACTGATTGATAATTGTGAGGAGCAATGGGTTATAAAGGGCAGCCTGAATCCCAGGATAAACAGCTCCTGCCTAGTGCAGCAGCCAAAAAAGCCAGTTTCTTGCAAAGGGGGATAGTTGGGACACACTGCCCACATTTAGGAGAGTTCCTGAGATCCAACAAATCCCAGGCTTGATCTGAGCATGTATAATACATCCTATATTGGCTACAAAATCTTCTAGGCTTTTAAGCAAAGCCCTGCTACTTTCTCACCAGCTCAATGTAAGAGGCTCTTTCTAGTGAAGTCTGACTCTTCTACAGGGTGGGTCAACAGTGTTGGGGTTTAGATAAGCCTTTGAAACTCTAGTGTTATTCTAAAAAGGAATTTACTTAAAATGGGACTTCTCATTTAAAAATCTATTGGTATTAATAATAATAATATAAATAATAACTTTTTTTTTTTTTGTCCAACTAGTTTTTACTTTTTTCTTGCTTGTCATAGCTTTGCAAAACTGATATCAGAGAGAAACTGGATTCTGTTCTATCCTGTACATTTTCAGCAGAATTCATGAAAGCATCCAGTCAGCTGTGAGGGAATAAATTTGCAAGTTCCATGGAGAACTTTCATTAGTCTAATAATATCTCTACCTGTACAACACACATTTCTTGTAAAATATCATGACAGAGGCATCCAGACCACAGTCCTGTCCTTGACACACAGCTTGTAAACTTCTCTATATAGATGTGGGGCACCCCTCAGGAAGAAGCAATTCCAGGGATTTTTTCAAGGAAATTTCTTAAAGCTTTTTATGATTGAAAAAGAGATTTCTTCATTAGAAATACATTTTTTCAAGAACTTAGCAGGAAAGGCATGTCTTCAGAAAATTCTGTTTAAAATGAAAATAAATTCACTCAGTATTAGTCAGGACTCCAGAAAGGCCTAAAAGATGCAAATTCAAGTATTTTCTGTGCTGAAGCCACTGCATAAATAAAATGCATGAACAACAGTAACTCACAGCATTTTTACACATATTAGGTGAGTGGGTTTGCTGCCAATATTTTCTTTTACTTAGATATTTGCCAGTTTCATGTGTTAGACAAAGCAAAAGCATTTAAAAATTCATCAGTCCTGAAGAGAATGTTCTGACTTGCTGACTGGGCTGCCCTAGTTGTTCTTCCCAGCAGCTGTACTCCAGCTAAACTCTGATGTTCACCTTGTGACAAAACTTAGTAGGAGGTGTTGCCTCTCAAGCACTGGAACCATTTCTCCACCAGCCTGTTCTCATCTCTCACTTTAGGCCTTTCACTGTGGCCCAATTGATTAATGATGCCCAGGACATGGCATGGCACCTGTAAAACCAGCAAGATCCTATTTCACAGATATTGATTATGCATTCACAATATAATAAAAACTGCTATAAATTAGCTGTCTGACTATTGGACAGGTAAATTTCAAATTTGCTGGTTTTTTGCAAATGCTCCCATTGGGTAAAACTCACCTTCAACATGCACACACTTCAACATAGCCTCTCTGAATTCCCATTCTCATTAAAGAAATCCTTCTCTAATGGTCAGGCCACAATCAATTTTCTGCTCCCCCATGTCATTTGAGCATCTGCTTTGCTGACACTGCTGGACTTGAAAAATTTCAGTATCAACTTAGTTAAAGGGAAGTTGATTAATATTTCCTGAAAATACTATGATCACTTGCCATCTAGATGTCAAAGAGCAGAGACAATACTGTACTTTAATGTTTCCTAATGAAATCTTAAACTGTGAAAGGAAATAGAGCCTGATTCTTCCTTCTTCAGAGATGAGCCTATGCCCATGATTTCATTTGGCCTCTGTAACTCCAAACAGTATTTCTCTTTGTGGTTGTTTGGCCTTGGCTGGACATCAGCTGCCCACCAAGTCACTCTCATTCTCTGGTGTGGAGTTCTCCATGGGCTGTGGGGGATCTCTGCATCCCTGTGATCCTCCATGGGCTGTGGGTGGATCTCTGCATCCCTGTGATCCTCCATGGGCTGTGGGTGGATCTCTGCATCCCTGTGATCCTCCATGGGCTGTGGGTGGATCTCTGCATCCCTGTGATCCTCCATGGGCTGTGGGTGGGTCTCTGCATCCCTGTGATCCTCCAGGGGCTGTAGGTGGATCTCTGCATCCCTGTGATCCTCCATGGGCTGTGGGTGGATCTCTGCATCCCTGTGATCCTCCAGGGGCTGTGGGTGGATCTCTGCATCCCTGTGATCCTCCAGGGGCTCTGAGGCACAGCAGCTGCCTCACCATGTTCTGCACCAGGGGCTGCAGAGGAATCTCTGATACAGCACCTGGAGCATCTCCTGCCCCTCCTTCCTCACTGACCTGGGTGTCTGCAGGGCTGTTCCTCTCATGTCCCCACTCCCATCTCTTCAGCTGCAGTTGCCCTGTTTTTTCCCCTTAAACACATTACCCCAGGGCACTGCCACTGCTGTGACAGGCTCAGCCTTGGCCAGCAGTGGGTTCCACCCTGGAGCCAGCTGGCCCTGGCCCTGTCAGACATGGGGAAAGCTTCCAGTAGCTTCTCAGAGAAGCCACCCCTCTAGTGCCCCTGTCACCACAGCCGTGCCACACAAACCCAATACCCTCTTCATTCTAATCAAACTCTCTTCCTTCCCCTCTCCAATGTATATTCCTAAAAAACTGTCTCTTCAGGTGAGAGCACTGCCCATCAGCTGCTATGACAACTCACAGTATCCTCAGTCACTTGGATGGTAGCTGCAGTAATTATGAACTATTTGGTTCTTTAATATAATTAGAAATATTCTTCACTTTTTAAGTATAAAACATATTTAGCAATATAGTAATTGCAAAGCAGAAAGCAAAAGGTTTAAAGGTTTATTTTAAGAAAAATTTACTCCCTTGAAATATTTTCCATACCATGTTTTAAACACAGAGTTCTGTTGGAATAGATCTGTTTCCCAAACAACTCCCTTTCCCAGTCTGTGTATGTCACTCAAAATATGACTTACCTGAAGTTTCCCCTTCAGTGTCAACTCTCTCCAACATTTTACTGCATTGACTAAAGGGAGAGTAGCTCATTATCCCTCTTATGGTCTGGTTTCTGTTTATTTTGTCTAAATGCTTCTTTAAAGGGTTTATAATTCCAGTGTCACTCTCTGGCAGTTTACAGCTCATGCTACAATTTTCCAGGCATCACTCAATCATGTAATATATTAGCAGAGAGATCAGCTCCATCACATACCAGATTTGGCTCTAGATGGTGAGGTACCAATTTCTGTACCACTCTGCCAAATGGCATACTCCTGCTTTCCCTACACACTTTCCTGGCAGTCCTAATTGGCTTTTCATGCCACTGGAAAAAAATCTCCCTTTTTTTCAGTGTTTGTAAGAAATAAAAGTACATTACATAAGTTTTACCAAACAGATTTTTTGTTTTTTTGTAAAGCAATAAAGAAGAGTACTTTTATTTGGCAATGAATTAAGACAGCTAGAAGAAAGCTATCAATTTTAGCCCTTTCATCTGGCTCTTGACAGAAGAGATATATCCAGATGACAAGATATTCTTTCTTCCTCGTACAGAAAACATAAGGTTTACAATATGTACATGGAAAAAAAAAATCTAGTTAAAATCCCAGGCTAGTGTGTGAGGCAAATTAGGGCTATCCTTTCAGAAGCTTTGATTTGTAAGTCTGCTTTCTGGAAACTTTCTTATGTCAGCTTAGAAAATGTTCCAGGGTCTGCTTGTGTGAATGCACATACATGTAAATGCTTCTTGAATCATAAAACTAGTCCTGCACACCAAACATAGTCCTCTTAGAAGCCTCACTCCTGATTCTAATCTCAAACCACTGTTACACCAGCCCAATCAAGAGATTAGAAACAAGAACAAGAAATCAGAAATTCCTTGTCTTTTGACAGTAAGTAGCTTAAAAAAAATACCATGAGTCTCAAAGGAAATTATCCTGATGGACAAGTTATTTATTGGCAAAACTGCATTATTTTATGGCCCTGATCCAATGGACGACTTAAGCATGTGCTTACTTTTAGCATGAGAGGATTCTCATTGGTTTCAATACAACTTCACATATTTAAAGCTAAGCTGTGTTTAAGTGCTTTGCTGGATTGTGGCCTGTTTCTCCTGTCAGTAACAGGAACTTAATGGAGATTTTAGCTGCTATGGAGAGATGATACAAGTTCAAACAACTGAAAAAGATCAGACTGTATAGGACTTTTGAGTTCTATCAACCTTTTATGTGTTTTACATCACAGGACACTGACTCTTAGAAACTGCAAGTACAATTTTCTTGTTGAATGAAATTTATTTACTTCATCACAAGTATCCTGAAAAGTCTCTTTATTCGTAGGCACTTCCAAACTCAGGATTTATGACCATTTTCATTGTGGAATAGCTGTTCCCCTGGCTGATCTTGTAATTAATAAGGACTGAAAGATTTGGAATGAGACAAACAGGCTTTGTTTTGGTATCTATACAACATAGTAAAAATTTTCAACCTCCTAGTTTATCTTCCCCTCACAGGTGTACACCAAGTGTCAGATATGTCTTTCTAGCAAAAGAATATTTCTCTTTGAGATGTAGATTATTTTCTGTGTGGGTTTCCTAGGACTGAGATTTAATAAATGAGCTTTTCAGCTGTCTCCTGTAATGACTGAGTGCTTTAAGCACTTAAGGTGAGGTTTGCAGTTTGAGATTTGCAGCTGTGCTGTTGAGTGGCTTTGTTCCTATGGTCATACTGTTATCTCATTTAAAAAGGGCTTGGAGGTGGACTGGTGAGCACTGGCAGATTATAATTATTATATTCTTTATTATAATGTGTTTTACAATCACTAGAAAAGGCAACACCAATTCACCTATACTTTCTACTCTTTCTTTTATAATTACCTCCCAGGGTCATTATGAATTGAAGTTGTACAGCTATATAAATGTCTATAAAGTTGTACAAATTACCAGGTACTGTTTTCTGCCATAGCTAATTTGCTGAAAAATCACATTCCCTTTCATAGTGATGAAACCTCAGAAGGATCAGTGTATCCAGACACTAAGAAGCACTTTTCAGATGAATAGGAAAATGCACGTATCACCTCTCATGGTTCCAGTACACTTCTAAAGTAATATTGCACCCTACATGCCAGATGCACAATATATGAGACTATGTAAAGTGCCTCTGCAGTGCTGCTGTTCTATTTCTTCTGCTCTGCTGCCAGACTATCTATACATAGTAATATATTTTGCTGGGAAGTCTTTCCCTGTGGTCACCTGAATTCTATCATACTTCAAAATACGGCACACTTAGAAATTATGTGCAGCTGAGAGGCAGCTACAGGTATCTTATTTCTAATGAAAAAGCCTTCTGTCTCATGCTTTTGAGGCATATAAGACTGGGTATGCCTGAAAAATTAGGCCACTGTGTGGTCTGCACAAACTGCTGGCTACTGAACAGCTTGGGGCCAGATTTTTGTCATTGCATCAACTCAGGTGATGAGTTTTCAGGTCTTGGCATACATCTGACTGGGCTGAAAAGTTGTACCTGTGCTGTTGTGTTAGTCATCTGTATGTTACTGTGTTTTGTGTGACCAGGTCACATAGCCCTTCTTCTCATGCACTAAGACAAGAATAACCCACCCCTGCTCCCTGCCCAGGAAGTTGTCTGAGTGTCTGGGTGTGGGAGGCTGGAGCCCTGAAAAGAGCTGTTACATCTCCATGCTTTTTAGTTGTGTCCTCATTGACAGATTTGGGCTTTTAATATGTCCCTGTTTATAAGTAGAAGACTGCTAAACTCATGTTTGGTGAAGTGAAAAATTAGTAGCAAGTACCCAAGTCTAAGTTTACTCTGAAGTGAAATTAAGTGGAACCTTAGTTCTTGAGTTCTTTTGGGAAATGTGGCCCCATCAGCCTTCCAGGCCACCTGGTAAAAAATGGCCTCCAAGTTCTTTTTTAATACCAAAAGCTATAATCACACAAGATATCTTTGTTGTCAACAAGGACAAAACGGAGACTCAGCACTACTATTTATAGACTTTTCAACTTGGCATGCTCCTGCTCCACAAATCAAACTGATGGTTTGTTGAAAAATGTATTTTTGGTGTCTATAAATCTTGTCTCACAAAGCTGTTGATACAGGTAGAATTTAGGGATGGAACAGGAAACCTGGCGACTGAAATGTCCTTCTGATCTTCAATATTTGAACATCATTATTTTTTTTCATCCCTGTGAAATTTATTGACAAAAAAATAGACTTATTTAATGTATATTAAAAAGTGTATACCTTATAGATTATTTGTAAGAAAGATAAAGCAGTGCAGATATATCTAAAGCAATAGCTGAAGCTATATGTTTTATAGCTTTCTACAGGTCTTGAGAATAAAGGAGTGCTCAAAGTTGCAATAGGATTAATATAAAATATAACTTGATGGCTTGGATAAAACAAACAAAACAAACTTAACTATACCACAACTTTTTAATAAAGACAGTGATAAAACATTTTGGCTATTTTCTGTACTGAAGAAAAAGAGTGCCAAACTCTAAAGCACAGACCATGAGTTACTACACTTAAGCAAGAATACTTTTCTTATGCAGAGTATATTCCACCCATGACAGCAACAACTGAGAACAAATGGGTTGTGTGAAAAGCAGCAATGAGAGAAGCAAAAGGCAATTCAAAATGTAATTTGGTTTTCTAGAAGTTTTCATGATATGTATAACAAGTAAAGGAAAAACATTAATCTGCAGAAAGGGAATGAGATCCTAAACTACATATGCAGGAGTTTCTGATTCAGAAATAAATTTACTCAGCTCTTAAGAAAAGAAACCTTTAGCAAAGCAATGCTGGATTCTGAATAGAAACACAAAGGATCTTAATGGATTTCTATGCTAATCTTAATCTAGGAAAAATTATTTTCAAATATATATAAATGTGATAAAATAGTTCTTTATCACCTGATCAAAATTGTTTTGAGTGTCATTAAGTAAAGTCCAAGAGTGCAGAGGATTCATTTAACACATTGCTGATTTCTCTGGGAGCATAACCTACATATATTTATATTTGATAAACTAATATAATGTGCAAAGTACTTGAGTAACAATTTCTAGTACTATTAGTGATTAATAAACCCTAAAGATTGAATATATTTATTGTAAAATACTACAGATGAGAAAGGATCAATAGCTCCATATTCTGCATGCATCTTACTGTCTTTTTCCTTGTTTCTATTTGTGTTTTGATTAGGTGGTGGCAAATAATGCAGAGATCTGCCTCATGAATATTTCTTTGGACTGATTGCATGCTAAAATGCTGGAGGTTTTGCAGAAAATCTCCACAAAGTTTATGCTGGTATCTGAAATTTTTGTGAAAATATTGATTAGGTATTTTAGGTTCTTGGCAGAGCTGAGCCATGAGATTTTCTGATGAAGAAGTCACAAAAACTTAAAGATAATTTTTTTTCCTTGGATATTGACGACCATTTTGATGCTTTCATATAATGACTAAAAGTATTGATAAAATTGGTAAGATGCTTTTGAATTAGCACAGTTTCCATAGATGTGGGTGCTGGCTGGCTGCAGCCTTTTACTCCTTGATGCAGAGAATTTTCTCCAAACTCCTTCCTATGTGCTGTTGAGAGCTGTTAAGCATAATGTAGGAAATACTGACGTTTTGTTCATTTTTGTCTTAGTGAAAAATGGAACAGGATATAGTCTGAATTACATACTTTTATAGTAATGGTTCTGTGAGATAAATTATACCTTGCCTCTCTTGAATGAAACCAGATAGTTACTTATATAGTAAGGTGATTCAGTTTTTCTTAAGATTATGTGGCCAAATGTTTGATTGAAATGTCTACATTTTCTACTTTTCTATTTTTGTGTTTCATAAATGATCAGCTTCAGAAAAATCCTAATAGTCATTCTCCATATTATCTTCATAATAGTAATTATCTATATTCATAATACAGTCCTCTCTACATTTTACAGGTAAAATAGGTTGCAAATGTGAGTGTTCCTCAAGCCTTCTACAGAGAGAATAATTGCTGAGAATAAATATCAGTCCTGTGTCCTTGGGAGACCTCATGGACCTCCATGACAGGATTCATCATACTGATCCTTAATGCATGGAGTCTAGAGGGTGTTTTTGAGCTGGCTTTCCAGATTCCCCATATATTAAATGGCAAGAACTGGGCATGGGAGTTCAGCAGGTAACTCACATGAAAGTAATACTCAAAAAAGGCAGAACAAAGGTGCCTAGAACTGCTACTTTCCTCTGCTGACTGAAGCCAATAAGACTTTTTAAATTTAGGCTTTGTATTTAGATCAAACATATACCTCTATTTTTCATGAAATAAATTTCAAACCTGTCCTCTCTTTGTGACCTCTTAAGTAATGATTAATGCAACTGGTAGATAGATAGAAATTATATTAAAATACTTGATATTTTATTTTTATTGTTATTGTTATTATTGGAATGTTTGTTTGCTGATTCTTCTAATTTGTCTTTGTTGCTGGGAGATATTTGGATGTATTGTTTATAGAGTATGTCAAAGGTTTTTCATCCTATACTTTGCATATATTCCTTCTGGGCAGATTCTATATTGTCAGGATCTGTTTTGTCTCTTTCTGTTCTCTTCACATGTCGAAGCACATAACAAAGAAAGAAGAGGAGCTAAGTGCAGAGACCATGCCCTCTGAATGGATAGGCAAAAGTCACATGTGTACTTCATGCAGATTCTGCTGTTTATTTTATGATAACCTTATGACAGGAAAACAATTTCTTATGTACATACAATTCAATTAGAGTAATTCCATGTTTGAATGATTCCTTTCAACCTAGTGGATATGGGAGCAGTTTATACTTCAATGGCCTTTTTGAACAAGGAATGGCAATTGATTGAGTACAATTCAAGCACACTTAAAGGTCTAAATAGCATTTCATCCTACTGTGCTCACACACAGAATAAATAGAAACAAAAAACTCACTATGCTCAGTGAAACCTTTCAAGATCACTTTTGTTTTTTCTCACTTAGGAACTCATGGAAAAATGCCTCTTCTAGTTGTACCTCAGGGGATGGAAAGGTGAGAAAGGAAGTGATTCTGGTGAAATCCTAGTGTCACAAAGAAGACAAAATTTAAAAAGTTTCTCATTGCAAATCACTGTATTGAATATCAGACAGCTTCTTGGTTTGAGTACCAAAGGAGCTGCCACCTGCAGTGTGCTGTGATTGAGTAGGAAGGGAAATATCAGTGTGTACTATGAGTTGAATAGTCAGACAGTTGCCTTAACATACTCAAGGGTCCTGTACTATCTGTTCACTGTCTGTTGTACATCCCAGTATATCCCAATCTTAGTGTAACCACACCAATCCTGTAAGCTTCCAGCCCCAGACAAGATGTGTGGCAAGGTTTTGGTGATGGGGGCACTACAGCAGTGGCCTCTGTGAGAAGCTGCTTGAGGCTTCCCCCATGTCCAACAGGATCAATGCAGCCAGTTACAAGACAGATCTGCTGGCCAAGGGGGGAAAAAAAGGAAAAAACCATGGCAATGAAAGCTGAAGAGACAGGAGTGAGAATATGTGAGAGCAGCAGCCCTGCAGACACCAGGGTCAGGGAGGAAGGAAGGGGAATGCTCAAAGTGCTCCAAGTGCTGCAGCCCGTGGAGGGCCCTGGAGCAGGAGGGGCAGATGTGCTCGAAGGAGCTGTGGAAACCATGTGGGCACTGTCTGTTCCTGAAGGCTTGTCCCTGAGGAAGGGACTCTGTTGGAGCTTCATGAAGAACTGCATCCATGTGAAGGACTCACCCTGCAGTCCATGGAGACTGTCTCACGTGGGAGGATGAGTGAGGAGTCCTCCCACTGAGGAGGACACAGCTGCAGTGTAGGAGCAGGAGTTTTAAGTTTGGAGATAATTTCCCATTTTCCTACCCTGATTTGCTTTGAACTAAATTAAAGTAAGTTTCCCTGAGTTGAGCCTGTTTTTCCCATGATGGTAACTACTGAGTGATCTCTCTCTGCCCTTATCTTGACCCCTGAGCTTTTTGTTATATTTTCTTTCCCCTGTCCAGCTTCATCCTGAAGATCATCTTGAGCTACAGTAGGCTCATCTGTTGAGTGAGAATTTGGACATTATCCTACAGCATATGCTTTTCTTAAGAAGAGGATTGGACCTGTGATGGCACAACTTCACTCTCTCTGCAGTTCTCATGATGTAGAGTAATATTTGCAACAACTTGAAGGATGAGTTATTTATGAGGGACAAGGACCTGTCTAACACCTACAGCATGTCTGCAGATCCTGTTACAAGATCTAAATGTCTAAATATCTTAGCAAAGCTTTCCCTCTGCAGTCGTACTAACAAAAGAAGAAAAGGTGGTGATAATGTTATGTTCTCTGTTTTCAAGAGATGTAAAAGGAAGCTCCTTAACTATGCACTATAAGTAGTGACACTAGGAAAATTCAGAAACATGCCTGGGTAACCATTTCTTGCTGTCAAAAAGCATATGACCTCGCTGAAGTTCAGAAAGTCATTAAAAAGAAGGACTGTCTTTGTGTTTGTGGGTTTGGTTTAAGAGAGCTGAAGCTGACATTGTACATCTACAGGGATACAGGACCCACAAGAGTACTACCATCTCTCTTCTCTGCAGTCAGCTGCTCCAAAAAACATTCATTTTTTCCTTATGATATGGATCTAAATGCTGCTGCTCTGTGTGCATAAAAACAACTCCATGAAGAGTTTCCAAATCTATCCTGCCATTTTTGTTGGCCCTGTGCACAAATATATTCAGGCTGCTAAAATGCCTTCCACTCCTCTCTCTGGAGAAAGTGGATTGCTGCTTCCATTATTAGCTCTGAGAAAAACATCAAAACTACATCTAGTCCTGAACGCAGCATCATGTTCACTCACAGGATTGAGCAGCCATGCTCATATTACACTTGCCTGAGCCCTTCATGTTGGCTGTCTATAAACCAGAGGATTTATTTTAAGCAGTCCCTGCTGGTTTTCAAAGTTCTTAATGCCAAGGGACCTGGTTTTTGCAAGACTTCCTCCTCGAGCCTCCTCCCCGTGCATTTCCATGAGCTGACACCACATACTTCTGAGCTGTGCCACTTAGACCCACTTGCAACACCAGTATGAGCTTTACCTCCTGCTGTGACAGCTCAGAGTATGCATTTCACTTTTCTAGACTCTGTCTTATCCCATGTGATCAATAGTTTTCTCCATTTGCAGTTGTTCAGTTAATAATGCACCTCAGTATGAAATTAGATCCCCTAGAAGGAATCCCAGGGCTGGGTATCCTGAACCCTGAGACCCATTAAAAGGGTACTTAATTTTGGAAGTTTAGCCAATGACCATATTTTATAGTTTGTAACAGCACAGTTCCTTTCATAATGGATGACAATAAAATGGTAAGTATGTGTGTGTTTGTGTGTGTGTGTGTGTGTGTGTGTGTGTGTGTATCTACATGCACCAAAAATACCAAAGAGCATCTTTCAAGGGAGAAAAAATAGTAGTGTCCAACTTCCTATCACTGGTAATGAGAGAAAACACCCAGCCCTGACATGCTCCTCAAAAGCTACTGTTAAAAAGGAGAGTAGTATTTAGATAATAATTATCTAGCAATGTTTGTTTTTCCACTTCATATTATGTGATTTAATCAGAAAAGGCATACCTGAAGGAGAGTGTCTGGAGAACTCTGAAGCCATTAGAGCTGGTACCAATGAGCTTCTCACATGTTTGCAACAAATGCATGTTTTAAAACTTGAGAAACACTTGCAGCCAAGCCATAAACTTTCTGAGTAGAATGGCATGAGTTTGGAATTATTCTGCAGCTAAGAATCAAGAAATATGCAGTGCTTTCCCCATCAGTGTATATTAGCACAACTGCAGAAGAGTTAAGTCCCTTCTGGTTTATCTTTCCATACTAGTGCTGATGTAGTCAGGTCACAGTTCTGGGCTGTGAGAGCCCTAAGAAAGTGTCACTATGGCACCAATTTATTTGCATACTGATGGTTCCAAGCTTTGGGTTCTGGTCTTCCTTTTATATTAGATTCATTTCCACAGGTTGGTGGAATCAGCCTCACGGACAGTTAGCCAAGAGGAGTGCAGATCTCACTGACAGATCCAGGCACAAGCATATCAACAGAGCTCTCACTCCACTGCTAACTTCTGCTGTCCCTGGCATACAATTGCTCACTCCATGCCCGTTTCAAAGTCCAAATTGGCCATTGAATTTGGTGGGAACAGAATGAGGCTCCTGTGCCTTTTAGCCCATCGCCTGTCTGGGCTGCATTGAAGCTGCCTGCATTCAAACAGCCTGGCAGCACTCCATCCTAGGATCCCTGAAGCTTAAGATCACTTCATTTTTCCTCTCGTTGTGAATCAGAAGTAACTATTTTTGAATGTGTTTTTAGCAGGAAACTTTCCATAATATATTTTGACTTCATATACATCTATATGTTTTTCTGCTATATTTCCTTACACCATGATACCCTTGAGGAGTCTTTCCAGTCCAAATTTCCCTTGGCTATTCTTTGTAATTTTTCTTCTTTTCTTTTTTCACATTTACTTAGCTTTTTCCCCTCCCATCCCTGCCTGCCTGCCCCTGTCTTGGTACAAGATGTCTGAAAAAAGTGGTTTGGGCTTTCTGTAAGTTTTTTAGAAGGAAAAAACCCACCCCTACTTTTTCAGTATTTGACTAAACTCAACAACAAAAAGTCTGCTCAGCACACATAAAAAAGCACTGAGATAAGTTTTGGAGCACTCACTTTAGATGGCCTCAAAGCAAAGAATAAGTAAAGATGTGCCAGGATTGGATTACCCGCTGCTCCATCTAGCCACAGACTACAAAGACAAAAAGGCCTTCTTGTGCTTGCAGGTCACCATATTAACCCACAAGGTTCAGTCAGCAAACACGTGTCCTTTTCAAAAGCTGCCCTTTTCTCAAAGCTGTGGTTTTTTCTATCTGTGGTTTTGAGCAAAGTAAGCAGAGCTCTCTGCCAGTATTTCAGGCTACCCATCACACTAAGACATCTTGTCAGAATTCAGCCATCTCTGTGAAGCTGGCGGGTACTTCACTGAATTTCACAGAAGGAGGTACATTTTTTTTTTTTTTAAGCCAAGCCATAGATCACATCCCTGCTAGTGAGTTGGGACAAAAAATTCCTAGGTACTCTGTTTCTTTTTGCAAAGGGGAAAGGATTTTAAATGGAACCCCCTGCCAGGTCTCCTACTTACAGCTCTGTCCATAAGTCAGGAGTAGTACAATATCTGCTGCTAATCCAGAAGCAATATGCTGCAGTCATTAAGGTAGTTACTTACTACTGTGCTGATGAATGCACAAAAAAGAACAGAAAGGAAATTTGGCAGAGCAGATGGTGGATAATGATAGTGACAGTGAACAAAAATACTGTCAAGTATTGTGTCTGTTGGGGAGCCCATTCCCCAATGTAAATATAAAGTAAACATGACATAGGTATTAGGTAATTTTACAATCTACTGTTTTTGGCAGCTAGTTTGGCACTGGTCATTGTGTCTATTTTGGGGATCAGCTGTATGGTCCCAGATTGCCATTTTTCCTCTGCCTTTCTTTCTCTTAAATTTCCTACAGTATATTATCACTTCATTTTAGTTTCACTTATTTCCTCTGACAGTACAGCGGGCCAGGCAGAGTCACTTCCTCCCTAAAACTCAATCTGTGTGAATGCTGCAAAACCATTCCAAATGAAATGCTTTATTGAAACACATACATAATCAGCCACTCACCTTCTCAAACATCTTTTTCCTCTGGGTGCTGCATACTCTAAGGATGCTTGCCCTCCTCCAAGGTGGAAGATCTTTCTCTCTTTATATGTACCCCACCTGGCATACATGGCACTTTAAAGTGCAATTTGGGATTCAAAAAGAGCTGAATTCAGGCCTTTTTTTGCTCATTTCCAGGAAATTCCTTTTTTTTTTTTTTTTTTTTTTTTTTTTTTCCCCTCTCTGTGACTGCAGCCTGTTTTGCTACACATGCTTTTCTGACAGACACCAGTGGAGGTTTTGAATTAGACTAGGACACATGGGTAAAAGAAAATAACTTGGTATAAAAGGTTATCTGCTTTCCTTGGTTTTCACAAGTTTTACTCTCCTGGTCTCCTTTTTAGTGCACACTTTCTAAAGCCTTTTAAAGATAAAAGGAAAAATCCCAGGAACAAGGCTCACTGAAGGTTTATACACTCACTGTTCAGGTAATGTCTTCTTGCAACAAATTTTTTCAACCTATTTTACACATTCTTAATTACAGGCTTTTAGGGATCAAATTAACCAGGTCTATTAATGAATCCCAGAACTGAGTTATAATGCATTCATATATGGGGGTAGTACCTGGGATTAATGAAGTGAATCTGTAATAAAAGCATCAGCAATTAATATTTTATTTGGAAGCTGAGGGCTGAGGCAAGATTTTGGAAAAGCCAAGTAGTTCTGCTGCTAGCTTCATGATTTAAAATAGAGGTGTCTGCACATAAAACTTAATGATTCTCTCACAAAAGGTAAAGCATGTGTCAGCTTTTCTCTGAATTTGCATAGATATGTATATTTATACATGTCTCTGTGTGCTATTCAACAGAAAATCCAGACCACTGAAATTATATTAGCTGATTGCTGTGCTCTTAAAAAAAAGAATTGGAGTGATTTAAAAGAAATTTAAAGAGAACAGGGCAGTGTCCTTGCTGCTTCTCAGCCCATGAGCAAGCTGCATGCATCAATGCCTGAATTATTTTCAGGTGATTTAGCTTAGTCCTAGACTCAGACTGCAGAGCTGGAAGAGGGTAGCAGTGGAGGCCTTTGTGCAGCAGGAATGATCCATGGCCTCTTGGGGCACATTAGGCCATCTCAGTTCACAGGTCTGGTTTGGACACCTCGCTGAGCTGTTTGACAGCAGCCCATGCCAGGCAGAGCAACCATTTCCTCTGCTTTCCTCTGATGTATGGGCTGACTGTGAAGGCTGATGTGAGGGCAACAACAGATTGGCAAATAAGTTCTTGTGAATCTTCTACGACCATCATACCCACCCAGGTCTGGACAGAAAAATAACAGCATCTTTGGCTTCCTGTAATATTTTTGGTGGCAAGGATGTAAACCTAGATAGTTTGGTAAACCAAACTCCCTCTTCTTGGAAATGGAGTGGAAATGAGCATTTTGTCACTACATTGCAAGCTTCTTAATGCCAATAAATTTTTCCTAGCATGATATTTGCATTTAAATGCTTTCTTTTGAGAGAGACTTCATATAAACAACATTCCCCATTATATTTATGTATTAGAAATTATTTTTTTAAGAAAGGCTAACTCTGAGAAATTTTAAACAGCAGTTATTTCTTACAGATATTGTTCCTTGAAACTAGATTTGTAGTGTTGTATGGTGAAATGAAAAATGTTGTCTCAGGTTTGGCCTTGATCCATATGCCAAGAATACATATTAGTTTTATTTAGGTTGCTAAAACCTTTACTTCAGTGTTTTGTGACTGAGTGTTTAACTATGCATTTTTCATCGTTTTCTCATTTTTTCCCTCTGAAATTCCCTAAGCTGCTTAGACAGGGGATGGAGGAAATGAATAAATATCACAAAACTGATTGCCTATAAAACACCACTGGATTACTGATTCACACGTACAATAATTGTTCTTTCAAAATAGCACATAACAGTAGAATCCTTTAGAGTGCTCCATCCCCATTCTACAGCTGATGAAAGATGCATGCTCACCAGTGCTGACCCTACAGAATTCCTAAGAGTGCATCTGAATTTAGACCACGAATAGACATCTGGACTTTGGTTTACATTTCCACATCCATACTGCTTTTGTGCAGCCTAGATCACTTTGCAAAGGTGGGTGAATATTGCTGCTTGGGTCATGGATAAATCATTAGTTTTACTCAGTGACTGGAGTCAGTTTTGCTAAGTACAAAAACTCGAGGGCATTTGTAAGCAATGTTTTTTCAAAGTCAAAATACTGCACCTGACAACACCAGATTTTATAGCTGTATTTCCAGCTATATCAGAAATAACTTCTTTAATAATTTCCAGACTACCAAATCATTCCATTTTCTCAGTCTTCTTGTTTCAGTGATTCTTTTTCACTTGTCCTTGTAGTTAGAAGAGGGACAACTTAAAAGAGTAGGGACAGAAATGGAACAGGAAAAATTTAAAGCCCATAGAGCGAAAAGGAAATGGACAACATTGGTGATAAGAAGGAAAACAATTCTTTCTCAGTTCCTTCCTACTGCTGAGGAAGGCAGCCTTCACTTCTGAAGGGCCAGCCAGTTTTCTCTGCTGCTGCACTCAGTGAGAATTTCAGCTGTTAATGAACAGGTGACATTACAAACCCTGGGAGTTTTTTACCCTCAATTTCACTGACTCTCTGCTTCATTTCTCCTACTGGGATTTCCTCAGCTACCCACACTGCTCTCTCTTTGGCCAGAACATAAAGGTTTCCTCAGACTGCTGAGCAAGGTGGCCAGGACAGCTGTTCATGCCTGCCTCCTGCAATTTCTGATTCTGCATTCACTGATGCACCTCACTGCCACACCACTCCTCAGCTATTACTTCTCCAGCCAGTTTTATCTTGTGACTGGAGTTGTCTCTTTCTCAATGTCCAGTGTGATTTTTCCCAATCTGATACTTTGTGTTCAGCCATCTCCAGACAGAATCTGGAAAATAACGACCAAAATTATCTAAAAAATGAAGGTGCAGCTCCAAAGAGATGACAATTGGTCATGCACACATAATACCATTGACTTAATTTTTGCTTCTAGTTAGAACACTATCACTTCTTGTAAGTATCATAAGAGAGAAAATTTAAAAATTATAATTATTCAGCATAGAGTAAATTATTAACATATTCAATTTGTGAAAACTCCTTCTTTGCTGTTTTGGTTTGGGTTTTTTTTTTAGTTTTAGTTTTGGCTTGGGGTAGGGGGCTAGCTATATGCAAAGTTTTCACTATTAAGAATGCTTTTTAAGGAAATACCACAATTTTTTAAAATTATAATTACATTTGCTAACTTTTGCAATTTCTTTGTATTCGTAAGAATGTAGAAAATGACAGAAGTAAAATTTCAAGTACAGTACAGAAATGAGACTGAACAGGTGAGTGAGAACAGAAAATACTGACATTTTGGAATGATCCATTTAAGCCATGACATATAGGACATACAATTCTAGACATGGCAAAGTCTATTGAGATGAATTTCAAGGAAGATGAAGCTAATATTTTCTATTTTATAATAGTTTCCAGGCGATTTCCTTTTAAAATTGCAGGCTGCAACTCTGACAAAAAGTCCTATGCAGAAGCCTGACTATAATGCAGCATTACATCAGCAAGTTATACTAATGGGATATAAGATTTGACCTAAATATCAGTCATAATCTTGCTTTCTGACAGATTAAATAAATCTAGAAAGTCCTTGACCACCTACAAAATTCTAGGGTGCAGAGAAGGTGCACAGACACTGCAGGACAGTGATGAGAAAGTGTTATTAATTGGCTCTGGGAAAAATAAAACTAGAGGGATAAAACTAGAGGAAAAGTGTCAGATGGTTTGGGGAAGAGGCAGGTTGGACTAGGAAGCTGGTGAGGAAAAGAAGACTTTGACATGTGACCTTACTGAAGTGAGTCAATATAAGTCCTTCCTTCCTTCCTTCCTTCCTTCCTTCCTTCCTTCCTTCCTTCCTTCCTTCCTTCCCTCTCTCCCTCCCTTTCTCCCTCCCTTCTTCCTATTTTCATAAGAAATAATTACATTATTTAATTTTCTGGAAATTCTGGACATGTCCTTCTTCCTTGCAAATTTACATTTACATGCATTTATGTGTGAAATTTCCACACACATCAAATGATTTTTAGACAATTATGTGAACTTCAGGTTTGAGGGTTCAGAACACATGAATTAATAAAAGCCATGTAGGAAGTTCCTCAGTATTGTGCTCAGCCAGGAAGAAGAAAAATGAAATAAAGTCACAGTGTTTTCACTGCACTATCCATAGTTCTCATGTTAAAGATGTTTGCTGTAAAAGCCTCCAGATTGGTAGGTGTGTAAACAAGAAATATTCATTCTTGAGTTTGGACTAGGTGATACTGGGGTTTCAAAACTGTGAATTGTCATACTTAACATGTTTATTCTCATTTGGGAATACAGAAGTAGCAAGAATTATGGAGTCCAGTAATTAAGTTGTTGGTCAAAGAATTTACTGCATTAGAATGCTGAAGCTCTAGCTTAAAGCACAAAGTACCTTTGTTTTCTCTTTAACTAGAAATGTTCTAGTAAGTTCTAGGTGAAATGCGTTCTTAGTCAGTTTATTGTCCTTGTGTCAACTTTCAACAAAACCAGGATCCTTAAGAATCTAATGTTCTTACTGATGTTTAACTGACCTGTATTCACAGATGAAAAGCATATCACAATCTTATATTTCAGTTTTATTTCTCTTAACTTAGCCACATCCTTTCAGTCAGCATGTGCCCCCCCCAGCATGATCTTTTAGTATGTCTTTTTTTTCTGTTGTTTAATTCATAATTCTTGAATCTGTATAATGAGAAGTTTGAAAGTATTGCAAGACCTCATAAAGTGCCCAGGCTTTTCTGGAAATAAATCTAATACAACCGTAGACTGTGGGAGTTTTCATTGTACTGGCAACTTACATAAGTCTGCAATTAGCTAGTCCACTCAGGTCCTTTCACATGTTTTTCAGCTGATAAGCTCTCACCCTGGAGCAGAACTTTCTGTTATGAGCTGCTGTCTTGTCACTCCTCAAGAATATACAGATCTTTTATATGATATCCTGGTTATCCTCCACTGATAAAAATAACAATTTGAGAGGTATAAGCAGATTGGTACTTTGCTTTCTTGCTTCCTGAGTGAAAAGCAGACATTAGACTATTAATCACCATCTGTTTCAATATTGAGTCTTGAAGAACTCTACCAGTAATTTAGCTCCAGTTCCTCTATCAATATTTGCCTGACAGTTTCATACTTGACATCACAGATTCTTCACTCCTTTCTTTGATTTTAAATTACAAGCTTCATAGTTGGCACCATTTCCTGAAGACTTGATATATGAAATCCAGTGCACTTCCTTTGTCTAGAAACTCTGTCTAGGATGATCTACATTTGATTAAATCCTTGTTGTTTTACATCCTATTAAATTGTCTTTAAATATTTTTCCTTCAAAATATGTCCTAAAGCAATCTACAGTTACAGGCTTACAGATGCCTGATTACTTTCTCCTCTTTTAACCATAGGCACAGTATTTGGTGCTTGATTTGAAGGGTGTGTTCTCATGAATCCTGCAAGGGAGACCCCCTAATCCCCCTGACTTAAGTGCATTAAGACTCGAGACTTCTGTTTCCACCACAACTGAGATAACAAGGGTGTGTAAATGAAACATTCTGCTTTTCCTCCCAAATCAACATAATTGTCCTTTTTGAAACCTGAGGCAAAATTTGTTTCATTTTTCACCACACCTAGGTTATCTTTAATCTCTGTTTTACCTTGACTGCAAAGCTGCCCATCTTCTTTCCTTGTGCATTTTACTCTCAAAAAGGAAAGAGCATATAGTTCAATATCTTCTTCCAGGCCAAACACAGAAACTATTTTGACAGTCTAAAGTTTCATCTTTCATTTGTGGATTACTGGAGAGTTCTTTCAAATTTTTCTCCAGTTTAAAGTGTTCTATAACATTCAATGCTTTTGACTTTGAAATTCCAGGTTACTTCCATGGTTGAATCCCTTGGGATTCTAGTTCTAATGGGCTTTATTAAACATTTCCATTAGCTCATCAAAGATTGTCCTTTTGAATTGTAAATGTTTAGTTGTTTTTATCATTTTATCACTTTATCACTTTCTCTTAAATGGAATCAGTTTCTATTTGCTTGATTTAGGCTCCTTTTCTGTTTTCAAAAACAAAACCCATATAATAAGTCTAATAAAAAGTATTTCATCTAGGCTCTGGTTATACATTATCTTCTCATTTTAGAAGATTTGTTTTGCTATCCTTCCACAAAATGGTCCTGACCCAAACAGGCTATTGCATTACTACACTCTTTTATTTCTTTAGTTCCCATACTGTAAGTAAGACCTCCAACTTTCTTTTTTCTTTCTTCTTGTCTTATAGACTGAGTCACCTTCAACATCTATGTTCCATTTGGAATTGCTGTTCTTTGATATTTTTATCTCTGTAACACTTGGTTTCATCTCTAATGGGTGTAGCTCAAAATCCTCCCTCTCTGAGGAACACAAAATAGTGCAGAAGCATTGTTAGTCTCATAACATACCAATGAAATAACTAATTGCAATGGTGGAAGGTGCAAGTGCATTGCATGTTGAGAAGGCTGAATGTAGAAATACCAGAATTCCACTGACAAGTCCACCCTTGCTCTAGATGGATTCTTTTACTACACTTATCACTGTATCTCAACATCTTCAATGGTGTGGTAAGCAATATGACTAACATCTAATATTTGAACTTTGTTTTCTCTTGCTGTTATCTTTCCTCTCAGTGATAAAGCATTTTGGTTTTAATTTTTGGCTTTTTCATGCCTCTCTTCTTTCTATTCGTTGTACTGAATGGGGCATAAAGAATGTCATTTGCTACCTGTGCAAAGGAGAAAAGATTTCAGTAATTGTGTGAGGGCAGTTCCAGGGTCCATTTGGCTTTAGACCATTGTATTAGACCAATGTCTTTCAAAAAGGGTTTCCTACTCTGATTCTGATCCTAATAAAAGTGTTGCAGCATGGAAACTCATCTGCTATCAAGGATGCTATCCTAACTTTGATTGGCATGTAAAAACCAGAGATGAATTCCTTCTGCAGCACTCCTAGGATCTTGTTAGCCTGCAGAATAAAGTAAATTCCTATGATCTGAAGCTGTGTTTTTTCCAATAAGCATTGGCATTACCCCAAGTTCCTCATATTCACTTTTTGTGAAACTTGCCCCTAACTTCACACCATACTACAAAATTAGATTAGGCTCTCAGCCATTTCAATGCAATGATGACAGGAAGGAAGGCTATCAATAATGACATCAGTGTCCTTCACATCAAATTCCTGTGGCACCTTTAGAAAAACAACTTTCTGAGCTAGCTAGAGCCACATGGGCTCTGTCACATCCTATCATTTGGTGGCTGATTAGGTGCAGATCAAATCCATTTGGGTTTGTTGTCATAGGAGGCAGAAGGGATGAGAGAATGCAGGACAGAAATTACAGTAGATAGTCTGAGACATTTAGGAGTTATCATTCAATACTGGTTTTCTTTCATCTGGCATCTGAGGCTTTACAGCTGTACACAGAACTTGCCTTACCCAATAGCCACAGGCAGCCACTGCCAGCTTTGCCAAGAGACTCCTGAGATTTCTGATGATGCTTCTGTAAAGGGAACACCAGAGTGAAAGCTGGCCTGTTTTCAGAAGCATGATGAAGGCTTTTGGGCACCTCAGTTCTTAAGCAGAGATTATTATACTGACTCTCTAGAGTCAGAGGGCTGTTAGAAATGCAATGGACTACCATTGTATGAATAAGCAGATTCATTTTTAACTGCAGAATGTATTTTTGCCATTACATGAGGCCATAAAATCACCATTGTTTTGGTGTTTAGTGTGGTTCAGTACCATTGTGAAAGCATAGCAGCAGTTGTAAGCACTGTCACCATTATTACTCTGTTTTCTTCTCCACCATGGACCTTCTCTTTGATCCAAATTAACAGGACAGAATTTGGAAGATTTTTACCTTCCTGCTTCTCTCCCGATTTCTGGGTTTCTTGGTGTAGTGAAATAAATTAGTTGCTTCTCTATTTTTTCTCACCAATTTATAAGAAATATGATATGCCCAAACAGCTTTTGTTTGCTTGTTCTTGCTTTCCATGTAAGCAGAGCACCATGAAGAACCCTCGGTGATTAGAGAGGAGCTGAAGAGCTCCAAGGGGGGCAAAGTAATAGAGAAAATCCTTTAAGTGCAGGAAGAAGCATCTCATAATAACCTTCCTGTAGATAAAAAAAGTCAAAGGCTAAGATGTGTTAATTTGAAAAGGCAGATGGAATTCTTGTGTACATTTGAAAAGTGAAAACTCCAAGTGTGCTTTCAAGGTGAAATTTCAAAAAACACCTGCCTGAATTAAGGGACAAACCTAACTGGAATCTGAGTATTTTTAAAAATCTCATGCCATAATCACTAGAGAATAAAAATATGCTGTAAACTTGAACAGTAGTATCTAAAATATGGCCCTTTTCATGCCCATAGTCCACATCTGCAAGTAATTATGGGTGCAAATGTGGATATGTCAACATCTACATACATTAATGTACCTGTTAATCTGATAGTTAAATGTATGTTTGTTATCAAATAACATACTCTGTAAGACTGAGGGGTTTTTGCATGTAAAAAGGGAAGCCATGTTAACATTTACCCTTAGAATTCTCATGTTGATCTTTTTTATCATGCACAAAATCATTCTAGTAACAAAGATAAATATACATATTTGAGGGAGATATTAACACCTTCCTTCATTTTTATTTTATTGAGAACTGTATTTTCCAACAATGTTGTTCATCAATTCTCTTTGGTGTAGCAGTAAACAAGTGAGTTATATGAACTCACATGACCATAATAGTCAGCAATTAGTTTTTAAATACTTTCCAGTTCAGGGGGCTTTAAATTGCCCTTTAAATACTCCTTTACATGTCAAAATGAAATTTAGATTTAAAAACATAATTGCAAACCTCTCTACACAAAACTTTACCCAAAGAAAATATCAGACTTGTATATCTATGGCTCAGTGGAAGTAGGGGAATTAATTTTTTTGTCTTTCTTTCAAAGACATACACTGATCAGTTAACTATCCTGAGATCTGACATTTTCCTGAGTAGATTGTCATTATGATTGTTGATTTATACTAAGAAAAAATACAGTTTCACTGAACTGACTTTCCAATGAGACTACTTTGCTGTGTTGGACCAAAACCATTCTAATTACGAGGTACTTGCTTTCACCTAGTTTTATGGCTTTTAAGGTAGAGTTACTCCTTTCAGATGTCTGGTATGCACATGAAGTTTTTTCCTGAAAAACTTCAGCCATCTTTGGGAGTATGATTAACAGGTTATATTGTTGTGCTGATTATTAAGGTGTAAACTACCAGCTACTCTAAGTTTTGGCATGTTCAAAGTCTGTCTCAAGAACCAGCAAGTTGAGAAAAGCTTAGCCTCAGTGCTGAAGAGGTGCTTAATGATATCCTTCTGAAAATCTTATCAAACTAGTTGTAAACATCTGAAAAGTCACCTTTGGCTTGTGCCAAGAAGTATGTCACAGCCTGAAAGTAATCTCTTTTTAATAACCCTTCTCTACTCCTAGAGAGCTCCTCAGAGATCGTGTAATCTGCAGCCAAGAGGACTGGCTGGTAGGTTTCCCCTGCTGAAATCTGCTGTGGCTCCTGGGAGTCACACATCATGAAAACAAACTATACTGCCTGCCTTTTGCCATCCTAAGGAGTTCAGCATTGTCCGTTTATACCTCGGCATTTCTGGCTTTTGCTTTATTTATATGGACACACACAAACCTCCAAGGCACTACACTTGAAGGTAACACATTAAAAGAACATTAGCCTGCATTCTTGCCTCCACCAGCCCTTTGTGTAAGCAATGATGCAGGCTCTAATTACCTGTATACATGCAATAATTTTTTCCCCCACCAGTTCCCTTACCTCACTCATAACAGGGTCTGAGCCTGGGCCCCAGTCAGGATGGTGTACTGAATGGAGCTGTGTTGTAAACAACATTTTATAGACCTCTTCCCCTATTCGGTGCAGAAGCTCAAGGTGTGTGGTCAAAACAAAAACACTGTGGGACTAAAAACAAAACAGTAGTTGCCCAAGTAAAACCAAGACAGGTTCTACTGCAGTCTTTGACACTGTAGGTATGTTTACTGTGGGCAAGCGTAGAGATAACTGAGCAGTTCAGGCACCAGGAGCAATTCTGCAGCAGCACAAGGGAATTCGTTCTTCAAAGTCAAGCTCAGAGCTTCCTGAAGCTTCTACAGCCAGACTGGTTCTTGCAGCTGGGTTAGCTTGGGTGGATAAGAGTTTGCAATGTAGAAATTACACAGAGCTTTTTTGTGTTGCTTGGTTGCATACATCGTATTTTGCAAGGATGGTCAGTCAGCAGTTTTTGCATTTCTTACTACCTAACTCACAAGATACTGCAGGGATACTCCTTTTGTGTGTGGGCTCAACACACATAACTTCAAGCAGAACTGATGGGAGCCATACGTTGAACTGAGCTGTTACAAATGATAAATGATCAGCCAGCAAGCTAAATGTATTACTTAATTAAACTAAGAATCTTTAATGATAATTTCTTATGCAAAAACAGGCTGTCAATGTGTCTTTCAATAGATGTCTCTCAATGCCATCATTAGACTTAAAAGAAGAAGAGCAAAAATCATATGCTACTTCACATCTGTGGAATAATATTTAAGGAGTACCATTAAAAAGAAATAAAATAACAGAGTGTAGTAAGAGATTCAAACATGTAAGAAAGAACAACTGGGACCCTGAACCCAAGATTATGTAAAAAATACATTGTTACCTATGTATAATAGAATCATGGAATGGTTTGTGTTGGAAGAGGTTTTAGGGATCTTTTAGTTCCAATCCTCCAGCCATGGGCAGGGACACATTCCACTAGGCTGGGCTGCTCAGAGCCCCAACCTGGTGCCTGAACACTTCCAGGGATGGGGCATTCATGACTTCTCTGGGTGACCTGTTCCAGTGTCTCACTACCCTTGCAGAGATTTCTTTCCTATGTCCAATCTAAACCTACACTCTTTAAGTTTAAAGCCACCCATTCCCCTTGTCACTGTATTTCCTTGTCAAAAATCCCTCTCCAGCTCTCCTGCATCCCCTTTGGGTTCTGGAAATCTCCTCCAAAGTCTTCCTGGAGCCTTCTCTTCTCCAGGCTGAGCAACCCCAAATCTCTCAACCCAGTGTCATAGACGTGCTCCAGCCCTGTGATTGTCTTTGTGGCCCCACTGGACTTGCTCCAACAGGTCCCTGTCCTTCCTTTGGGAGCCCCAGATCTGGAGCTACTCCACATGGGGAGCGTCATAGGAGCAGAGTAGAGGAATAAGAATATTTGAGACAAAATTTCACTGCTGTGTACCCTGAGTCCGCAGTCAGGCTACGCAGCCAACTACCATTAAATGCTTCCTAAATAATTGTAATTTCATAATATTGGAGTGGTTTGGAGGTTAGTTTTGTTGAGTTGTTTTTGTTAATATGGATACCTTTAAAACGCAATAAACACCGTCTGCATGATGGAATGAAAAGTAGCTGCACTCTACTTCCTATTTTTCTCTCAGAGATTATTTTCATTCAGATTCTTTCTTTCTTTTTTCCCAGCCTGCAGTCAACTGAGGATTTTTGCCAAACTGCTCAGAAACCTTGCTGCCTTGCATACTGAAATCATGAAGTGCTGTATATCTCTCTAGAAAGGAAAAGTAAATACCAGTGTTCTAACTGAGGTCATACTTTCTCCATGTCTAGACATCTTTGGTAATCTCTCCTTTTTATAATGCTGCTGTGCCTTCCATGCACTCAGCTGTAAGGAAAGTACTTTGCTCTTAGTTGCATAAAATATGCCGAATTTCCAGACAACTTTCAGTACAGCATCTCAGATTGTTAGGGCTGGTATGTGTGATCTTTTATGAAATCAGATTTTTTCCTCTGAGGAACTTTGCTCAGTAAACCATTGGCAAATTTGGAATGAAAATATGACTGATGTGGTTCCTTAATGCCCAGCTTGTTAAGCAAATGCTTTTGAATCCAGTCCCCAGTAAACAAGCTAAACTTCTTGTTCCACTAGAAATATATTTTACTAAGAATCTTTGTAGATCACTCTTTATGCAAAAAATAATGTCACAAGTCATGGTTTTGAGCAGAATAAAGCGAACATTCATTAAATTAAATCATATGCTGAATCAGTGTTTATCCTTATAGTTCCACTTTTTAAATATTAATATTATTTTCTAACTCTTTGTACATAAATAATCTTGTAAGAGAGTAACAATGAAATATAGACAATCCACATCAAATGAATGCAAACTTTTGATGTAATTATCAAAGGTCTGTTGGATTTTGTCTAATTGTAATTAGTATTGGGTTCTAACCAACAAATTCAAGTCTCACACGGATTTTTTAAATCCAAACATTATGCCCCCTTGCACAAAGGATTTTGGCTTAATTTGGCCCATTATAAAGGTACTGCTTATTAATAAAATTATGTAGAAATTCAGATTTTGAAAACTAAAGTGCTGAGGGTTTGCTTTAGCATGGAGCAAGTAACTAATTCATCTATGCACTAAGTGAAACTCCAGTAAAGGCTTGTGAGTGGGTTTTTTTCAATATTAACTGTTGGAGAAATACTTCAATGTTTAAGAAGAATATACTAACTTGAAATTCTTCCTGATATATAGATTAATAAACTAAGTAGGTCATAAAATTGTAGAATGATTAAGGTTGGAAGAGACCTCCAAGATCATCAAATCCCACCATTGACCAATTGTCAATTACACCATAGGACCAAGAGCCACATCAAGCCTTTCCTTGAGCACTTCCAGGGATGGTGACACCACCACCTCCCTGGGCAAGCCCTTCAGTGGAGACATTCTTCCTAATGTCCAGCCTGAGCCTTCCCTGGTGCAGCTTGGGCATTTCCTCTTGTCCTGGCAGTGGCTGCCTGGGAGAAGAGTCCAACCCCACCTGGCTCCAGCCTCCTTTCAGAGGATTGTGGAGAGAGACAGGATCTCCCCTGAGCCTCCTTTTCTCCAGGATAAACACCCTCAGCTGCTCCTCTTGGACCTTGGAACCTTCCCCAGCTCTGTCACCCTTTCTGGTCTTATTCCAACATCTCAATGTCCTTCTTGCAGTGAGTGTCCCAAAATTGGACACAGAGCTCAAGGTGTGGCCTCACCACTGCCCAGTACAGAGGGACAATCACTTTCCTAGTCCTGCTGGGTATATTGTTGGCTCAGAAAACTTTTGTCACTCTTCATTGAATTTGCATGTCATCCTTGCCAAGGAGCCATGCTAATCTTCTCTTTATTGTTCCAATTTTTGTGTATGTGCTACCAAAGTGAAATATGCAATGCTCTCATTACTTTCAATGTCATGGAGAGCTTAAGCACAGAGGTACTGGACACTGTAAATAGCTATAAAAAAAGGATTGCTGCTTGCACATTTACAACATGTTCCTATGTCCTTTCACTGATTCCAGTGCTTTTTCTCTGGGAAATACTAAATACCATTTGAACAGGCAAAGAAAGACAAAGTTAACCAGACTGAGATTGTCAGACCTACAAGACCATTTGAGTTTTGCTAAGAGATTAGAAATCAGCTCTATTTTTTTTCCTGGTAGACCTTTTAGCAAGGAGGAAAGCCCACTCAGGCAGAAGGGATAATTCAGACTCTGAAGCCAGAAGGGACCACTGGTACCATTTAATCTCTAGCCACAGGACCTCTATTGTTTGTTTCCCAGCAGGTCCTTGGAGAGGGGAAGGCTGGTGGCCCAGTGGTGGCTGCCAGCCCTCTGGTCTGTTCCAGCTGCTGCAGGGTGAGGAGCTGAGTGTGAGCATGGGAAGGGGCTGGATGGAGCAGCCATGGTCAGACACCTGTGGGATGGGAAATGGGCCTGGGCTAACACCAGGAGGCACATTTCAGGGGTGCTCACTTCCCCATCTCACTGCCCCCTCTCTGACTTCCTCTCCCCTCAGCTGCTCTAGCCCCTCAAATCTCCCTGCAGGATGCAAATAATCTCCTCAGCTCTCTCTTCTCTCACTTCTCCAGGGCTTACTCTGGCACCACCTTGACTCCCCATAAAAACTTTGCCTAATGTCAAGGATTAGGCATCTCCTCTGCATCCATTTTGGATGAGTTTTCATGTTTCCAAAGATGCACAGGTTCTTTTCCCTGGGGGCATGGGCTGGCAGCTCCACTCTGCAGCACACCTCTGCTCCCTGCTCACAGCATTTCAGTGTGTTCAAACTTCTGAATTCAGGCCACTGTCCTGGACATTCAGCACACTCTAACAGCTGACTCCTGATTGCTTTTCACAGCATCGACATTTTGTCCCCTTCAAAGTGCACCCAGAGTTCAGATTATTTTCAAATATGGGTAAAAATGCCTTAAGACCAAGAGTCTTGCAGTGTCTTTTTGGTAATGGCCCAGGTAATTAATGCCTTCCCATTAATGCATACATTTTGAGTGCTATCAGTCAAGTGGCTTTTAAATCATTTAATCTGTGCTCTATTAATTACATATAATGCAGGATTTTAAAACACAATGTCATGTGCAGTATGTCAAATGCCTCAGTGAAATTTGATTAGACTGTAACAATACAGTTACCTTTGTCAACCAGAACTATAATCTTATAAAAGAAAAAATCTAAAGAAGATAATTTGACAAGAACTACTTTCTCTGAAACTACATTGAATGATAAAGCTTTATTTTTAGCACATAATTCCCTGTTGGTAGAGTGCTGACTTTGTCCAGCTTTCTGACTTTTTTCCCCCTAAGATTACAATCAGAATAACTAATATATCATTTCCTGGGCCATTTTATTTAAATGCTACAATTGCTTTGGCAAGTCAGCAATTCCTTGGAATATCCTTTCTTTCCCAAAACTTGGTAAAGAAAATTGACCCTAGTGGTCCAGAGACCTTCTTGACTAATTCTTTTAAACTTTTCAGGTAAGAACAAGGTTTGAAATATTTGATTTTAGCAGATGATGTAATTGTTAGGTTTAATTATCTTTAATCTTTTTTCCAGCTACTATTTAGTCTTATTTTTTAAAGAAATCTGTTTTTCAGCATTGCCATTAATTTGTTTTGGAAAGGAAGAAATGTGGGTATCAAGACCCTGGTGGGACCCCAAGGCAGAGGAGTGGCTGAAGCCAGCTCTTGCTGTGCCCAGGGGTGGGAGTGCTGCTTCATCTCACACAGCCCATGGGGTAGCTGTGTGCCTTATCTGTGGTGAGCATACCAGGAGAGTCTGCAGGGAGTGGTTTATTGATAAGAATGATGAATTTACATCTATGCTGGTTCTTTATCACTCCCCTAGAAATGCTTTGCTGTCTGCCTTTTCCTCATCATTACAACCTGTCATGGCACTCAGCAAAACACATTGCACCAAGAAACTTCTCTCTTCCTTTCTAACAGTGCTGTAACTTCATGCAGTTTGAGAAGAACTGTGGATCTTCCCACAGCAGGGTTTGTCTGTAGGGTGATGCACCTGGAAAGAGCACTGCCTGTGGTGAGCATCAAAGTGCCCTGAATAACTGTCTGCCCTGCACAATCCCACAGCTTCTCTCCTATCTCGTGGTTCACCAGGCATGACAACAGATGTGGGTAACTTGGTGCTTTGTAGTTTGTTTGTTTGTGTGTGTGTGTTTTCTTTTGAGAATTTCACATTCTTGAAAGATGTTTTTGTTCTCTTGGTCTTTGAAAACTCTTGAAAATTTGCAAACTAGGGGTTGAAAATCTAGAGGAAAACACAGAAGTTGAGATTTCATTGCCTGCAAAGTCTAACTGTTGCACAAGCCTGGTGACTTTCTGGTCTTCCCATCCTCAGATTTTGAGTCTGGCACAGCAGAACAATGAGTTCAGGATTATTTCAGACCAGATATTTCCAGGATACTAAAAGTAGATGTCTGGGGAAAGCTGTCACTGCTGACTTTTTTTACATCATCATCTCCAGTCAGAGATAAGGTACTGTTCTACACAGACCTATGAGGTGAGAATATTAAGGGTTAGAATAACTGTACACAGATAATTAGTCACTATTTTTAAGGAAATATCTAACAACAAGACCATAAATGTAATAACTTTATTTGCAGAATTATGAAAATCAGCACTGAAATTATGTGAACTGAAATGCCAGAATCAAAAATACTTTCTCGGTTATTATTACTGAAATAGTGTACTATTCAGTGTTTCATTCAGTCTTTGATGGAGATAGCTTAAAACTGACATTCATTATTTCTAATTTTTTTGTTTGTTTGTTTGTTTTAGCACATCTTGTTAGGAAGGACTCAAGCAGTCCTTAATTACAGTAACATCTTCAATAAAACCCATCCATGGGTACCTAGATATCTATATATTGTTCTTCAGCACATACCACCCCTGTAAAAACACAGTATTAAAAAAAAAAGACAAAAAACCAAGAAATAATGGACCAGCCATGTTAAAAAGTTAGTCAGTTGACCTACATTATGAGGACCATTTAGAAAAAATGTAGCTTCACTCCCCTTTATCTGTATTCTCTACATTGCAAGGGGCAGGTTTTTCTTTGTTTAATCATGTCTTTGACCACAGTTCAAAAGTCAATATTCTGCTGTCAGATGCAGGCTTGCACTTGAGGGATAGGTAAGGAACTTAACTAGGAAGCTTTGCAAGTAGGGAATTGAATTTGCATCTAATTCACTAAGCACACATGTTTACATGACCTTTAAAAAAGGGAATTAGAGAAGTTTGATCATGAGCTCTAGGCAACCTGACATAGGGAGGTGATTGAATCAAGAGGCTTGGGTACTTCTTACATGAGAGCTGAACTGAAAGAGAATTATTTTAATTTAAATGCAATTTCATATCAAATTCATAGCTGTGTTAGCATTATGAAATAATTGTAGTGGCGCTTTAAATGACTGTCCAGAATCTTTTAGGGTAGCAAAACACATTCTTAGGCTGTCAGTTCATCGAGGTCCCCTCTTGCTACCAAACAGTGCAGGGAGAGTATTGTGGGGATTTGGTGTCAGAATGGGGCAAGTGATACCCAGGTAGATATCTAGTGTTTACTGAGGTCAAATGTATTATAACATTAAATTCTCAGAAGAATACCAAAGCTTGGTTAAATTACAAAGGGAATTCAATTTCTAGTCTCCTTTAATGCCAAATTTTCATTAGACTACAAGTATACAAGGGATGATTTTAATTATAAGACTTGTTCTGTGTCTAGGAGCCAAGCATCTCTCATTCTGTGCAAGCACTACATGCCTCTATGGATTTAGAGCACTGGGTTTTGAAATATGTGGAGAAAATAAGTACTTTTCAAAACCAAGAAGGATACTGGAGTTCTTATTTACTCTCCAAATGCTCAACAGCATTTCAGGATCATGTTAAAATTTCGCCTCTCCACCCATAGGGGTATTAAGGATGGGTGTCTCTATGCCTTACACTTCCAAAGAGCAGAGTACATTGCTTGCCAAGGGGAAAGGGAGGGTGGGAAAAGCAGAATGTCTGTGCAGTCTCTGACAGAAAATCATGTGTTAATTCTTTCTGTGTTTCCAACTGACAAGGAGCTTTGTGTGTGATATGACTCTGGACAGAGTGCTGCTAAACCTACTTTAACTGTCCATTGCCTTTCTGGACAACCCACTGTCCAACTGTTCATCTTGTTAGGGTGGGTGTACAGGCTGAACTGCCTCCAAAAGGCAGCTGACCAGTGATGCAGTGTGGGGCAGACTGCCATTGGGATTAGGATTGCCTATGCCCTGTCTGTGATAAAGTTAACAAGCAAATATTCCCAAATCCATTGAGATTTCACAGGATAATAAGTGTAAAGGAGCAGAATAGCAATGCAGGGTTTTCTATCCTTTTAACGGCTCATCAAAACTAGTTATAAATATTTAATGGCTGATTGCATCTTCATCCTGCACAAGGCCCCAAAACATGTGTCAGTGCTTTTTGTCTCATTGTTCCATGGGTTACCTGCTTCTCTGAGTGTTCTGTAATGCAAAGGCAGCCCCAGCAAGATGACCTCCTTCAGCCCTTCTCCCAAGACTTTCCTAGCTGCTTCTCTTCAGGTAGGCAGGTTCTTCCAGTACAGCATGCCAAGGCAGTCCTGTTCAGAAAATAGGTTTTCTGCTTCTCTGATGGGAAAAATAAGGGACATATGAGATAGTCAATAGTAATATCAGAAATACACATATTGATGGTAATATCATCTAGGTTGTGGAGTCTATTTTTAGGGAATTTTTCTAATTCATCCCACACTAGATAAAAAGTTCCTTTTTCTTTCCAGTTTTCTGAACCCCACTATCCATAATTTTTTTTAAAGTCTTAGTCATTTACTTAATTCATAATCCTGTTTAATTATAGCTACATATAATTTTCTATTCTTAGATATGAGCTTTCCAGATTATAATAACACAAAAGAAATGTAGTTTGTAAAAATATTGTATGAATACATAGTGTCCAATTTTGATGAAGCTGGGCACGGACCAGGGACTGATTATGCCTGGTAGATTGAGGAAATCAAATGGTCTCAGAATCTGGGTTTTAAGACAGCCTAAGTAAGAACACAGATGTTACTGCCAGACTGCACACAGCTTTGTGGTGGATGAGCACAGTGGAAAGATACTGCAGACATCCTGTTTCTCCATCATGTTCCCATTGTGAATCTCACCTGAATGGTCTAGTAAGCATCTAATGCCCTTTTAGTTCTCAGTTGTGGAAATCTATTGCTTTTGGTTTATGATTAAAGTACCCTTCATAGTTTTTGCAATTTTTTTAAATGGGAAATGTTGATGGT
Organism: Oenanthe melanoleuca; assembly: GCF_029582105.1. Taxonomy (NCBI): domain Eukaryota; kingdom Metazoa; phylum Chordata; class Aves; order Passeriformes; family Muscicapidae; genus Oenanthe; species Oenanthe melanoleuca. The sequence continues at coordinate 14,922,381 of NC_079335.1, forward strand.
TTTTGTTGAAAAAACAAATTCATTGTTGTATCAGAGGACATGTGCTCTAGCTTAAGGTTAAGCCAGAAGAGAAGAATGGAAATATGGAGACCTCAGCCAGTGCTTCAGCTGCTTTTCAGAATGCAAACATTTAGATTCTCGCTGAAAATTCAATATTTTGACAGTTATTATTTCAATTTCTCTTCTTTTTCTTTACACTTACTGCATTTTTTTTGTTGAAAATTTTGTTTTCAAATCAGTCTATGACACTATAAAGAGCACTTTCTAGTCAGTCTTTCACTGAATCTCTGATCAGCTACACCTGCTCATTTCTGCAATAAGAGCCCTGACATGGTTCATGGTGGGTGCATTTCAATGTAGCAGTTCTCACATGAGATTTAAGGGAAGCTTTTCACATGTTTAAAAACTTTCCTTGTTAGCAAAGGTGAGGTCTGCACTCCACAAGCCACAGAGGTCAATAAGACATATAAAATATTTTTACATAGATATAGTGCATGCAGGAGAACATAGAGACACTATACAACATGCATGACTGGCTAAGAAGAATTATGAATAACTGAAAAGCAGATTTGCTGGCTTTTATACTTTATCTTATCTGTTTTTTTCCTAGTAAATACTTCACAGTCCTGACCTTTCCAGCAAAGTTTCATCATGTAAAATAATCTGAAATGCATGTCTTCACTTGGTCACAAGCACATGCTGCTTCTGTACCCTCTCAGTTTTATGCTCTGGATGAATCAGTTATCACAGCAAACACAGTAAACACAAAATCAGAATTACAGCCCTTCTTAAAAAGAAATGTATAAGAAATTATTACAATGATTAAGGTGTCCAAATATGTGTTGCTATTGTTGCTTAGTGTAAATAGTTTCATTTACAACTCTTCACTGTTCAGGAACTTTACAAGCTGTTCTCCTCCCAGATGGTTTATTCAACTCTGCTCCTGCAGAAAATGGTCAAGTCTGCATGCTCTGCTCTGGACCTTTGCCTCCCTGACAGGTGAACAGAAATACCAGGAGATGAGTTGTCCCTGAGAGTTTCCCACACAGCAAATATGCAATCAAGTGTCTTTAACAGATTTTCATTTTCTAGTTGGTGGGTTTTCACTTATGGTGTAACAAACCTTGGCAGAAATCCTGAGCAAGCTTCCAGTCACTTGAATTGAGCCTTTCCTTGGTTTGATTTACTGTAAGGTCTGATGCAGGATGTTTATTCTTTTCCCTCAAGCTATTTCATCTTGGAGAACCAAGCAGTGCTTCTCAGATTCAATGATGATAAGACCCAATCCATCTATCAAGATGAGTCAGCAGACGAGGTCTGCTCACACCCCTCTCCCCACACACATACACAGCACCAAAATGCCAACAAGCTGCATGTTGAACATATGTGCAGAACAGCTATGATAAGTTAGAACAATCATTAACTTATTCACTGTGCAATTCGAGTACATCTTGTACATGAGTTTCCAAAATTATTTTAATAACAATCATCTTTGACTGCACAGTTGAAGATAGCTGGATCTCCTCCTGAAGGCACGTTCCCACAGTAATATCCATGGCACATCCATTACAGACAGTGCTGTTACTTCTCATTAGCTAGGACAAACAAGGCAGTGAGCCACAATCTCCCTGCATAAAGGATCTCATTGTTTTAAACTGATAAACCAGAGATTCTGCTCTGTACTGGTGTAAACCTGACACTGATTAAAGTTTCCTGGAATGCTAGAGAGGCAGTGTTTGAATGGATGTGGACTTGAGGTGTCAAGGAAATCTGCCACAAAGATACAGTCACTATGTGTTTTTCCAATGGAAGTTGCTGAGCTTCTCTCATTTTTGGGAGAACCTATTATATCTGTTGCAAGTATTTTCCTCTGCAAGTATATTTCCTCTAAGAAAACTAGGCTTAAACTAAATAGATTGTACCAAATATTTCTTGAGTTTGCCTAGTAAAATAAATTGTGTTTATATACTTTTCACTTAATAGTCTATTTCTAGTAGGTGGCTTTTTTTTTTTTTCCCAAAGTGTGCTGAAGTGTATCTAATTTACTATGAGAAAGTATTCTTCCTCTTATGCTTTGCCTCTTGTTTTGCTGTTAGGTTTTGTAAAATCTTAGCTCTAATGGTGAAAGCCAAACACAGAAATATTTTTACCTGCACTTTGCCAGTAACATCAAAAGATGTGCTATTATCTCAACAGCAATTTGGACTGGTTATCAAATGATAATCTTGGAATGAGTGAGTATGATTTGTGACGGTACTTATCTTTTGTAGGTGTGGTTGGCATGTATTAAAATGTTTTTTTTCCTTGCTGGATAGCATGCCAAGACTTCAGGCAATAAGTAATTATTCCATGTAAAATATTTATTCTCTGCCAGTCATATGTCTTTCTCAAAGATCTGACTTTGCAGCAGGCACTTAAAACCATGTAAAAGCTTAAATATGAGGCTAGAATGAAACCTGATGTAAGCAACTACAACAGAAATAAGTGTTGTGTGTGCTCAGTAGCTCTTTGTGAGTAGAGACCAGTTTTATATCCTGTCTGCATGTATTTGGAACCTTAAGATCAGATTATCCAATATTGAGCACTCAATTTCTGTTCCAGCTGTGACCCAGCTAGGAACTCACTAAGATGAAGATTTTTGTGTTTTAGAGCTGCAAAATGAAACTTCTCTTTCTTTTATTCCATTTTATGCTGTAGGTTATTTCCTGCCTGAAAAAGTTTTTTGTGCCTGAAGTGGAAGCTCCAGAGCCCATGCCCAGTGTAAAGTGAGATTGACCATGGCAGCTCCCAGCAGATGCTCTGCTGCTGAGCCAAGGCTGTGCCCTGAGCCCCCACCCAGCCACAACAGCCCAGCCCTCCCAGCAGGGCACACAGTGAGCTGCCACACACTGGGAAGGCTAAACTGAGCACATTAAAATAAACTGTGCTAGCTTGAACTTGCACTAATTTATTTAAAGATTTATTTTCTCAAATCTAGCGCTAAGAACTGAACTCATAACCTAAGACTTACTTCACTCTTCCAAAAATCACATAAGAGACACAATCAACAGAGGAAATAGAGTAATAAATGTGCATGTAACAGTCTGGGTTATCTGCCTGTTCAAATAAAATATTCACTTCAATACTTACACACCTACACCGTTAACATCCTCTTTTCCTGATTCTAACTTCAGCATCTAGATAAAAAGCTGACTTTATTTTCTCTAATTCCTTGAGAAAGTATGCAGACAGCTGCTGCTGCATTGGTGCTTGCCTGCAGGACTGGCAAGTGGTTGTACTTCTGAAAGGTTTCAGGGCACGTCTCCCTCTCAAGAAATGTTGGAAGGCACAAACCTCTTCTCAAGTACAATGGGGAATCAAAAGAAGAAGCTTCAGGAGGTGAAATAAACTTCTGGAAGACAAAACTGTAAAGTAAACCACCTCAGTAAGCTATTTGCAATGAAAAAGAGCATCCAAGATCCCTTTGTATTTATTAAATTTTGCAGTAGGGAAATCTGTCAAATGTTAGTGTAACTCTAGCTACTTACAAGCATTATCTCTGGCATATGCCAGTGTGGCAGGTAATTTAGACCCTGGTATATAACTTCAATAGTTTTTTTGTCCCCTCTGTGGTAGTTAGAAAAGGAGTCTGACCAACAATGAAATCTCTAGATAATTAGAAGCCAAACCTTGTCCTTATTGCACAGCTAATCTCTTGTTACACTTTTAATAAGCTATTGCATTTCAGCAAAGTTTTTTTTCCAGTTCTGAAAAACCTTGCATAAGTAATTCCCATTCATTACAATACCTTGATGCCATTTACTAAATCCTTTACTTGGTAAGCATAGATATTGCTTATTCTTTAAAGTTCCCAGAAATTCAGCATTTCTCCAATGCAACTCTAGTGAAGATAAAAGTAGGAAATCAAGTTAGCAGAAATGCTGGTACAGGATTAATATGGTGAAAAAAACCCACAACCATGGCTTATTTTCATAATTTGACAGACAGGTATTACAGTGATCATCTTTTCAAACTGATTCTATCTTGGAGATTACACTGATATGTTAATAGCAGCTTCTGATGTTAAGTTGATAATGTCATTTATGTATTGGCACAACACTGGTAGATTGACAAGACCTAAATTCTGTGGCAAGACACAGCAAGATTTAAAGAGGAGCAGGAGGAGCCGAAAACTTGATGAAAGAAGGGGATGTGAGCAGATCAGGCTGCACCCTTGGACTTACTGGAAGGATTTTCTGTTAACTTCTTGCTAATCATGCAACATTTATGTGAAATTTAATTCTTGAACTTAATTCATTGAAACTAGATAACTGAACAATCTCTATCTGCTGCTAAACTGCTGCTGAGCTGCAGACTCTCAGTTTCCAACAACTTAAGCTATCCAATATATTGCTGCATGTAAAAGCAGCAGGCCTGTACCTGCTCAGGAATATGAAGGACCTCCTGGATTTGTTTTTACAAGGAGGACATCCTGATTTTTTGTCAGCGTATGTGACATAATCATCATGAGATTGTCACTGTTGTATAATTCTACAAGGAAATGACAGGTTCACAGATCACTCTATCTGATTTGGCCTAAAACCCTGCTGTTATCTCTCACTTCTGATCACTTGAATGTGGAAACATTTCTGGGCTCCAAACATTTTGAAAAGGATTACATATGAGCACAAAAAGCAATATTCAAAGGGGAAAGTTTCAGCCTGACTTTTAAAAGTGTTTGGCAAAGGACATTGAGTGAGTTAAAAGGGCTGGGAGTTCCAGACAGAAGGAACAGGGCATGCAAATATTCAATTAGCACCAGTATGAGGGTGAGACTTTGGAAGAAACAGAACAATTTAGAGATGAATCTCTGGGAGAATTGGCAGGAATGTAGGTGACAAGGAAGTCTTATAAATCATGTCATGAAAAAAGCATGGAATGTTTGATAGCAAGGAACGAAAAACATATGAAAACAGTGCAGCACATTACCCAATTAGAAGCAAATGCAATGAGAACATTTCAGGGTAATGCTGGGATCAGCTTACTTCTAGGCAAGGGTCCAGCTCACACATTTTAGAATGGCTACTGTGGAAGCAAAGTGTGTATAAGAAAGTAGGCGTGAAGATGATTAAAATAACCAGGCCTGCTCATGATTGCATGGGATGAAGACAGTGTAATTAACTTGGCTAAAGGAGTGTCTTATCCTTGCGATATATGTGAGCTGATAAGAGGCTAAACAAGTGGAGGCAGCTGAAAATTGTATGAGATGGAATGGAGACTTCAAAACAGCTCCAAAAAAATTGACTCATTGTGTTGCTGTAAAACGTCCATTTGATCTGCAACATGGAAAGAGCATTCAGCTTTGTCTCCATCCTGAAACAAGTCATGTCATAGTGGCACTTGGGTACAAGTAGGATCTTCACAATGTCATTTTTTCTGTGCTCCAACTAAAGATTAGTTTACCACAGATTACCATGGAATATTTGGCAAAAAAATTCTTGCAAAAAATAATCTTACAGCAGAGAGATAATGGAGACAGTGAAACCATGTTTAGAAGGGAGAAAGATGCAAAGTACACAGGCAGATCCTACATGAACAGAAATGAAAACTCAACATTGATCCACTAATATAATTTTTAGAAAAGTTATTAGAAGCAGATGTAAGGAAATCAAATTTTAGTTTTCCCTTCATCATCAATAATTCCTGAGTATATTGTTGCAGTTTCCCTTGGCTTATCCAAATGAAATTTTACAACATGAGAAAAAGAATTCTAACTCTCAAGCTGACCCCTATAATTCTGAAGTAGTGAAGACTAGAAAGAATCTACAAAATAAAGAGTGAAGACAACAGCAAGTTGTTGAAGGATCAGATGAGGAAAAGGACTGTTCAGGATACCCTGAATAACGTTTTTGTTTGTCTGAATGTTCAACTACATAAAAGTGTTGATTAAAACAGAAATCTGTATTTTTCTTCATAATTTCTATCTTAAGTGAAAAGAAAAAAAGAAAGCACAATGGATGCACAAATGAAGAACCAAAGAAAACCAGAAGCATTTATTTTACACGTAGGAAAGTTTTCATGTGATCTAGCATGCCATTTTCACCCTGGTCACTTGTAACTTTAAAGAAGCTGGGCTTTCAAAGAAAGTCAAGTAGGCTATCAGCTGACCCTCCATGTTCTTACCAGGTGAAGTGCTCGAAAGTGTTATGAATTGTGAAGACCTGGCAGTGGTAGCCTGACCCTTCTCATTCCTACCAATGTCTTTGAATATATCTGAAGAATTCTTTTAAATAGAGGCAGCCCAACCAAACATCACATTATGTTAATAAAAATATCTATAGAAACAGTGTATTTTGTTGACCTTGGAATTTCAGTTAAAACTCCCAAGTAACAGTTATCTAATTTTAAAATATATTGTTTTGAGAGAAAACTTTAATTTCTTTCAATAATTACTTAACAGGTGATGGAAGAGTAAAGTGGGTTTGATTCTGTGTGGACAACTGGACTGTACTCCCTATTTTTGTTTAATCAATGGCTACCTTTTTTCTAAGTGCATAATTCCTGATTTTTCTTTAGTATGTTTGTATCCATTACAACACTGACATGCCAGGCTGAGAAAATGAAACATGTTTCTTATCAAAACAAGTCTGCAGTTCAGATCTCAAGGAACACTTACATTTCATGATTCAGTATAGTTGATACTGAGAGTTCGATATCTTTGTTCTGGTAACAATAAAACAGGCATTTTTCAGTCATAATGAGGTGTGCTAGCAAATAGATTAAAAACAGGGGAGTTCATACTACTGTCACAGAAAACCATTCCAGAGGCCATTTCTCCAAGATATCAGCACCTTCCATTTCAATAGTGCTGCTCATGAGATGTCCAGCATTAGCAACTAGAAGGATTTTCAACGCTTGTCAAGATTACTGACCATTAAAATCTACTATGAGTTGTAAAACTTAGTTTTCTCTTTCAGAAACTTCATTTTAATCAAGATTGTGCATCATCCCCCTTTTCATATTCTTTATGGAACTGAACCAAGAGGAGGTCAGGAACCTTCCTTGGGCTTTGTTTCAGAATTTTTATGGCAGCTTCTGAATTACTTGGAGCTTTCAAAGAGTCAGCTTTCCAAAGCTGAGAACAAATAAAGCTAAGTCTATTGGGAGAAAGAATTTAAACAGAAAAATATGAATAATTAGGAACTCTTTAAGAATTAAGAATAGATGTCCAGAAGCCACAATCAATAAAGAAGGACAACTGCTCTAGTAATAAGCCAACTTGGCTTAGAAGGAAAATTAAAGTCGTTCTTAAAAACACTCCTGCATGCAATATTTGTGTGTCTCTGTGCACATAAACTTATCAATACATATAGAGTGAAATGGGAAAAAAGGACTGGATAGGCAACTGATAATGAGAGCAGAAGGATAAATATGAAGTGAATATCCAGAAAAGTTTAAATACAGTCCGAGGAGCTTTCTAAAACACAAGTAATACTTCACCATGCTGAACAGAAATGACATAAAACTGGAATGTAGAGATGAGAATGAGAACATATAGTTTCATTCACCCACTAACTTGGGTACAAATTAAAAATATGGGTTTTCATACAGTCAGACATATAAAGACATTCATCTCAGAGGAAGCTAGGCTGCAGCAGAATCCTCCTTTTGGGGACTGTGTAGAGCCTAGAGCAGAAGAACCTATTTCTCATTTTGACAGTGACCTCTGCTGTAATTAATTAAATTATTAATTATAATAAGGCAAAGTACTTCCTTTCCCTTATTACTATATTGCTAATGTATCAGACATTATTGAAGCTTGAAATATGTCCAATCCTGGTACTCATAACTTAAAAGATGTATTTATAAATTGGAAAGTGTTTGAAAAAGATCTATGGGACAGATTAAAGGATTGGAGAAAGGGGCAACACTTAACCAGAGTTCTCTTTCTTTAGTGGAAAAGTGAAATGGCTAATGGACAGAAAAACTACAGTTTACATATTTATAGTCACAGCTGTAAACAGTTGGTGGGTTAACATGTTTATACCTGGTTTGTGTTCTATCTGCTCTTGCCCTTCCTTCAAAGAAAGTATGACATGCATTATACCATAGCACAAATACTGCACACTCATTCAGCTGCAGAAATCAGACTAAGGACAAGCTTTTTCCAGCTTTAATCTGTGACTGCAACATGAGCTTCACTGGGGCTTGGGAATGGTGTTGAGAGAGAGGAGAACATCTAATCTAAGACTGCCTGGAAATCCTCGCCCAAGAACTGAAGTTATTTGTTGTCACCAGCTCTTTCATTTAAAAATGGACTAGCTGAGGAATTTTTACATTCACACTGTGAACAAAATAATGGGAAAAATTAGGCAAAAATAAACCCAAGGAAGAGGGAAATACAATTTCCAACAATTGCCCTTAAAGGTTCAGCCTGGAGGAGGAGGGCAGCACAGGCTGGGAATGAGAACTCTGAATCAAGGGAGACCAAAATGCTTGTTACTATCACAGTCTCCAAGCTGAAAACCCAAATCTAAAATATTATTACACCAATAATAGATTATTTTGATTGCACCTACAAAGCAGCTTTTAAAATTTCCATCTCATTCTTAAAACCTTTGGAGAAGCAATTGGTCTTTTCTACATTCAGAAACCATCCATAGTTACAAGCAAGCCATGGGCTACTCTCTCTGAAAAATCACTCTATATAACTTGCATTATTGTTGTAAATTTTTGTAGTTTTTTTTCCCTTTTAAATTTAAAGAGTAAAAATGATACTAAAACCTTGAACTCAGGAATTGCATGATTATTCCTGTGAAGAACTGAGTATCTTCTCAGCAAGGTCAATGAGAACTCAGAGTTGGAAACAACCACATGGCAAATAAAATTTCTATGCTACAGAAAGAGTGAGAGTCTGGAGTAAAAGATGTACATTTAGCAGAAAAAAAAATATTTCTGAAAAAAGATACAGAAACATTTGAATTTCACAGGCCTGAAAAATTATAAGCAATATCTAAGTCATAGTTTTAAATTAAGTTAAAAGAAAAAAGCAACAAAACCAACCTCTCAAAAAAACCCCAAAAAACTTCAAACACAAAACAAAGGCCCCAAACTCCAAATTACTTATTCCATTCTTATTCACAGAGCATTAAATTTCTGGGGATTTTTCAATATCAACATAAGTCTGTAAAACACTTCAGTTTCATAGAAAGAACATTTGAATGGAAAATTGTTTCATAAAAAAAATAATTTATCAACTTTGCCTCCTCTATGGAAGAGGTTATGCCTAAGAGGCTTAAGTGGTTATGCCACTTGAGCCAACTTGTAATACACTTTGAGAATGGTCATATTCCATGAATATTGCAATATTACAAACAGTATATAAATTAGAAAAAAATCTAGTAAATTATTTGTATTAAAACCTTTAGTAATTAGTGTATTGGTCTACATATAAATCTTTAATTGCATTTGATTTCTGTCATTCTATGTTTTCTATCTGTCTAGATGCTACTTACCATTTTCACAGTAGAATATAATTTAGAAGAATGAAACTTTGAAAATACTTCACCAAGAGTTTTGTTGGCCTAATCAACTCATACAAAGGTGATCTATAGATGCTAAATGTTAGAAAAGAGTCTGTTGGGATACTGAGGCTCAAGAGAATGATACTTTAGGTGAATCTGATTCTGTAGCTTTTCTTTCAGCCATTATGGAATGTAGGACTCCAGGACTTTTATGATATACACACTATAACATGTCAGTTCCTGCCTGCACACCTAATTTTTTTCTAATTTTTTTATTCTTAAGCTTGAGTCTAAAAAGCCTGTGAATTTTGTCTATTCTCAAAGAGGAGACTGAGCAAGGGGAATGGGTGTCTTGCAGTTGAATATAATCAGTACTTTGTAATTCAGATGTTGCAGGATATTTACAATTACTATTAATATTGTTTGTAATCCAACATCTAACATTATTTGATAAGAGTCTAGCATGTGATTGCAAGCACTCAAAACCTAGTTGATTTTTACAGCCATTGAACCAAATACAAATTCCTACCAGCCATATTATTCTGAATTTCATAACAATTTTCCTGTTTAGTTTAGACTTGGTACAATACAAAAAGTGGATCAGTCCTCTGAAATATCTTCAGTATCAGGACCCATAAGAAGCACTATGCCCTTCTAAGTGAGGCAACAAGAAAAGCATATAGAGCCACAGGCACTGAATCTCCCAGAGTCATTCACAGCAACCCCAGAGACAGAAGTCATGAGTTGAGAACCCACCTGGTCCTCACCTGGAGTTCAGTTCTCATGAACAGAAATTCAAGAAATTTGCTGTAACACAGCAAAATTCAGAAACAATGCTTCTGTCAAGCAGTCATCCAGGCAAACTGGTAAGGATTTGGAGAGTGAGCTGTCTAGAAACATAGCTGTTCAAGAACTCTTCTATCAAAACCTGTGCAGGATTAAAAATTTGCTAAAGGCAAGGCATTTTGACAAAATCACATTTTTTTCATGAGTTTGTCCATCTCTCTCTTTACTACTGTACTAATTCAACTTATTAATGCATATTTTTTGTGCATACTCTGGAATGACCTTTCTACAAGAAGACCTTTCCTCATGATGTTCTGATCCAAATCCAATATTCTTTACCAGATGCAGCTCAGTGTGTGGCTACTGAGCTAATTCTTCTGGTCCACCTCTTTCATTCATGCTCTTCCTCACCTGATCATTTAGATGTCTGACCAAAACTTAATTAATTCTATAGCATCTTACTCCCAACTACATTATTTTCTGGAAGTCCAGAAACTTTCCTCATCATTTGATACATTCATAACCTCAAGGTTATATGGTATGACATTTCTAATATCATCATTTTAATGAAACTGAGCTATGATATGGGGATTTTTTTTGGCTACCTTTCAATTAATTTGGTTTTCTTAAAAAAAAGTTCTGGAGACTTACCCCTAAAGAGCTATTTTTTATATCAAAATCATATTGAAGCAAAGAAGATTTCACTTGAATTGCCACATATTATGCAGTACTCACACAGTTTGACATCTTTCCTTCTTTTTTCAACACTGAGTGTAAATCCAAAAGATAAGTGGCTGAGATCATACCTTCTAATAATCTTTCATTATTTATTACTTAGGACTGCCTTTTTGATGAATTAGTCTATAAACTGCATCCCTTGATTACACTTGCAATTCAGGCTGTAGTGGCTAAAATTTCTCTTGGAAGATTAGACTTGTCCAGGAGAATCTAGAAGAAAAGAGAAGATTTAATGCTTGAGGGTATTCATTTTTGGGCAGACTGCTGGATAATGTTAATTGTGAATCTATGCTGGAGTCTGAAGGAAAATGAAGTAACTAAGGGAAAGCCAGCAGAAAGCTGGAGAAGTTTTGACAAAGTATATTTAAGTGTCTTTCTTTGTTGGCTAATGAAAAGTTCAATATTTGAAAAATTGGAATAAAGCTATAAATTTACTTTCTACTAATTAAAAATATTGCAAAATGATTAGCATACACATTGAATCATAAGAGTTTAAAAGTGTTTAAGCCCAAGCAGAAATATATTTGATATTGCCAGCAGCTTACTTAGTTATGCAACATAAGAAAAAGTGAAGTTCAGACAGAAAGAAATTTATCTCATTTCTTGAAGGCAATATCCATTATCCCATGACCTAGTCTTTGAATTAAATGGTGGTATCATTCTTTCCTGGACTGTCACAGTCTAGAGAATGAAGCAGTACTGACAGTGAATAACTGGAACAAACTCTTGGGGTTTTCAGCATTTCCCTCATTCTACTATGGTATATTCCAACAAGGCAAATATCTCCCTACAAGCAGAAATTATTAGGAAACTTAGTGTAAGGTAGACAGTTATCCTAGAGCTCACTCTCTCATGGACTCTCTAAGCAAGGTAGAGTTATTTCTCCAAGGGGGCAAGTTATGTGGATTCCAGTGGAGCTAACCAATCCTCATCAAAGGGCTACATCTAACAAATCTGGCTAAAACCAAACCTATTCAGAAAGACATGGCTTGGAATGCTCAGGAATAGGTGATGAAGTAATATATGTGAAGTGTTATATGGTGTAGCTCCCAAAATGAGAGCATTAGGCTGAAAGCTGAGCAATCACATAGGCTTGTTCAGGCTCCTGTCTTCAGTAGTTACATTTCATTTATGCCAGAGGAATGACACATTACATAATCAGATATGAAAAATAACACCCAAGGACCCTGAAGGGATGCAAACCTCTTTATAGACTACATGAGCCTCTGTGGAGAGGATGCAGCAAGAGACCTAACAGCTCTGGACAAAGAAGATGTCACAAGAAAACAGGTGATAGATAAAACATGGGAATGTGTAATAGGAAATTATAATGGGCATTACCTGGAAACAGTACTATGAGCAAGGTTTTAATGCTCTTTCCATTTCTTCTAATTCCAGTGAAATCAGGGTGCATGTATCTTCCTCTAACTGAAAACTATCTCATCAAAGAAGTATCTAACCCTATCATTAAGCTTCTTTTCATGAGATATAATTATTGCTATTAACATTAATATTTTTGCTGTAATAGTCTGGTTTCTGTATACTCCCCACTATTCTCAGAGCATCTTTCCCCAGGTTTGCACATCCCATAAGATCAAGTGTATTCAGCCCATCTGCCTTTGCCATGAGAACTCATGAGGGAGATAACTTTATCCCCACTATGGAACAGCCCACTTCACTGTTTTATGTCTTTCAGATTGGCAAAAGAAACTCAGGAACATAAGCTTTCCTTAAGAAACCAGACTCCAGATATTAGCACCTACATCCGTGCAGAAGCATAACCTGTGCAAGTGCCTGATCTTGCAGAAGGAATAAGCTGTTGTTGCAGGAAGAAGTGCTGGGCAGCATGCAGGGTTTCCCTGCCCATGGTCATGGTTAAGCACCAATAAGCCCTTTTAGAATACTACCCTCTTAAAATTGTAAATTTTGCTCCTATTTACACATTTATCTATATATTGTCTTAAATTTCTGAGTTCCTTAGGAAATGCATCGAGTGAAGAAGGGCTGATGACAAACCTTTCAGTCCTCTTAATTATTATTCTTCCACTGAAATCAAATAAAAACACCCAAAATAAAACAAAGAGGGTTTGCCAGAAACAGGTGGGCAGTTCTTCCTAAGTTACAATGTATACATGATTCAGACTAAAATGTAAGCAGTACAGGAGCAAAGATTTACTAATTATTCAATAATGGACAAAATATCTCTCAAGTAGATGGATTGTCCTGTATGTGAGACAACATTTGTTTTGTCAAAAAGTACTTTTTTGCCAATATGTCTGTGCTAACATTGCTACATACCTCTATAAACATTTTGAAAGAGCGTGGGTCATTTTTTGTAGACAAAACTGGACAGTACCTCTACCTGCTCATTTACAAATCCCTTATTTTTTGATCCTTGATACATTAATGTCTCGATATTTAATGAATCAATATGGTTCTCAGCTGTTAGAAACAAAAGGAATTTTACATCATCTCATTATGAAATACAAAAGTCAGTTTCCCCTGTACTCTCAGAAGTGAACTAGAAAAGCACATCTAAAGGTTAGATGTAATTCAAACATGAGTAGACATAGACATTGTCTAAATGAAGAAAGGAGGGAGGAAAAAACTCTAGAGTTGCCAATGTCCCTCACAAAGTTGATCATTACTATATTCAGCACTGAGAAGGTGAGCAAAGGTCCCTTGGACTCTTTTCTCTGATTAGTGATGATGAAACATTCAGAAAACTTCTCATTTAATTTTGTTGATTGTTTGTTGAAAACCTGTTGGTATGATCATCAATCAGGCTGAGACATGGAAGACTCCCTATAGCTGTTAGCAGAAAATGAAAATACGTCAGTAATTCTTCTGTAGCATGACCCTAACATCGGGCTCCAAGCAGACCTCACTCAAAAACTCCAACTCAACCTCACTGCAGACATTTAACAATCAGACAATCTGACAGAAGAAATGACCTTGCATGTTTGTGATTGGCTAAAAGATTGTTGCCAGCTGTGAAAGAAAGATGTGGTAGTTACAATTCAAGAAGATAACCATTTTCAGACTTTATTACCATTGAGTACATTCTGATGAAAACCAGTCATGACAGACCTCAAAAGCTGAGGCTAACACAAAATTCTTTTAATGTTAGATTACTGAGATGCATATGTGGAAAGGCTTGTGAGTGTAGGTTTTTTGTTGTTTGGTTTGATTTTTTTTTTAAATGGGTACACATCA